>NW_012138525.1:5059887-5109457 GCF_000956105.1 Propithecus coquereli | reverse complement strand
ATCCATCCACCCACCCACCCACCTATCCATCCACTCACCATCCACCCACCATCCACCCACCCACCTATCCATTCACTTACCATCCACCCACTCACCTCTCCATCCACTTACCCACCCATCCATCCCTCCATACCCTCAACCACCAGCCATGAGATATTACTCTTGGGCTGACTCCGAGCTGGACACAAGAGATACAGCAATGACAGGGCAGATGCAATCCCTGCCCAGCCTGTCTGACCCCCAGTCCTTGCCCCTTCACCAAGCCTGCCTCTAATATTTGCAAGGCCTGGCCCCAGCCCACCTTCCTTCTCTTCATCCTGATTCAGACGGCACAGCAAGATGCTTGTGTGTCTGTGTGTGGACAGCCCAGCCCAGATGCCCAAGCTCCACTGTGCCCACCCCCCAAACAGCCAACTCAACCATCCTTGAGGTCTAGGGGAGTTTACATCAGCCAAGCAGTGTCCCCTGTAGGGCATGGAACAAGAAAGAGCCCCACCCAGCTCCGGGAGGAGGTTCAGCTCCATTTGGGCAAGGAATTCTGGGGTCCTGGGTACCCAGAGCATGTTCTAGAAGGGAAGGGTGCAGGTTCCACATGGAGACATCCCTTCCGCCCTGGAGATTACCCACCCTGGGCAGGGAGAGACCACTTCCTCTGGGGCCTGGGGCGAGGCCCCCCCTTGCCCAGGCCTGAGGGCTGCACTGCCTTCCATATCCCCTCCAGCCTCCCCACTGGGGTCCCTCCCAGCTCTCTCTCTGCCTGAAGGGCCTTGCCTGCCCCTCTGGCGGGGAGTGAGTCAGTGCCAGGGCCTGGCTGGTTCTGTCTGCTGGGGGTGGGTGGGGTCTTCGGCGCCCTGAGTTTGCCGGCACTGGGGTGAATCAGCCGCTGACCGAGCTCTGCCCCGCCGGGCTGCCGGTTCGTCAGCAGGACGGCACATCAGCGGCGCAGTCGGCCTGGCGGGAATCGCTGAGACACCAGCCTGGTTTCCTGTCTCCGCGGGTCAGGATGTGACCCTGGGCCCCCTCCCGGAATCCAGGCTCCGGCCTGCCCTTCGGGGACCCAGCGAGATAGAGCCCCTGCCCAGCGGCCCTCGGCTGTCTGCAGACAGCAGCACACACTGACCGTCCCTTCCCAGAGCTTCTTGGCTGCCTCCGCCCCTCTGCCGCCCACCCACAGGAAATCTGAGGATTCTGAGGCTGCGCGGGGATGGACAGGAAAGCCGCCTCTCTGTGCCAGCGACTGGAGAAGCCGGCCACGGGTCGGGAGGGGTCGGGCTGGCCGCTGAGACAGCCGCCACCCCCACGCCCACGGCCTGCCCACGTGTGCTTGCCCTAGGCCTTTGCTCATGCAGTGCCCTCTGCCTGGAATGCCCTGGACCCCCTCTTTGGCTAGATCCTGGGGGCCTCTTCCCTAACGCCCCTTGCCTCCATTCAGCGCTCTTCCTCCTGTCACCTGCAGCCCCCTGCTGATTCCATCACTGATCACCAGGGCCGCTGTGCCCACCTCCGCCTCCTCGGCCGCATGTGGCTCAGGGACAGGGCCCGGCTCTAACTTCTCACTGCATCATCACTGCTCCGCGCAGACCGGGTGCAGAGCAGGCGCGTGGTGAGGGCTGCAGCCCCCATTCTTAGGGGCTGCCTGGGGAGGAAGGCTCCTCCCAGGGAAACCACAGGTTGCCCAGTGATGCCACAGAGTCTGGTGGGACCGTGGGCTCAGCTCTTGAGGCAGGGAGGCCAGAAGCACTGGAGGGAGGCCCAGCTCCATGAGGCTGGACCTCTGCCGCCCCTCTGAGAGCGGATTCTCAGCCCCTGCCTCATCTCCCCTGTAGCGATAACCTTCGAGGTTCAGACGAGCGAACTGAAGTGCAGATGTTCTATAAACTGTAACTTCTCTGGCAGAATGATGGCGTGGACAGGTGGGGCATGGAGCCCAGAGGGGAGAAGTGATAGTCACAATCCCCACAGCTACTGTGCACGGAGCCGCCACCCCGGCAGGCCCTGCGCTCGATATTTCACCGGCACCATCCTGCCGGATTCCCACACCAACCCTGTGAGGTGGGTGCTATTGTCGCCTCCATGTTCCCTGGGAAAACCGAGGCTTGGCGAGGTGGCCTCAGGCGATGC
Source organism: Propithecus coquereli (assembly GCF_000956105.1). NCBI lineage: Eukaryota > Metazoa > Chordata > Mammalia > Primates > Indriidae > Propithecus > Propithecus coquereli. Next base: position 5,107,336 of record NW_012138525.1, on the reverse strand, counting down.
AGCTATAAGTGGTGGAGCCAAAGCTCAGTTGGAGGGTGCTGCCTCTAGAACCGTGCTCCTAACCCCTGCACCGGGGTCACACAGCTGCGCACACGGTCATTCCTGCACGCATTCGACAGTTATTTGGCGTACGCCCGGCCCTGGGCCGGATTCTGCTACTCTGTGATTCTCAGGTGAGCTCCTGAGCCCAAGAAAGGTATGTGTATGTGAGAGCGGGGAGAAGGGCCGCCCTCTGCACGCCAGGTGCTGTGGGAGGACTGGAGCCTCGGTGTCCCGACCCCAGCACTCTCCACCACCTGCTCAACATCCCTCGCAGCCCTGGAGCTTGCGGCCCGCCTGGCTCCTTGGATTAAGAGTTGGATGCCCCGTGGACTGAGTTCTCTGGAAGAGGCAGAGTGTGACGTGAAGATTCTGTTGTCACGAACTCAAGGATCCTTGGAATATGACATGAGTTACAGTGGCAGCCCACCATGCCCCTAAAAATCCTCCAAGAACTGTCCTTGCTCACAGGATAAAGACCAAACTCCCAAACTCCTTAATATGGTGACAGGCCTTTTCCATCTCCCGCTCTGCTCCAGCAGAACTGCCAGCTCCTGCCACGTGCTGGCCCCAGCCCCAGCCCGCTCCCTCTGCTTCTGCATTCGAGCTGTCCTTTGCTCTTCCCGCTGCCTCCTCCACTTGGGGAGCCCCTGGCCATTGTCCAGGACGCCCTGCCTACTCCTGTAGCAGCTGGAGTGCGCCTGCTCCCTGCTCCCGGCGAAGCTCCAGTCACCTGGGTCCTGGCTGTCTGTGTGCACACCTGTCTCCCATAGGCCTGGACACTTGGCGGGGGGCCTTCCTCCGACACTGGCCCGCTGTTGAGTGATTAGGGTCAGGGGATCCCCATCACTCAGAGCAGGCACAGGGACCTGAACACCAGAACAACGAAATGAACCTACGGAGGGCAATCTTATTTTGAATATCGTTAGCACATTTGAAAAAAACTACAATGCCTATGAAAACCGCATAAAGTGTGTTTGGCACTATCTATGGTTTGGAAATTATCAAAGCCCACAGTCCTCAAGGCGGGCAGGGCGGTGGGGAGTGGGCCCCCCGATATTGGTGGTCTGGGCACTTGCTTATCACCGCACAAACGCAGGGCGATTTAACAGTTCTGGGGACAGACTGGCCGTAAGTTTACCCTGAGCCGACACTGCTAAATTGCTACTAGGACCTATGGCCTCAGAGCCAGGTGTGGCCTCCAGCCCAGCCACCTGAACGCTGAGGTCCACCAGCAGTCCCCAGGGAGCTGGTGTGAATTCTGGCCTTGGCGTGTCACGCCACCTCTCTAGGCCAGCCTCAGTTTCCTTTTCCAAGCAGTGGGGATAATGAGAGACCCTGGCAGATAGGTCGCTGGAGGCTTAACACGTGTGAGATGCTTAATTCCTGGTGCATTGTAGGCCCTGGCACAGTACCCAGCACGCGGTCGGCACTTAACAAAGGCGTTATTATTATTAAGAGGGACAAACTTATCAGACAAACTGACGGCAGGCCTTGGGAGGGCTCTCCTGGGGTCCCAAGGCTGCATTGCTGGCTTTGGATCTCTGAGTGGTCACAGGCGTTCAATGGGGGACATTCCAGGGAAGAAGATTTGGGCTCAACTGAGGAAAGCACTTTTCCAAGTTCAAGCTGTGGCTCTGAGAAGCCATGAGACCCCATCATCGGAGGTTTGTAAGCAACAGCTCACCTGGCCCAGCATCCCCACCCCCAACCTGGCTCCCATCCTTGCAGTTGCCCGCCAGACCCGCCCCTTCCCACCCGGGTCTTATGGTGGCATCCATAAGCCTGCCCTGATCCTGGGCCCTGCCCCCTGCCCCCAGAAATGGCACCCCTTTCTGGGCCCTGTGAGATGCCCACACCACTCTCTTGGAAGGGGGCCTGGTGAGGACTTGGCCACTGCCCTGGGGACAGCCATGAGGAAGGCTCCCCTCATCACATTGGCCCTGGAGCCTCCTCTGGGTCCCCCTCCCAACCCTGCCATGGGGACTCACCCTTAGGAACTTCAGGAAGAGGACGTGGACTTCGAGTATAGCGTTGGGGACCTCAGCCACGCAGCCCTCAGAGACCTGGCTGGTGGTATATGTCACCTCGCCCCTCTCAGGGTCCACTGGCTGTAGGTCACAATGGATGGTTTCTGCAAGACCTGTTGGAGAAACACAGCCAGAGAGAGGGTCAGGTAAGAATAAGGTGATGACAATGACTGCCACTTTCCAAATGCCTATGAGGTAACTTGGCACGAACTAAGTAGCTCCCCTACTAGGTGGATATCGGTATACCCATTCCGTGGATGAAGAAACTGAGGCTCAGAGAGGAAAAGTCTCTTGCCCAAGGTCATAGTGTTACTAGGTATAGGGTTGATGAATAAGTATGTCCCCTACAATATTTGGGATATACTAATACTTTTAAAAATTTACTCATTGTTTATCTGAAATTCGAATCTAACTGGGTATCCTATATATATATATATAATTTACAATTTATTTATTTTTTTAGAGACGGACCATAGGTGCGAACCACCGCGCCCGGCCCATCCTGTGCTTTCATTGGCTACATCTGGGGACCCTACCCGCATGGCGAGGCCCACCTGTGAACCCAAGCCACAGCTGGTTCACCCCAAAGGAAGGCGAGAGCTGAGGTCGGCAGACAAAGTGGCTGGGAAGAGGGCTGAGAGTTTCCTGGCCCCAAGGGACGGGGTGAGCCGAGAGGGCGGCCCAGGTCAGAGGGAGGCTGCCGGATTAGGCCACAGAGCCTGCCGCGGGGTCTGCGGAAACGCAGGTCCTGAGGGAACGGAATGGAATTTCACCCTGACCCGGCAGAGGAGGAAGAGGAAATGAGGCCCCTACACCTCGTCCTAAGGAATGTGCTGGGGAAGGGGGGCTCCGGAGGAGGGAAGGAGGACAGAGAAGGGGAGACTGTTTGGAAGTTTGTGTCTCCATCTTGTCGCGCTCACTTCCTGTTTTCTTGGAGATCAAAGATGGGCGCGGAGGGACCGGCCTCAAGTCCAGCCAACACCAGCTCAGAGGAGGGGGCGGGGAGGTTTTTTTGAGTCCTAGGCTGTCCGTAGCCTCACCTGGCCTCCTTCCCCACCTTTCCACAGCTTGCTGGGCTCCGGACCCCCAGAGGTCAGAGAGGGGCGTAAGATGGCGGCCCCTCGCCGCGGCAGCTTCCCCCCCAGCCCTGTCCTGGGAAGGAGAAGCTCCGCACAAGCACCTCTGGCCACCACGGGGGCGCAGCCTCGTAAGTCCTGGCTCTGACCCTATCCTGCGTGTGCCAGGGACTCCAGAGTGCCTGGGGACATGGCATTTTGGTTCAAAGCAAGGTCCCTGGAGCCAGGCCCACCTAGGTTTGAATTTCAGGCCCAACACTCACTAGCTTTGGTGAACGGTTTCACCCCTTGGGGCTTCGATTTCCTGGTCTGTGAAATGACGGTAAGAACAGAACCCACACAATCCACAGAGGTTGTTGGGAGGACTCCATGGCACAGGGCAGGTGGCAGTTCTTTTTATTACAATAATTCTATTGACTTCTGCAGTCTTTGCAGAAGAGTCCACCGTCCCAGGGGTGGGTGAAGTGGCAGGATGGGGCAGCCTCCAGGTGAGGGTCCTCTGGGTCTCCCTCACCCCAGTAGGCTGCTCAAGGGCCAGTGCCAGTTCCTGCCATCTCATCCCCCTCTGACCCACCAGCCCTCCAGCTCCCCCCACCGTCTCCCTTCCCTGTGGGGGGGCACAGGCTCCTCCCATACACATGGGGAGACTGAGGCAGGAGAGGTTGGATGCACGCCGCTGGGCTCAGACCCACCTCTCCCCACCTGACCCCGGGTCTGGCCTGCAGACTAGCCCAGCACCTCCCTCCTTCCCTTTGGACTTTCCCTGCCCCCTCCCCAGACTTCCAGGAACCCCAGTTCCTCTGGATTACTGGATCGCTGGGGCCGCCTGGGGCCACCGCCTGGGGCCACCTCCTCCATGCCGTCAGCCAGCGGGAGAGGCCGCAGGCCTGGCCATTATGTAATGATCAGATAACAGGCCAGGCTGGGAGATCAGATAAGAGGTCCATTTATTTTGGGGCCTTTTCGAATCCTGGCCACCCCCACCCCCGCAGACGAGAATGGGGAGACAGGAGGGAGTGTGACGCCTGGGCCTGTCTCCGGAGCCCGAGCCCGGAGCCCGAGGCGGGCCCAGACCAAGCTGAAAACAATCCCCTGGCACCAAGGGAAACGCTGGCCTCCCGGGACCAGTTAGAGGAGTGAGAGACCCAGAAGCCACCTCCTCAGCGCTGACCCCTTTCTGCCTCCCCACCCACGAGAACACAGCCACCCCCGGGACTTTCCAAACGGCCACCCCCAACATCTTGGTGGCCACAGAGGATAATGGTTAAGAAAAGTCGGGGTCAAATCCCAGCTCTTTCTCTTAAAAAGCTGGTCACCTTGAGCAGAAGCCTAACCTCTCTGAGCCTCGGTTTCCCTAATCACAGACCGGCAATAACTGCAGCAGACGCTTCCCTCGTGCTGGGGGCCGAGGTCCCGTCTCCAAGCTTTACATGCATGAACTCATCCGACCCTCACGCCAGCCCTGGGGGGCGGGTGCTGCTGTTACACCCGTTTACCGTGAGGCCACTGAGGACTGGGAAGTTAAGGAATGTTTCTGAGGTCACCCAGCCACTCACGGCAGGGGCTGGATTTGAGCCCAGGTGTTCTGGCTCTAGCACTGCGCAGCGGGTGCTCTGGACACAGCGGCTGTGAATGTTATTTCATAACACCAGGGACACCAGGGCAGTACTTTTTGACAAGGGTCTTTTCTACTGAAAAGTCTGTCTCCTCCTCTCAGCCCGCCAGCCAGCCTTACTCCCTTCAGGGTCTCATTGCAGCCTATGGACTTGCCAGCCTCCAGCCCTGCCACTCCCCGGCCACCAGCAAGTATTTCCTAAGGCTCTCCAGTGTCTGTAGGGCCAAGGTCACACACGGCAACCTAAAGTGGGGTTAAAAAGTGCAGGGAACAAAGGCTCAGATCCAGGCTCAGATCCTGATTCTGCCGCCTTCTAGCTTCCCCTCCGTGCCTCAGTGTTGTCACCTGTGAAATGAGGATGATGGTGATCATAACACCTTCCTCAGCCAGTTGGGGAGTGTGGCGTAAGATGACACATGCGCAGCGCTGATTGCTCAGGAGCTGGCAAGCGCTGCCACATCACCTATGCCCAGTCAATGGGAGACGTGGGCTGTTCCCTCACACACACCTTGTTCCCTCTGCCACGTCCTTTCCCACCCCAACAGTCATCTCTTATTTGACCACTTAGCCAACTTCTATTCATCCTTCAAAACCCTGTTCTGAAAGTCTCATTGAAACCAATCCCTCCTTTCTTAGGTGCATCAGTACCTGGATGTCATTCTAGAACCACACATGCCCCAGTGCATTGTTTCGATGGATCTCTGTGTCTGCACTCCCAGCAGACAGTGGGCTTTTCCAACACAAAGAGAGTCCAGACCACCCTGTGTCCCGATCGCTCAGCCCAGGGCTCAGAGCAGGCCAAGCATATGTTTGTTAAATTGGCCTGTCGGGCCTGCCCCTAACCTGCTGGATGACCTGCATCAAGCCCCTCCACCATACTGGGACTCAGTTTCCCCGTGGGTAGTGGGTGGGACGGACAGGACATGCTCCCAGTTCCACTGGGGGTCTGATGTCCTGAGGTTTCATCTAGGGGTACAGGCAGGAAGAGAGGGCTACTGAGGGCAGAGGCAGGGTCCCAGAGTTGTTGGGATGGGAGGGCCATCACGGGGGCAGGGGAGGGGCTGACTACCTGGCTGAAAGGGACCAGGGACCAAGGCTGAAAGATCAGGCAGCAGGAGACCCTCCTCGGCTCCCCTGAGGCAGTGTGGTGCAGTGGTTAGCCCAGGGCTTATGCCTCAGCTGCTCATTCCTGGGCAGTGTTACTTGGGCAAATTCCCTCGCCTGCCTGTGCTTGCCCCAGTGTCTTCGTCTGTGAAATGGGGTAACAGGAGCGTCTCCTTCACAGGATTTTGTGAGGGTTAAGTCTGACAGTACACATAGCATGCCTAGAGCAGTGTCTGGCATCCATTAAGCACTGAATAAATGTCAGCTGTTATATTTAGCTATTCACCCCCACGCCATCACAGGTCCTGGATGTCCTTCTAGAACCACAGATGCCCAAACCGGGCCAGCCCAGCCCTGGATGGGGGTCCCTTTCAGCCTCCAAGGCTGATGCCCCAAAGCCTGGGCTGGAGCTAGGAAGTGGGGGCACAGAGCCAGGGCCGCCAGCTCTCCAAGTCTGCAATGCCAGGCCACCAAGTGTGCAGGACAAATAAACTGAATTTGGGAGCAGACAGCCTGGGGTTGAAGTCGGGACCTGTCAATTATCCCAAGCTTCAATTTCCTCATCTGTAAACTGGGCAGAGAGACAAAAAGCTGGCATGTGCCTGCCACACTGAGGACCGGGGGTGGCGGGACGGCTGCCTCCCTCTTGCCCAGATGCCCCCTCAGGCCCTGGAGCAAATGGACAGGGCTGTCTTCAGAGGGCCAGCAAGGACCCATCTGTGACCATGAGCAAGACCCTCTGTCCCTCTGGGTCTTAGTATCACATCTGTCTGGCTGAGACAAGGGAGAATCCTAACAGTCATGTCCCAGTGTCCCCAGGGACCCAGCCTCTCCTGGCTCCAACCTCTGTCCCTCCTGGCAAACGGGAATGCAGCCTCTGACACACGGATGTCTGTGGTCTCTCCTCTGTCACCAGCCCTCCCCAGCCAGGCCCAGGCCCCACAGGTGGCCAGCTGCATGGGGGCTCCAAGTCACGCCTCTGCCTCGTCCTCCACACTTAGGAAACAATCTTCAACCCCAGCCACCTAGCGTGGGCGACGAGCCCCAGCAACCCGGCTCCCGGGACTCTATCCAAGTGAAATAATCCGAAATACAGGAAAAGGTGCACGCACTAAAAACGTGCACGGAGGTATTTATAACCAGAACAAAGGGGGAACCACCTACATGGTCAACAATAAGGGATGCACCAGGCAAGCGATGGCACGTTTAAGGGACGTAGTATCCCAGAACTGCAATAGGATGGCCAAGGGGCCCACATGACAACATGGAATCCTTCTGGGACACGAGAAGTGTACACAAGACTCCCAAATGTTGATCCGCCTGGATTGACATTACCTTAAAAATCTAGACCAAAACTAGTACGCAATCCACCAACATGCTAACAGTGCTTGTATTAATAAAGAATAATATGATAAAATTGCCTCTTATTATATTATTATTATAATTAATAATAACATTATTATTATAATTAGTAGTAAGAACAATATTATTATTATAAGAGGTAACTTCCTCCTCTCATCTATTTTCTTTGTAGGGCAGGCTGAGGCAATTTAACATACGGTTAAATTACTTGGTAAAAATCTCTACATGCTTGTTCTTAAAGTCCAACATGACAGAAAAATGTGTCTTAGAAAGTGAATGTCCCCTAGAGAAAACGCCAGGCTGAGAACAGTAATATTGGGTGCACATCCTTCCAGAATTTTCTCTATGCACATTGTGCATCATGACTAGTTCATCATTACAGAAACGGAATTATTGTTGTCTGGGCACCTACCAGGGTGTCCCAGACATCTGTCAGCAGTTTTCACGTAGATCTGCCTTTTGCTTGGGAACTGCTACGTGGTATTCCACTGCGTGGTCATTTATGTGCGGGGCCCCTGTGATGGACATTTAGGCGGTTTCCAGTTGTCGGGTTTTTGTTGCAGGTCCCCGTGGCCCGTATGTCTTTACAGTGTTAGGCACGTAACTCCGTAGGACTGACTCTTGAAGGTTGAGTTGTGAGGGCAAAAAGTTATACACAAGGTACAAGTTTAGGAGATTCTGCCAAGTTGTGCTCCCAGAAGACCGGACCTGTTTAGGACCCATTTTTGGAACTGTTCTCACCCCCTCCATGCTAAAGGGGCATGAGGGTGTCTGGGTCACTCCCACTCCCAGCCCCGGTGTGGGGATCTGCGTTCCAGGCCTGGTCTGGGCTCCCATCTGCCCTCCAGGAGCCTTGATTACCTAGACTATAAATAGTTGGGCTGGGCGGTCTGCAATGCCCTTGAGCCTGTGGTCGCTGGTCTGCCAGGACCAGCTCCTACCTGCTCATCGGAGATTGGTAAATTCCCAGGTTGTTAAATTTCCAGATTGATAAATTCAAACCGGTTGTTCAACATGGCTACTATTAAAAATTAAATTATACAAACTTACAGCTAAATAAACTATATATATATTTAAAGGTAATAAATATCAAAACTTATTACTTCTAAATTGTTTTACTGCACTATGATCTATGCCCTTCAGCTTATCTGCAAGGACAGTATCCACATGGTGGGAATACTGGCTAACTGCTGAGCGCATCAAATCCCAGCTCCGTCTGGTGAGTTGGTAGCTCCAAAACAACCATGTGGGAATATTTACACCATGGAAATGGACGGACACTATGAATCAGGTCCCTCCACTGCTGTTATTAATTATTTACCGGCACACCACTGCCTTCCACCCTTTAACCTTCGGTCCTTTAAAACCAGACACTAACCCACTAACCGACAACGTGGATCTTTCTCTAAGGACCGAGAGGAGGAGCGTGTTATCGCAGCTAGGAACGGATGGGAGGGAGCGGGGGAGGCCGGGCAGCCCCGAGGCATCTCAGGGAGCTCAGGTAGGGTTCTGTCCTGGCTGTGTGGACCTGGCAGGTCAGAGCCTCCATCTCCTCTTCTGTAAAATGGGGATGACAGCAGCGGCCATCTTGCAGGGTTTCCGTGGGCCACATCAAATGTTCTGGGGGGGGCCACAGGCCCGGGGTCACAGCCTGGCTCAGTCACTTCATGTCTCTGAGACTCAGTTTCCCGTCTAGCAATGAGGCAGTGGTGAAAGCTTTGGAGGCCGAGGTCAGGGACTTGGACGTGCTGTGGGGCAGGGAAGAGGCCGTCCCTGCTGCTGTTTCCCTCCTCCTTCCTGCCCACATGCTCAGCGCCCTTCTGCCCCCTCCTCCAGATCCTTCAGGAAGTTCCTGGACGCGCAGGTGGGTGAAGGGGTGTCCACAGGGCTGGCCAGTGGCTTGAGGTGGCTGTGGGGCAGGGCCCAGCAGAGATCTACCATGAGTGGGACGTGGGGCCGGAGGTCCCTGGCTCCTCACGGCCCCTCCTCTGGTCAGTTTCAGAAGGCAGCGGAGGCCAGGACCCCCTGGAGAGGCCCCCAGGCTGAGGAGCCGGGCAGAACCCCCAGCCTGGGCCTGTACCCCCATCCTGCACCCCTGGGGGGTAGCAAAGGGATGGAGGAGGAGCAGAGCACTGCAGTCTTGGCCTGTTCAAAGGGTTCTGGGGGGCGCTCAAAGGCCCCGGGGAAGGGGAGGTGGAGGAATTTAACGCGAGCAATAAAACAATATCAGCAACACAGAAGTGACCAGCCTGCCGCACTGCTTCCCCACAACCGTGGCAGCGGCTGTTGTCATCCCCGCTGCGTTCAGAGGCCCCAAGATCACCTCGTGAGGTACCAATGTGAGATTTGAACCTGGAGCCTGCACTCTGAGCCCAGGCTGTGGGCCCTCCTACCCACATATTCCTCAAATGGGAAACTCAAGGCCCAGAGAGCGCAGGGAACTCTCCCAGGGCTGCACAGCATTGTGGGGCCCGGGCTTCCTGGGGAAACACAGATGTAGCTGGGAGGGCAGACGCCAGAGGCCAGGGGTAAGGTAAGTAAGTCGCCCCGGTTTGCCTGAGACTTTTAACGCTGAAAGTCCCGTGTTCTGTGAAACCCCCAAGTCCCAGCAAACTGGGAGAAGGGTTGGTCCCCTCCAAAGCCCCCCAGGATGGCTCCACTGGGTGTGAGTGCAGGACACAAGGAGGAGGCCGTGGACTCTTGGAGCCTGGTCTATGTACCAGGGGCCGAGTCTCCCCACCCGGGGCCCTGGCCACCTACCTGTGGGGCTGAGGCTGCAGCCAGCCAGCAGCAGGGTGACAACCAGGGGGAAAGTGCCGTGGGCCATGCTGTCCACCAGGGAGCCTGAGCGCTGGGCCTTATCCGGTGTCCAGGGGCAGGGCCGCAGGCGGGCGCCGGGGCCGGCGTGGGCTCGCACGGGGACCCGAGGGGAGCAGGCGGCCGGAGCGACGGCGTCCCTGCTCCAGCCTTCTGGGGTGGCGGCCGAGGGGTCAGGAGAAGTGGGCAGAGGGACGCAGGGCCGGGCTGGGGTCGCGGGTTCCGGATGGGTGGGGAGGGACGCTGGGCTCCCGTGGACCACAGTGGTGGCAGCAGTCCTGGCCCGGGACGCCGACGGAGGCTGGGGTATTACTGGCGCGACAGGGAGCTCCCGGCTCATCCAGCCCGGCCCAGGGAGGCAGGAAATGCGCTTCCTTAGAGAAGGGGCCGGGCCAGGCCGCCTGCCAAGCGGTAGAGGAAGTGCCACAGGCTTTGTCGCTGGGTGGGGGGCCCTGGGATGGGGAGGCAGTGGGTGGGAGGGCCCAGGCTCCAGGCTTGTCTCCCCATGCACCCCACCCTCCCATCCCACCCTCTCCAGGACCAGGGGGTGGGGGTGCATCTGGCAGCCCCACGATGAAAACAATCACCCTAGCAGCCCACCGAGGGGACATTTCCAGGGCCAGCCCTTGGCTACAGCAGCTCATGTGGAGCTCGCGACCCTATGAACTCAGTGATCCCATTTTGCAGATGAGGAAGCAGAGACCTGATGCGGCGAGATAGATAATTGGTCCGAGAAGATGGCAGAGTTGTGAGACGGGTGGCACAGCGGGCTCGCTGAGCCGCCACCAGGCTGCTGCTCCCTTGTTTGTAGGCAGGAAAACCGAAGCCCAGGGCAGGGAAGGAACACTCCTAATCTGGCACAGCAAGGCAGCTGGGGCTGGGGTCTTGGGCCCAGAGAGGGCAGAGGACCTGCCCAGGGCCACACACTTTGTGTCTGCCCTCTCCATGGGTGGAAAATCCTTCAGGGACAAAAGACAGCTCCAAATGAAAGGGGGACAGACTTTAATGGCATTTCTGAAGTCAGATGGTTCTGGATTCAAACGCTGCTCTGTTTGCTCTGACCCACGCGCCCTCGGGCAAGGCCTCTCAGGCCTCAGTCCCTCTGCCTGTAAAGTGGGCACAACAGGCCTTCCTGGCCAGGCTGGGAGGTTTCTAAAGGTCAGACACTATGAGCCCTGGGCCTGGCATACAGGAGACACTCCCCCATCAGTGCTCCCTGAGCCTGGGTGACAATCCCAAAACCATCCCGTGTCCATTGTATAAACAGTAGGCACCTATTCTCCATGCCCATGATGACGCCAGTCGCAGGTAGCACCTAGGGCCAGGCCGAGGGGGCGCAGAGAAGGAAGGCTGAGGAGGGGCTAGCGTTTAGGGGCTGGCCTTGGAAAGACTGGGCGAGTTGGTGGGGGAGACACAGGGTGAGGAGGACATGCCAGGCAGGGGACTGGCCTAGGCAAAGGCACAGAAGCAGGAAGTGGCCGACCACTGTGGGACAGCAGGGGTGTGGTAGGACAGGAAGCCTGGAGAGGCAGACTCTGGCCCTGCTCTGGGAGGGCCTTGAATGCCAGGACTTTATCCTGAGGTCCACTGGGAGTCATGGAGGGTTCTTGAGCAGAAGGAAGCTGACGGAGCTGGGCTCTGAAAAGACACATCTTCGTGTGCGCTGGCAGGGCCTCTGGTGAGATGGAGCTGCGGGGTCCTTCTCTTTATACCTGCTCTGGATCACAGACGGAGAAATCGAGGCCCAGAGCAGGAGGAGGCTGGAGCCCTGGGTGCCTCTGGAGGGAGGGTGTTGGTCGGGGTCTAAGGCCTGGCCCCTGGATGCCTCCCAGCCCCGTTGGCCTGCTCCAGTGACCAGTGTAGGCCCCATGCTTGTCTCTGCAGGAGTTGACAAGGGGCGGGAAGGGTGGGTGTGGCTCCTTGGGTGGGGGCTAGGGGAAGGTTCGCTCGCTTGCCCAGCCAGTTCTCAGCCAACCGTGGGCATGAGGTCAAGGGAGACCACCCTCCCCAGCAGGCCATCCCAAGGGAGGCAGCCTTGGAGATGGTGGGGGCCAGGGGCGGGGAGCAGCGCCCAAGCAGAGGGCAGCGTAGTAGGGGTGGGGGCTGTGAAGTTTCTCCAGGGTCCGTGCCCCAGGGACAGTTAATCCAGCCCCAGGGCCCGCCCTAGGCGTTCACCTTATCAGCTCTCAATCCTCATAGCCGCCTGGTATGTTATCCCCATTTTACAGAGGAGGAGGCTGAGGCTCCCTGAGGTGTACCTGACCCCAGCTGGAAAGCGGTGACCCCCAGGGCTGCCTGGCCCCAAGCTCGGCTCTTTCCCCACCTCCACCCCCTGAGCTGAATGTGGAGGGAGGACCGGTGTTGCAGGGGCAGTGGGCATCTCAGCGTGGGGGGTTTACAGGGGGTTGGGAGCACCTGGGGCAGTAACACGGCCCCCCCAGGGGGCTCTTCCCAAACCTGCCTCCCTCCGCCTTCCCTCCATGCTGCACAATCCATCCCCATCCACATTATGAACAAGACCCCACAGAGTCTCTAGACAGCAGCAGAGACTCCAGATGGACACATGGAAAAACTTACAGAAAATCTTGTGGGAGAGAGAAAGCTACCCGTGGCCATGGGACCTCATGGAGGAAGGAGGAGATTGGGACCCGCCCAGGGGTTGGGGGTGGGGAGGGGTCACCTCCAGCTCCCACGGCACCCTGAGCCTCCCACCACAGCCCAGCCTGTGCGGAGCCGGCTGCGTGTGTGTCTCTCCACTCTGCTGGAAGCCTCACGAGGACAGGGACTTTGATGTCCTCTGCACTGCTGTCCCCAGCACAGGGCCCAGTGCCTTTTAGCCCTCAAGACACATTTATTGAAAGCATGAGGTATCCTGGAAGGTAAGGTGGGGGGGGTCATGGAGGCACAGGGAAACTGAGGCACAGAGAGGCAGGCCTTGTCCCTGGTCCCCAGTAGAACAGGCCAGTCCTAGACTGGGTCTCCTGTCCCCAGGAAGCTTGATGGTCACACAGCCTCACAGCCAGGGACAGACGCCAACGACGCGGGGTTGGCTGTCTCCCACTGTCCCGCAGATGCACTCTCCGTCCTGCCGGACACACGCTCTCTCCCCAGCCCCGCCCCGCCCCGCCCCGCCCTGTGCTGGGAGATCTGCTGGCTCCTTCCCTGCAGGGTCGCTGCACATTGGTGGCCTCCCTCCCCTGAAGGCCACAGCCTTGTGGGGACCCTCTCCACACAGCCCAGTCTGGCTGTGGAATCGACTCCTGGCCCCTTCAGACTGAGGGTGGTCACGGCCCAAGCTACTGCCTGGGCTTCCGTCCGTCCGTCCGTCCGTCCGTCCGTCCGCACTGTCCCGGGTGGTTTCCCAACACCCTGGCCGCACCTGTGTAAACAGACCCTTCATCAAACCCTCCTCTAACGTCCCGCTGGAGCGTGCCATCTGTTTCCTGCTGGGGCTCTGACCGATACAGATGTTTTCAGGTGCCGCCTGTCCACACGCCAGAGAGACGCATGGCCAGTGGCCAGGCCCCCGAGCCTGGACCCCACAGTGGGCAGATGCACACGTTCCGCGCCTTCTTCCTCCTGGCTGGCCAGGAAGGCTGGGGCTTCAGGAAGGGACGGAGCACGTCTACCCTGGCCGTTGGCCACTGAAGGAATTTCAGGCGGCCCCCAGGGACCCACCAGGCGGCTGTCCGTCTCCAGCAGCGGCCTGGAGCCAGGGGCCGCTGATAACGACAGGGCCAGACCAGAGGGAAGAGAACACTGGGCTGGGCGCAGGGTACCCAGGCTCTGCCCTGCACTGGCCGGGTGGCCTCAGGCAAGACCGTCCCACTTTCTGAGCCTCAGTTTCTTCATCTGCACAATGGGAAGGCGGCCTGCGGCCTGGAGGACTCCAGAGGGCCAGGAAAGGACTGGAATGGCTCCACCGCCCCCAGGCTTTCCTGGTCCCATGCAGAGGCCACTCCACAGCCACCTGCAGGGGGCAAAACTGTCCTGTCCCCATTTTACAGTGGAGGAAACTGAGGCTCAGGTATGCATGGCCACGGGGCTGGGGAGAGGCAGAGGATAATTCAAATCCCAGCCTGTATTTCTTTCCTTTTCTTCCAGAACATTCTGTCCTGGCTTTCCTCCCACCTCCCTGGTCACCTTATCTCTCTCCAGCCCGGTTCCTCCTTGTCCCCCAGGCTTGGTCCCTGGCCCTTCCCCTTTTTGTTTACCCTCACTCCCCAGCCAGGTTTTCTCAAACCTTTGTGTCCCTGCCGTCACGTCCCAGCACAGACCCTGGGACTCAGGCTCGAACCAGAACAAATGTTTTGTGACCCCAACATACCCTGTGACCCAGTGCCTCCCACAGCCTCTGTCTGGCTGCATTTGCTGTCACCACCGACCACAGGCCCCTCTCTTGCTTTTGTTACTCACAGAGGGGTCTTGGCCATGAGATCCAACGCCCTAGATCGTAGCCACTCAGAGCGCAGTCTCTTCCCGGAGCTCATTAGAAATGAATGCAGCCTCCCAGGCCCTGCCCGGACCTGCGGGATCAGAACCTGCATTTTCTCAAGATGCTTGGGGGATTCATGTGCATGTTAATTTAAGTACTATTCCAGGTGACCTCGTCCAGACAAACAGCTTTAAATACCACCGGGATGCTGACGCCTGCAGGCCCCTGGGTGTCTGACCGGCATCGGGATGCTGACGCCTGCAGGCCCCTGGGTGTCTGACCGGCATCGGGATGCTGACGCCTGCAGGCCCCTGGGTGTCTGACCGGCATCGCAAACCTCACACGCCCCAAGCTGGGCTCTGTTCTCCCTCTGCAAACCCCTCCTGCCGCGGTCTCTGTCTCAGACCTTCACCTGCTCTCGTCGCACGAGCCTTGGGCCCGACCAGGGCTCTTTCTCTCAGATCCCTCGTCCAAGCCACGGCGAACCCTGCCAGTCCTCCGTCAAATACCCAGGGTTTGTAGACGCTGGTCACTTCTCACCACCACCCTCAGAATACCACGGCCTGGCCTCTCCTCTCTGGCTCCATCTGCTCTGCCCAGCGCCTCCACTGGCAACTGGCTCCCTTGGAGTCAAAGCCAAAGCCAAAGCCCCTCAGTGGCCAGTGAGGCTCACCCACGCCCTCACCAACCTCACTTTCTGCCTCCCCACATCCCTGCCTCCCCAGCCAGGCTGACCCCTTGCTATTCCTTGAACGTGCCAAGCACACACCCACCCCAGGGCCTTTGCACTTGCCGTTCCTGCTCCCAGAATCACTCTCCTAGGTAGCCACAGGGCTTGCTCCTTTGTTCTTTATGTCTGTGACCCAAAGTCACAGGGTCAGTGAGGTCTTCCCTGACCATCACACTTAAAATGGCCCTCTTCCCCCACTGGCATTCGGCCCACCTAGTGTCTTCTGACACACTACATATCGTTGTTTATTTCGTCTGTCTGCCTCTCCAGAACAGAAACCCCGTGAGGACAAGGGCTTCCCTCTGTCTGCTGCTGAATCCCCACCCTGTGCAATAGCGCCCCGCCGTGGTGGGTGTTTAATAAATGCTTGTGAGTAAACTAGTGGGCTTGACCTCTGGGCCACATGGCTCGAGGTCTCCCAGGTGATGATTCTGAGTCTCTGGGCTGTGGGTGTTGGGGGCATTGAGCCCAAGGACAGGGGCTCTGAAGAGGGGGAATGACTCCCCAAGGATGCAGGTGGTCCCAGAGGTCAGGGTCCCGTCAGACCCTGCTCTGTTCTAGAAGAGCAGTGTCCCTTACAGCTGTCCTCTCTTTCCCCGAGGAAGTGGCTCTGGGACCTGCTGCCTCCCAATCCTGCATGATTTGGCCTTCCTCATGAACCCACTCCCCCAGATCTAAAGAACCCATGAGAACCACCAAGGAGGCAGAGGATTCTACACGGCGGGCCAGGATTCTACAACCTCTGAGTTCATAGAGTGGGAAACTGAGGCCCAAGAGCAGGAGGGACCTACCCCATGAGCCATAGTGGACAACACAGGCAGGAGACTGCACTAGCTCCCCAGGAAGGGGCTGGAGCGGGAGCGGCCGGTGAGGGTCTAGCCCTGTGCCCCTGCGGCTGTGTGACCTGGGCCAAACCACACAACCTCTCTGGACCCACCTCCGCAGTGAGCAAGCCCTGCGCTCACAGGCTGCGCGTGTCCAGTAGGGCTACTGGCCCCCGCCTCTAAGCACCCCCATCGTGGAGCCGCCAGGCCTTCCTGTTTACTCGAGGCCCCTCACGCGGCTGGGAGGCGACAGCCTTGGCCTCCTTTGCTCCCCGCTTCCTTCCTCTCCCACTTCAGTGCCTCCGGCCCAGGCCCTCAGGGCCCCTGAGGCCAAGACGTGGGGGCACAGTCCAGGGGGGCATCTGAGGCCACCAACCTCAGTGGGGCTGTCCGGGAGCACTCCCTCTCTGAGACCCCAAGGTTATAGAGGCTCTGATCCTACTGACTGGTTAGAATGTTCCAGCACCTTGGAACAAGCCCCTGCCTGGAGGGCCCCTAGAGCTAAGAAGAGTGTGAGAGCAGGGACCTTCTCAGGCCCACGCTATGCCTGCCTCTCAGCCCGCCGGTGGGAAGTGAGCACACGCTGACCCCAGAGAGGCCCCTCCTCCCCGCCCCCTCCCTGGGCCCCTGCCTGTATAGGACCCCTCCAGTCCTCCCTCTGCCACCCAACCGGAACCTGCGAAATCAGAATCAACTTTTTAACAAGACCCCTCGGGACACTCACGTGCGCATTAAAGCTGGAAGCTCTGTGAATCGGACCTTCCTGTTTTTAAAACCCTATTAGATACTCTTGCCCCAGAGGCCCAACCTGAATCCTGCAACTACCTCCCGGTTTACACGGACTTCAAAGGACAGAGGAGCAAGTTAAACGACACCATGAGAAAGCCACAGATGAATCTGGAAGGAGAAATTTTCTGCAGGACAGCTGGTTCCTACACGGGCCAATGTCACAGAAGGAGGTGGAGAGTTGTCCTAGATTAAAAGAAATTTGACGTGCATCACAACCAGACGCAATGCGTGGGCCTGAATTGCATCCTGGTTTCAACAAACCGGCTATCAGGCGCATTTTAGGGACAATTGGGAACAATTGCAATAGACTAAGTATTAGCCAGGGTGGTAGCAGTGTTCATTTAGGCTATTGAAACTCTAGTTGTGAGGCCAGGTGTGGTAGCTCATGCCTGTAATCCTAGCGCTCTGGGAGGCCGAGGTGGGAGGATTGCTTGAGTTCAGGAGTTCGAAACCAGCCTGAGCAAGAGTGAGACCCCATCACTACTAAAAATATAAAAATTAGCTGGGCATGGTGGTACATGCCTGTAGTCCCAGCTACTTGGGAGGCTGAGGCAGGAGGATCCCTTGAGCCCAGGAGTTTGAGGTTGCTGTTGGCTAGACTGATGCCATGACACTCTACTCAGGGCAATGGAGTGAGACTCTGTCTCAAAAAACAAAACCAAACCCTCTGCTTGTGGTTATTTAGGAGAATGTCCTTATTCCTTAGTCATACTGGAGTCTTATTTTAGGGGCAAAGTTCCCTCATATCTGTAATTTACTTTAAAATACTTTGGCAAAAGCTAAACAATGAAGGAAGACTGTGAAAATGGTAACAATTGCTAAATGTTGCTGATGGGTATATGAGTGTTCATTATATTTTTTCCTCCAATTTTCAGTTTGAAATTTTTCATTTAAAAAAGCAAATGTAAAACAAAACTCCCCCCTCTTTCTGAGCCTCCTGTGCCCTTATGAGAAAAGCCAGATACTTAGGTCGGGATTCAAGGCCCTGCGAGCCTGGCCCCCACCCCCCGCCAGGCATGTCTCTCTCTCTCCTGCAGCCCCTCTAGCCCACAGTATCGCACCCCGAGGCCTCAGCTCTCCCCACACTCACAGGTCCCCCCACCTCTGTGGCTCTGCAGGGCTGTTCCCTCTGCCCTTCCACACCCTCTGTCTTGGAGTGAACTCCTGGGTGTCTGCAAGACTCTGCTCCAGGGCTGCGGCCCGAGTAGCTTCCCAGCACGAGGTCCCCTCTGAGCTCTGCGCACTCGGCTGCCCAGGGCTGGCCTTGGTCGAGCAGGTCTGGCGGAGTTCTGTGAACACGGCCCTCGCATGCTGCAGCCGCGTCGCGGTGGCGGGGCCCAGAACCTCTGCCTCGCCAGGGGCAGGTGCCCCGGAGATGCTCACTGAGTGCACAGACGTGCATGAAAGAAGCTCTCAAAGGAAGGTTTGTGGTGGCAAGGATGGGGGGGCGGTCACCAGAGCTTTTAAACTTTTTGCATTTTCAAATTTTCAGCAAAGAGGATGTCTGCATCTTTATATAGACAGATTATAGATTAGACAGACAGACAGATGGATGACAGATGACCGAAAGAGTATTGTTTATGTGAATAAAGTGACCGGTGAACTGGAGTTGTCAGTTTAGGTTTTCATAAACTGGGACTCACCTGAACGAATGAAGCTCTAGCGAAAAATAAAGATGCCGAGGACGACTTTATCAAGTGGCTCTCTCGCTGTGTACTGTCTGTCGTGTGTTTTCCCTCGTCTTCATGCCGAGTGCGTGTGCGTGCGTGTGTGTGGATCCAGTTTGACGAGCCAGCACCCAGGCCGCAGGTCCCGGCGTGGTCCGCGGCTCCGAGCTTGCGGCCGAGCTCCCGCACGCCCCTCCTTCGCCCCGCAGCCCCGCTCGGACCCTGCGGCCCACCCTGCGTGGCGCCCGCCTTCTCCTATCTCCCCAGAGCTACCACGTATTTATTTCATGTTCTTCTTTCAATAGACTCGCCTTTCACAACTTACAACCGTTTATTTTAAAGGAGACTTTAAATAACCAACGGAGATGGAGACAGCCCGTCATAGCGAAGGGCGCACGGCGAGCACAGTCAGTCCCAGACGCGCGTCTCCTCCAGGCAGGGGCGGCCGCCGACGGCTCTCTCGGCTTCAAGGGAGCGCAGCCAGGGCCAAACAGGTGTCAGGGACACATGAGCACCAAAGTGAGCCTTTCTCAGTGATGAGGTCACAGGAGGAAAGAGAACAGACAGGGAAGATGCTTCTCCCAGGGGATTCTGGGGCGTCTCCGAGACCCTCAGGCCCTGCGCGCTTTGGGCCAGGGCAACTGACGACCCACACCCCTTGCTCAGCGTGTTCTCACCCTAACCCTGAGGGGTGGGGTGAGGGGGACCCTGAGCCTAGTTGAGAATTGGAAATGGCTCAGAGAGGGCAGGCTGTGCCCTGGTCAGGGCCACCCGGCGCAGAACCCTCAGACCTCACCGCTGCAGGGAGGCACCCCGGCCCTGCCCTCCTGCTTCAATCACGACGCCCTTTTCAGACCCTCAGAGCTGCTCGCACCAATGAAGCCAATTTGCTGCCCGCTCCCTGCCCAGGACGCCCACACAGCCATGGCCTTGCTGCCTGCTGCAGCCCAGGCCTCGGCGGGGTTAGGCGTGGAACACACTCACAGAAAGACGAGAGGTCAGGGCCAAGGCCATGGAGCAGGGATGTGGCGGAACCCAGGCTGGGGCCCAGCTCTGCCTGGACATGAGACCCCGAGAGCAAGGACCCTGTGCTCAGCCGCTGTCAGGTCCCAGGCCCAGACGGGCCGGCTGGGCACGCCCCACCTGAGGAAGGGCCCTGCGGCTCCCACCAGAGCTGGAGCAGCTGGCTCAGGGGGGCTCGGGGGCCCTAGGATGCTTGGAAGGGTAAGGGGCTGGGGACCCCAGGCTGGGCGGGCACAAGCACATGAATCAACTCCGATTGGAAGCAAAGAAAAAGGAATAAAACTAAATGTCCTTGGAAATTCCTTTAGTGCTGGGCTGTCCATGAAAACAGGATAAAGTGGCTTCCTCTGTCTGTGCTCGGCCAGGCGGGGTGGAGGCGCTGGGCTCGGGCCAGGAGGGCCTCGACCCAGGACAGGGCTGGGGCGGGGCTCTGAGCTGGGGAAGGGGATCCAGCGTCGCTATTTCAGGGCGTCCAGGTGGGTGCAGACCTGGGAGAAGACACTGTCCACGGAGCCTTCGGCATTGACCTGCAGGGAGACGGGCCGTGAGGGCTGGGTGGGCTCTGCCGAGGCAGAGGGCCGACCTCGCCCAGGGCCAGGCCTGGCTCCCCCAGCCCAGCCTCAGTGGACAGCAGCCCTCACTGAACCAGCCGGGAAACCGAGGCCCAGAGAGGGGAGCTGGCCCAAGGCCGTACAGGCGAGGCTGAGTCAGGCGAGGACCCAGGCTTCCGGGGTCCCCTCTGGCGGGGGAGGCAGGCGCACCTTGCGCACGATGCCGCGTTTCTCATAGAAGGTGATGACGGGTTCTGTGGCCTTGTAATAGGTCTCCAGCCGCTTCTTTATGGTCTCCTCATTGTCATCCACACGCCCGCTGCTCTCGCCACGCTTCAGGAGCCGCTTGGTCATAGTCTCAGGGCCTGCGTCCACATACAGCAGCAGTGTGGGCTGTCCGATCTGTGGGTGGGGCACCACGTCATGGGGACCCCGTTCCTGCCCCCTGGGGCCGTCTCCTCTCCATCTCTCCGCTTCTGAGGCCCTACTCGAGACTCACTCAGACCTTCAGTCCCTTTCCCAGGGCAGCCTAAGGGATGTCCCTAAAATCAATCTTCCCTGCCACTCTCCTGCTCAAACCTCTCCCATGGCTCCCCAGTGCCCTCAGGAGAAAGCCCACACTCCTCACCAGACCTACAGGGCCTGCGTGGCTGGGCCCCACCGCCCCACCGTTCCATGCTCTCCTTGCTTCAGCCACAGACTCTGCTCTAGGCTCTCATCCACCTCTGCCCCATGCCAGTCCTGTGCTCGTGCTCTTCCCTCTGCTAGGAGCCTCTCCCTAGAACACAGTCTAACCCACCTTCACCTCAACACCAAGCCTGTCCTTCAGGGTCCAGCTCAATCTCGTTCCTTCGGGGCTGTCTGCCCGGATGCCCCCACCCCCCAACTCCCGACCTTGGGGACAGGCTCTTGGGGCCCCATTTATTTCTCCCTTGAGTGCGGTCCTGAGGGCAGGCAGGCAGCTGCTGTACGCCTTCCAGGCTGGATAAGGACTTGACAGAGGGCAAGGGATAAGGGAAGGGGTGAGGGGCTGCTGAGTTCTGGGGGACTCTGAGCCAGGTTGCTGTTGTTGGAATAGTGTGTCATCTGCAGGATGACTTGGAAGGACAACAAGGAATAAGGCCCTGAAGTCCCTGCCCTGCTCAGTTCAGTCACCAGTGCCCCTCCACGGTGTCCCCTGCCCAGGCTGGTCAACACACCGAGGAGACAGTAGCCTTTCCTGCAGCCTGACCACGAGTCCCCGAGAGCAGGTCCCCAGGCTTGGCATGGCCCAGCCCAGCAAGCCCAGTGAGGAAGGGCCCTGGGTCTCCCACCAGAGCTAGGGAAGGCAGCTGCTGCAGCCTCAGGATTGGGGCTGAGACCCTCAAAGCCCTGCCTCCCCCTTCCTGACTGCCTGGGCCAGTCCCCAAGGGCCTCCATGCCGCTGTCGACCCAGACCCCTCATTAAAGTCCCGCGGGTACTGCCTGTCACAGGGACTTGGCAGGAGGAAGCCTGACCTCCAGGCCGACCTCTGCCCAGGCTCTCTCTGCCCCATCCAGCTCTGTGACCTCGGGCAAGTCACCTGCCCTCGCTGGGCCTCGGTTTCCTTGCTTGCAATACCCAACCCGATACCCATCCCTTCCTCCTGGGTAGTTCAGGATTCAGGGGGACAGCGTCAGCTGCCTTCAGGGAGGGTGGCTCCTGCTTCCTGATGACCCCACATGAGCCACCCTGGTGCTCCTATCTTACAGATGACCGTGGTGGCAAAGGCTGGGCCTGGCCCCAGCAGTCTGACTGCCTCCAAGGCCACCACCTCCCCCTCATCCATCAGCTGCTGAGCTCCTCCAGGGCACAGACCCACGGTCTCCCAGGGACACGCACGGTAGGTACACCCCAGGTGGAGGTGATAAATCCACGAGTGCCAGCCAAGCCTCTGGGCTGGGAGTCCCAGGCTGAGATTCTGGCCGTGGGGCCTCAGTTTCCCGGTTAGGACAGTGGGCCTTTAGCCTGGGGAGATGGCACCGGGCATTGCCAGCCCCAGGAAAGCTCTGGCCCTTTATTTAGCCAGGCGAGCGACCCTCACCTCCAGGCGGCCCTTCCTCCTTTGGTGAAGCCCTGGTGCCCCCTGGTGTCCAGAGCCAAGAAGACCAGATGCCCGGACACCTGGAGGCCACTGCAGGGCTGGGCCATGTGCGGAGCCTGCCGCCCTCAGCAGCACCCACAGCCGCCCCAGGAGGGACGGGGACTTCCATTAACCCCATTTCTAGATGTGGCCCTGAGGGTCGCAGGTGACATTGCACAGCTGGTATGTGCTGCCTGGCATCTGACCACAGGGTCCAGAGTCCAGGGTCTGAAGGAAGCCGGCCAACCTCATGTCACAGAGGGAAACTGAAGTCTGGAGCTGGGCAAACACTTTCTTGAGGTTTTGCAGCCACTTACAGGTTAAGAAAGACAGTCTCCTGCTCCTGGATGAGGCTCAAAGCTACGGAAGCCCAAGACGGCCCCGGAGAGATGGGGGGTTGGCTGGGGTCTGGTCCTGCCCCCAGCCCACTGGGATGCACGGCCAGCCCCCACACACCCTTGCCGGCCTCTCTCCTAGGCACTTGCACCCCCATCTGCTTCCCCGTGTGGCCTCATGACACCAGAGGCAGAGGCGTACATGTGCGCGCGCCTGTGTATGCACACACACGTGCACCCTTGTGCATATGTGCACCGCATCCGTGTACATATGTGTGGGCATGTGTGCACATGCCTGTGGCCTTGTGTATGCAAACTTGTGGGCCCATGCACGTGTATGTACCTGTGTCCATGTGTTTGTGCATGATGCGTGCACAGGTACATGTGTTTACATGTATGTATGTGCTGTGCATGTGCCCGTGTCCGTGTGGGTGCTTGTGTGAGGTGCCCCCACCTTGTGCAAGGTGTTCCTGATGGGCACTGTGCTAGGAAGCTCAGAGCCATTATCCTCTGGGCCTGCTCTTTCCAGCCAGACTCCCCGTCGCTCCTGGAAGGAGACCAGATGCCCCTCCCTGACGTTCGAGGCCTCTAGCCAGGCCTGAACCCCCTCGCGCACATCACCCTGGGTCAGTGTGCCCACATACTGTGCTCTCCCCACAGCGGCCGTACCCTTCCACCCTGCCAATGCTGTTCCCTGCCCCTCCTGTGTGTTTACCGGGCGCCAAGCCCCACACTGGAAGGGAGCATCCTCTCTAATCCCCACGCTGCCTTTTACAGATCTATGACCTGTCACCCCCATTCTGCAGTTGGATAAACAGGTTCAGAGATGCAGAACAAATGGCCCCAAGGTCTCAAGATGTTGAGCTGGAACCTGAGCCCAGGTTTGTGACCTCCCCAGTTTGGGGCTTTCCCTTCTTCTAGACCTTTCCTTCTAGGCTTCCAGAAAGTCTTCCTGGTTTTCCTCCTCACCCACACCCCATGAATCAGCCTCTCTCCTTCTCCCCCACCACACCCCGAACTCTGCCCTGTATCGCAGCTCCTGCCTTACCCGCCGCTCAAACTCTTCTCCCTGCTGCACCTCCCGCGGGTAGCCGTCGATCAGGAAGCCTTTGGAAGTATCTACTTTGGCCACCATGGCGTCGCGGAGCATGTCCAACACTGTCTCCTGGGGCACAGCAGGAGGAAGGGGCCGTGAGCCTCCCCATCCCTTCTCTAGGCTGTTGCTTGTGCTGGTCCCATTGCCTGAAACGCTCCTCCCCGCTGACACAAATGTCCCAAACAGGCCTCCCGCCCCAGGAAGCCTCCGCAGAACTGTGGAGCCCTTGACTGGATGAATGATTCACGCACGCCACGCCACGGCGTTTGCCGAGCCCTCCTCCCAGCCGGTGCCGGTCTGAGCCCTGAGGACACCGCTCTGTGCAAATCAGACCTTCCCTGTCCTGGGGAAGCTCAGGGTCTGATGAGGGACCGATAATTCCACTGTTGATTCATCAATTTCCCAGCACGACACAAGGTGTACGAGCAAAGAAGGGAAGCTAATGGAATATAAAATTAGGGGGGGTCTTAGCCCTAATCTGGGGAGTCGGGGGGTCTGAAAACTGAAGAGGAAAGAACATTCCAGGCAGAAAGGAGTGTGGCCAGTTTGAAGGGACACAAAGGCCAACGTGGCCAGAGGACGGAGTACAGGGGAGAGTGGGCAGCAGGGCAGGGTCCTGCAGGGTCTTGGGAGCTTCCAGAAGGACTTTTGTGCTACAGGCAGTGGGAGCCACGGGACGGTTTGGAGCCAGGGAGGGAGGGCTGTGGTCAGCCTTGCCAGTATGCCGAGGGCTTTGCTGGCACGTGCCTGCTCAGGGTCACCGTCACCCATTCCCCTCACGCCACCAGGACTCACTCACCAGCGGTACCAGCTGCCCCTTTTCCATGATTTCCGACAGCTTCTTGCCTCTGGCCGAGCCCGAGCTGACCTCGGCCCTCAGCAGGTCCCCAGTAGAGAGGTGGGTGTAGCCGTACTTCTGCACGATCTTCTCACACTGGGTGCCCTTCCCCGAGCCAGGCCCGCCTGCAAGGGCCCACCCATTCAGAAACCCTGAGATGGGGGGCTGCCAGGGACCTCAGCAAGGGAGGGGCAGAGCCCAGGGTGCAGCCCCAGGCCTGGGCTTCCACCGGCGCCTGCAAAGACCCTTCCCACTTGCCACATCACCTGCCTGCCTGCGACTCACCCACCACAAAGATGATCTTGGTTTTCTTCAGCTTCTCTGTGGGAGAGAAAAGGGGAGCAGGGTTCAGTCACTCGCTTGGCCAATAGCCAGAGGCACCTCTGGGGTCCCAGGCCTGTGCTGCACCCCAGGCAAGGGGACAGACATGGCTCGCACTCCTATCACAGAGGCAGACAAGTCCCAGCCCAGAGTTAGCAGTGATGTGCTCTAAAGCTCGGAGGCTGGAGGGTTCGGGGAGGGGTGGGTGTTCCAGGCAGAGGGACCGGCAGAGGCTGAGGTCTGGAGGCTAAGGGGCTGGGAGGCCACTCTCATGGGGCCTCCCTGTTTGTGGCTGGGCTCCAGGGGCTGGTCACCTCTGGCCTTCAGGTCTTCCTCGCTGTGGCGGTCACTGGACGAACAGCAGCCCATGGTCCTAATCTGCTGTGGCCTTTCCCCTCCCCTCCCAGGACTGGGCCTGCCCATCGCCCGCCTCCCCGCAGTGCGAACGTCAAGCTGGCAACCACAACATATGTTGCTGTGGAGACGGTTGCCGGGGAGGAGGGCTGCGGTGGGCACGTGGAACTCTTGCCCGGACTGGGAGGTGAGCTTGTGTTCCAGCCTCCGCCTCGCTGCCGTTAGATCTGGGCAGAGGGAAACTGAGGCCTAGAGAGGGAAGGGCCTGCACAAGGGGTGTCAGAACCGGAACTGGAACCCCAGTCTCTGCCCCGGGCTTCCCAGGCCTCCCCTCTTCTCAGGCTGTAACCCACCCTGCTGTGTGACCTCAGGGAAGGAGAAACATCCGTCCCCCTCTGGTTCTCTGTCTCTGGCCCACTGAGGAGGCGGCTGGCGTCTCCCGGGGCCCTCTTGGCTCTGAGGCTGGAGGAGCTGTCACAATGACTTCTCCTTTGGGCTCCATCCCCAGGGGAAGGCACAGGCCGGGGGCAGGGGGAGGCCACAGCGCTGTGGTGGCTGATGTTCGAAGCTCGGGGTGGAAGGGTGACCACTGGCTCTAGGCAGCTGCAGCAGTCAGGCCTGCGAGCTCCTTTAAGATCTGCCTAGGCCAAGGCACGGTGCCAGGGCCTGGAAAGATGCGGCTGCCAGCAGCCTGGGTCGGCCTGTTCTGGGCTCTCTGCCTGCCCTCTGTCTCCCTCCCACCCACAGGAGCCAGGAGGGCCCAAGACCTCCTCAAGACCCCCCTGGATGACAGGGAAACTGAGTCCCAGAGAGGGACGGGAACTTGCCTCATCCTAAAAGCTTGGCACTTTGCATACTCAGGGCCTGTCCAGGGGGCAGGCCTCCCCTCCTCCGTACCCCCTCTCTAGAAAGAGGCAGGGATTCAGCTCCACAAACACCAGCGTAGGAGGGGAGCCCTGGGGCCCTCAGGAGCCTCAGGGAGGCCTTGTTGCTTCTAAAATTAATCTTGGAGCTGGCACAGCCCGTGAGAGCCCAGAGGAGGATGCTGGTGGCTCCCAGACAGGCCCACTCCGGCAGCCCTGGAGCCTCCTCCAGCCCCCCCAGAACGCCCTGCGAGTGTACCCCCTGCACGGACAGGCGCACTGAGGCCGGGCGACAAGTGGGATGGAGAGGAGCCTCGTACCTTCCATCCTGCCGAGGTCCTGGGAGCCGAGTCAGTGCTCTGCAAGACAAGGGCACAGGTTGTGGGGGCTTCTCCTCCCCACCCTGATCTGCTCCCGCCAAGCCTCACCCAGGCCCCACATGCAATCTGAGGGTAGAGGGGCCGCTGGGGCCTTGGAAGAGTCACCTCTCCTCTCTGGCTTCCATTGCCTCATCTGTCACAGGAGGGCAGTACCCCCGCCCACTCCCACCCCCCTCCGTTCTCGCTAGAGGAGCAAGGAGGGTGAGGGCAGTGAGCTGCTCCCCAGCCACTGCCAGGAAACAGGGCACGGGTCCAGCATCGCCCAGATGCCTTGACAACGCTCCCCAGGGCTGGGGAAAGCTGCCAGGAGGCAGACGGAGCTACGTGTGTCCTCATCTGGGACAAGGTTTGGATGAGGATGCTCCAAGGGACACAGAGGCCTGAGGGGAGGGATCAGCAGGAGCTACTCACGGGGACATAGCCCTTTGCAGTTTTCAAAGTGAGGTGGTCCCAGGCTCTTGCCCCCGTGCAGGTCCATCTTACAGTGGCTGCACAGGGCCGCTGACCGCCCCCCCTCACCCAGCCTCACTACCCGCCTTCCCCTCAGCATGCAAGGAGACCCCATCGCTGCTGTGTCCCCACTCTGTGCTTCCCCAGCCCCCGGTACTGCCCGCGGCGCCCTTCCCCACAGTCCTGCAGAGCTGCCCTCCATACACCTTTGGCCTCCATGTCTTCACCCCACACCAGCCCTCTCCAAGGCCACTAGTGACCATCACAGCCACTCTTGCCTGAACCTCACTCGACCCTTGATTCTGGGACCCCACCCCAGGCCCCTCCAACGCCCTCTCACTCTTGGCTTCAGTCTCCCTGTGCAGCCAGCCCAGGCCTCCCTCCCAAGCCCAGGACATCCACGCCCCAAAGACCCCATAGACCCCTCAGTTACTTAACAGCCCTGCTGAGTCCCCGGCTCCAGGCCCTGATCACTAAGCAAGAGACTGGGTCAGTATGAAAGCTCTTCTCCCACACCCCTGCACCCCCACCTCCCAACCTCCCTGCTCCTGAGCCTCTCTCCAATCCATGATCTCACCACGACGTCCTTGTCCTAAGCAAGGGGCCTGGGCCACTCTTCCCACCTGTGCATGGGGGAACTCCTGGCCACTATACCCCACCAGGCAATCTGCAGGATTTTCTCTGACAAGCATCGA
Organism: Propithecus coquereli; assembly: GCF_000956105.1. Taxonomy (NCBI): domain Eukaryota; kingdom Metazoa; phylum Chordata; class Mammalia; order Primates; family Indriidae; genus Propithecus; species Propithecus coquereli. Next base: position 5,079,840 of record NW_012138525.1, on the reverse strand, counting down.
ATTGGATCATGTCACACACTTGCTTACAACCTTCCATGCATGACCCTCTCAGCTCCCAAGACAAAGTCTGGGCCCCTTAACATAGCTGACAGGGCCCCTCCGCCCTCTGCAGACCTCTCAGCTGCCACTGGCACTGCTTGGAGCTCCCTCACCCACCATGATGGTGCCCCCTCAGGCCTTGGCAGACGGTGTACTCAATGCCTGGATACCTTTCCCCACCTCGACATTGTGTGGGACTCAGCTCGGATGTCACCTCCTTCAGGAAGCCTTCCTGGACTCTGCCCTCCAGTCCCATGCTGGCAGGTGCCTCCTCTGACCTTCCCCTGGCATCGCACACACCACACTGTATTGGGCCTCTTCACTACACTGCGGGCCTGTGTCCTCACCAGCTGGGCCTGGCCCAGGGTTGGGAGCCCATTCCATCCCCACTGCTGTCTTGGGAGGGGACTGAGGCTCGGAGAGGACAGACTAGCTCGAGGGCCCGGCTGGGGTCAAACTTGGGTCTGGTTTTCTGCTGCTCTGGGCCTGGCACCTGGCAGGACCTTCAGCACCTTTACCGATGGCCTCTGCAGCTTGTGGGGCATGAGTTATAGCCCTTTTCCTGCTGAGTGTGCTCAAGCAGGGGTAGGAGCTGCCAAGCACCCCTTAGCAGCTGCCCGGGGGTAGAGGAGTGTCCCCAGCCGGGGACAACCACAGTGAAGCCCTGAGAAGTGGCTCGACTCTGCCCCACCCGCTCCTAGTAACCTAAGCCGCTCTGTCCTGCTGGCACCTGCCACTTCCTTGACCCAAAATAACTTGGGTTGTGAGGAGGCCTCCCAGAGGCCAGGGGTCCAGGACAGAGTTGGGTTACGGGCTAAGCAACAGGCCGTATAAGGCCCCCAGGCCAGGGCCCCAGCCACTCCTAGCATCACTGAGTGGCCTGCTAAGTGGCCTGGGGAGCCTGGGTCAAGAGGGACAATGAATTAACTCCAACTACAAGGTGAGGCCGGGGCAAGGCCCAGGTATCCCAGCTCCTGCCCAACAGCAGCCTTCCCAGCACTCGGCAACCAACTGGTGTTCAAATCCCAGCTCCACCACTCAGCTGTGTGACCTTGGGCAGCCAGAGTCCCCTCTCTGGGCCTGTCCCGCCGCTGCTGGAGAGTGCTGAGTGGGCAGCTGAGCAGTGCTGCAGGAAGGTCCCAAGTGCTGGGCTGGTCCTGGGGCTCCTGCCAGAAGGCTGGGACAGGGGCTAAGCATCCGGGGGCTTCCAGTTCCCTCAACACTCGAAGTGACGTGACAGGAGAGCCCCTCCCAGCACGTAGGCTGCCCCTGCCCTGATCCTCTGGGGCAGGGAGCCAGGCCACAGTCCCCCCTCTATGGGCCCCAGCTGGGACGTGCCAAGGGCAGGGACCTGGAGCCCTAAGGAGTGACAAAGCGGTGACTGTCTGAGAGGCTGGGAGGAGCTGCAGTGCACACACACGCACACGCATGCACAGATCCACAGAGGCACAGACAGTGAGGCACAGCCAGAGCTGGGAGAATACACACACGCATACACACAGATCATACCCACAGATACAAACACACACACACACACACACACACACACACACACAAAACCCAAGGACAGCGACACAAACACGCCCCCGGCCTCCCCCCAGGTGTCACTCCCCCCTCCCCGCTCCGACATCCACCCAGCACACACTGACCTGGGGAGGGGTGCAGGTGGGCGCTGGGGCCAGTGCGTGCCCTGCCTGTCCTCGCCGGCCGCCTGCACAGGCGACTATTTATAAGGCTGTCAGCGCGCGCGCGGCATGCCGGGAGCCAGCGCTCCCAGAGAGGGCAGGGAGGGAGGGAAGGGGGGAAACCGGGAATGGAGGGAGACCGCCTGAGCCCGAACGACGGAAGCCAAGGCAAGGCTGGCGCCCCCGCCCCGTGCACCCCCTGGTGGCTGGGCCCACACATGTGCACTACCCTCTACAGTTTGCCAAGAGTTTTCCATTCCTCTGTTACTGCCACTGTGCCCAGGGTACGCTGCAGGGTACAAGGCTAGGCTTTCTGGACGGCAGCTGGAGACACTGAGGCCCAGAGAGGAGAGGCTCTTGCACAAGATGCCACAGTGCATTGGTGGCAGAGAGAAGCCAGACCAGGGAGGGAAGGGAGGGAGGCAGGAGGCGTGGACCATGGGGCTTTGCTGGCCCCTCCTCAGAGCCTGCCCAGAGGCTCTGGGGCCAGCCCTACCTGGGACTCCTCCTCCCCTGTTGGGAGGGGCCCTTCAAGCTCCCCTGGAACTGAAACTCCCCAGGGCCACAAAGGCCACCCATATAATGTAGAAGATTATAAAAAAACTCAGCCCTGTCCCCATGGAGCTGCAAGGCAGCTCCCAGTGAGTCAGTGCTGGGATGCGGGACATTCGAATGCTGGGGGTACCCAGGAGGGGGGCGGATAATCCTGATGAAAAGAATAGCTCCCGCTAATGAGCACTCACGGTGCCCCTTAAACACGGGGGAGGAATGTGAGGCCAGCGTGTCAATTGCCTGCCTGAGCTTCCCTGTAGAAAGCCGTGTGTTTACCCAGCATTTTCCAGAGGGACTGGCACTTAACAGGAGATCCTCAATAGTGTAGCGAGTCGGAACGAGAGCCCATGATTGTCCGGCTTCAGGACTTAAGCACACGAACACCCACCAGATCGCATCACAACCTTGAAGGCAGCAGCCCCGGATGGCAGGGTGGACTGAATTTGGAATTTGTCTTATAGGCACTAGGGAGCCATGGAAGGTGTTTGAGCAAGACAGTGAGACAACCTTAGGTGGTGGTGCCTTACCAACAACAGCACCCAGATGCCAGGAGGCCTGTGTCCAGTCCCAGCTCTGCTACCTGTGGTGTCAGGCAAGTCCTTACTGCTTGGGAGCTTAGTTGGAGGTGGACGCTCCGGGGCAGAGGCTCTGCATTAGAAGCTGTTTGAGGCCCTCTCATGGGTGTGTGCACTGGCACAACCTTTGGGAAAAGCAAATTGACGGTGTAAATCGAAACTTCGGATGTGCCCTTTGACTTTTAGAAATTCATTTCAAATAAACACATGTGGGCACAAAATTCACACAGGAAGGTTTTCCAGTGCCGGTGGGGACTGACCGGGTTGGTGGCACAGCCAGGGGAGGTGAGGAGTCCGAGTGAGAAACGAAGCCCACGTTCTTCGCGGCTGGTGGTGCGAGAGGCCCCGGACACACAGCGTTGGTGAGAAATTGCCAAAAAGCCCAAATGTGCTGGTCCGATCCCACCCGCATAAAAATGACTCTAAATACACAGGGGTGTGTTGTAGTGTGTGTAAAATCTATTCCCATATATATATATATATATATTTGGCATTTTAATTCCGCAAAATTAAAATCATGTCGTTTTGCATTCAAATTGATAGCATCTTAGAACTGATGAAATGAAACAGGGCTGAGAAGGCGGCTGTGGGGTGCGTGACCACCTGGCTATAGGCGAGACTTTCAGTTCCTACGTAAGGGCTTCCCCAAGCTTTTTTTTGATCCTCCATACAACAAGCATCTATTACTTTATATAAAACAATTTTAACATGGATGAACCTTGAGGGCATTATGCTGGTTAAATAAGCCGGTCATAAACAGAAAAACAGCGTATGATTCCGTTTATTGAGGCATCTAAAGGAGGGAAACTCACAGAAACAGAAAAGTAGCATGGCGGCTGCCTGGGCTGGGGCGAGGGGAGAGGGTGAGCCGCTGGCTCATAGGGACAGAGTTTCAGATCTGCAAGACGGAAAAGTTCTGGAGATCTGTTGTACAACAGTGTGAAAATGGCTAAGCTGGTTAATTTTATGCGATGTGTTTTTTTTAACACAATTTAAAAATAAAAAGGTTTTAAATAAAAAGACAATTTTAAGTACCTGTTTTAATTATTTCATTTGTATATGAATGATGGATTTTCCACCAATGCTGGGATATTAAAGTTTCAGGGTTTTATTTCCCAGCTATAAGCTAAAGAAAGAAAAAAGGAGGAAGGAGGGGGGAGGGAAAAAGAGGCAAAGGGAAAGCAAAAAAACTGCATGGAGGAAAGATCTGGAAGATTATACCCTACATTGTTAACAGGGAATAGGGCTGGGTGATGTCTTCCTTTCTACCCTATATCATTCCTACATTTAAGTTGTTTTATGACCAAAAATCTAAAAACACAAACATATAAAAATGAAACCAATTTTTGAAAACATTTAAAAAATATTTTGGTGAAAGAAAGAATTCCAAGGCTTGAAAACAAACCAGCACCAGGGTGGAGGATTCTGGGGCCTCCTCACTCTGAAGTTCACAGCCGGATCCTCAGGTCAGCAGGCAGGGGGCCAAAGGTAGGAAACAGCTGGATCGGAAACCCAGAGAGGAGCGGCTGCCACTGGCTAGGGCTGCAGCTAGGGGAGTCGCAGGGGGAGACACCCCACCCCCAAGGAGGGTGGGCACAGGACAGGGGGAGACACCCCCCCCAAGGAGGGTGGGCACAGGACCCTTTCCACAGAGGTGGGGCCGCACGGACTTTGCAGGGGTAACTGGTAGAGGGGTGCAGGTGTGGGTGTGGCGGACCTCGAACACCAAACGAGGAGGTGGGTTTGGCCCTGGCCAGTGAATGGGGAGCCAGGGAAGGTTTCAGAGCAGAGAGCCATGCTGAGGGGGCTTCGGGGAGCTAACTCTGGCAAGTGGACCAGTCCCCACAGGGTCCCATTTGAGGGGGTGAGAGTTTGAGGAGTTGGGGTTGAGGCCCACCACAGTCCCACCTCCTGATGCTAAACTGGAACTTCCCCAGGGTCCACCCCAGCAAGACCTCCTCTTGACACCCTCCTCCAGACCTCCCTTCATGCCCACGGGTGGGCAGAGAGAAGAGCCACAGCATTCTGGGAGAAATTCCACCCGAAACCTCCTCCTGGGCCCAGATTCGCCATCATGGCCTGGGGCTGGAAGTGCACCATGTTCCAATATCCCCACAGCCACACTGGGCGTTAGACTTTGCGAGGCATCTCTGTCCCTCCAGTACCCTCCCCCAACAGCCATCATTACTGCGTCTGCTCAGCCCCTGGGCCCCCCCATCCTGCTGCAGCCCCTCTCGGTCCCACTGGGTCCCACTGGACTTCTCCAAGCAAGAAGGATGGAGGCTTTGCCCCCTCAAGCTGACACTCAAGGCCCTTTGCCATCTGGCCCCAAGCAGTTTGGTCCTCACTGCTGCCTCCCGCTGTGGCTGAGGCTGGCTGGGGCCATTCCTCCCCCCACCCAGGCGCTCCCTCATCAATGGCCTAACACAGCACAGTACATGGCCTGTGGCTGGTGATTGACTAGATGAACTGAGAGACAAATGCGAGGTGCCATTCTTGCCTCCCAGCCTCGGTGGCCCACCATCCGGCTGGCCCGGCGCCCAGGGAAAGCTCTTTTTCCTGTCCCCAGCAGCACGGGGACACTGGGAGATCCCAGCAGGCTGCCTGCCCTTGTCTCACACAGTCACCCTTTGTTAGGCCTCACTCCCAAGGGCATCTTATCTGTCTAAACAGGTTGTAATCTCGGAGTCACAGACCCCCTGCCTCCTGCCAACCTGGAGTAAACGCCTTTGTGTGAGAGGCGGGCAGCCAGGCGGAGTCCCCTGCTCACCACACCCCTGCCAGGGTCCCAGCCCCATCAGCCTCCCCGCTGCTGGGCTTAGCAGGAAATTTCAGCTCCCTGCCCATCAGGCCCCCAGGCCCTTGAGCTGAGCCAAGCCAGCCCCTGGTCCTGTGGCTGGGATGTCTCCCCCCGCACCCCTTCCACACTTCCTGCAGAACTCTTCTCTCTACTGGAACTCTTCCCCCAACTTCTGGGAATTCTTCACAGAGTCATGGGGGCCTCCCCTCCCTAGAACCTGGGTTCCCTGAGGGCAGCATCTGGTCCCATTTGGTCCATGAAGGAACTGGGGCTCTCAGAGGTGAAGTGACTCGCCCAAGGCCACATAGGTGCCCAAGGCCACACAGGTACCGTAAGGCAGGGACGGGAAAAGCCAGGTGGGCTTGGCTCCGCACCCCCACCCCCGGAGCCCTCAGGTCTCCGTGCTCCTGATGGTGCACGGTACACACAGCGCTGGACCAGCTGAGCTTCTGCCCAGGAGACACGGGACATGAGGCTGGAGCTTAAGTGTGTTTATTCCTGTACAAATCATTACAAAACCAAGTCTGGGGCAGTCGCTGCCCCCCCATCACCCCAGTGTGCAATGGCTCGCTGCTGGCCTCCCCTGCCTGGTTCTTCCCACCCCACAGCCTCCTCCCGGAAGCCCTTCCCTTCCAGGCTCCCGAAGGGCAGGGGCCAAACACACCCACTGAGGCCTAGCTTTAATAAAGTGCCCAATACACAGCCAGGGTGACAGAGCTCCCAGCTCCCCACAGCCATCCCAGGCCGGCCCGGGGGAGACCCTCGGAAGCCCTTAGCGGCTCCAGATGGGCCGCGTGAAACCCCAGTGTGGCTGGGATCCCCTTTTCTCAGCCCCAAAGTCTCCTTGAACAGGTGGGAACCTCCCTGCTGGAGGGCAGAGGAGGAGGCCTGGCCCTTTAAGAGCCAAGCTGATGGCAGCTGGGCTGATGGCTAAGAAAATAGCTGAAGGCTGTCCCATTCCCATCGGAGTCCCCCAACCCTGGGGCAGTTTTTGCAAAAATACCCTAAAGTTTTCCAGGAGGTGGGGAGGGCACCCCAAATCACCCAGGAGCTGAGCCTCCCAACAAGGTAGAGTGGGTGGGGGACCCAGTCTCAGGGAGAACAGACCCAAGGGCAGTTGGAGGGGCGGTGGGAAAGGGTCTCAGACCACCTCAGAACCTGACACAGGCAAAAGGGCACCCAGAGAGGGGAGGGGTTTGCCCAAAGTCACTCAGGGCAGAGCCAAGACCCGGACACTGGCCTCCCACCTCTGGGACTGCCCAAACCCCCACAATCTCCGCAACCCCACAAATTCTCTGGCCTGGCCTCCAGACAGCTTCCACGCCCACAGGATCTCTTTCTGATTCTGGGAATTGAGGGAGCAACACCAAGTTCCCAGTTCCTTGGGACGGGACCCCACTGTCCCGACCCAGGAGGGAGTGACTTGGGGTCCATTCCTGGGGCTCTGAACCAAGAGAGAGGACATGAGAAAGGACATGTCCTTAGCCTCAGATTGACTCAGAAGCACCCCTATACCCTGATTGACTAAGCTTAGACCCTGACAGGACAAGAAAGACACCCCTGATTAACCACATAGACTCCCAAATCCCTGACTGGCCAAGAGATAGCCCCAGGCCCTGATTGGCTGGAGGATACATCCTTGTCAAGGCCCTGATTGGCTGGGAGACACTCCAGCCGGCCTTGATTGGCCAGAAGACGGCCCACAGTTGAGTCCCTGGGCAGAGAGCCACTTCTCCTGTGTCCCTTCTGTGGTCCCACAGGCAGGTTGGCCTAGGTCCAGGAGGGGTGGGAGAAGGTGATGCCGTACAGCTGGGCCCAGGATGAGAAGACCCTCTTCTCGGTGATGAAGCGGTGGTGGTTGCCCTTGCGGCTGTGCTCATTCTGGATGTAGGTGACACACTCGTCTGGCCCCTTGGGCTCGTAGTAGTGGTAGGGCATGCGCTGCAGGCGGGGCCGCTGGCTGGGGCAGAGCAGGTGGGGTCATCATGGCAGGGTGGGCACTGGCAGGGTCCTTGCCCTGCCTGCCCCGCCCCTCCCCTGCTGTAGGACTTCGGTAAGGGAAATCCATGGCCCTCCCCAGCCCTCAGTTTTCCCCTCTGTAAAATGAGTGCAGGGTGGACTCGGTTTGTAAGCATCAGATTTTTTTTTTTTTAATGCAGTGGCACCTTTTCCTTTCCCCAAGAGGGCGGCAGTGTAGAGTAGAGGCAGGACTGTGGGCGCAAGAGCCTGGCCGCACCTCCCACTGTTTGGAGGACCTTAGGCCACTCATAAAACATCCTCCTTAGTCTTTCTCATTTCTGAAATGGGGAGAGTAACGTTTCCTATCCCTTAGGGTTGCTGTGAGGAGTAAGTGAGGTAATAAACGTAGCCACGCTTGGTACGTGGTCAGTGCTCAGTCAAGTACAGCTGTCACTTGGTGGGCTTTTCATATCATATTACTAATAATAGTCATTATTAATAAACAAACTCTGGCTGAGCTTGGGATGGAGGCCCCTGAGGGAGCTCGAGGAAGCCTCGATCTCTGCAGAGCGGTCTGAATACCATGAAGTAGAGGCCCTGTTAGACACCCCTAGGCAAAGTTTCCAGGCCCCCCACCTCCATCCTGCGGCCAGTGACAGGGCATTGTCCAGGGAGGGCACTGGCTAGGCGGCTCACCTGCAGTAGTTGGGAGGGACCATGCCATAGACGTGCACGTGGTCGCACAACTCCACCGCGATCACCATGGTAAACCAGCCTGTGCTCAACCACGAATGGGACTTTTCCCTGGGGACAGAGAGGGGTCGTGATGAGGGGGCACGCAGGCAGAGCAGAGGAGCAGGCAGGGAGGGGTGGCCAACCCATATGGAGTTTCCTGGAATTCCTTCCACCCAAGCAGCGGGGCCCTACCCCCACTTCGGTGACCCCAGTCCAGCCCTGCTCTGGAAGCATGGCCTGTGGCAGAGGGCTGTCCAGGCAGAGACAAGGGTGTGGAGGGAGTGCCTTTGAGGGCAAGAGTGAGAACGTGCTCCCAGGGAGACCGGTCACAGTCGGCAGGCTGGGAGAGAGCGTGCTAAAAGCAGCTGTGCCCCAAGGGGAGACTGATCAGAGGAGGTCGTGCTGGAGTGACTGCAGTTCAGAGCAAGCCTGGGAGCGCAGCCCAGAACCTGGAGCTGTGCTTCCACCACGGTGGCCACCAGCCACATGTAGTCCTTGAGTACTTGACATGTGGCTGAGATGTGCTATAAGTGTAAATACACACTGCATTTCTTAGTAGAATATGTCATTGATAATTTGTTATATTGATTACATTTTGAACTGAAAATATTTTGCATGTGTTTGGTACAAGGTGGTACTCTGAAAAGATTTAAAAAAAATAAACCTCTAATAAGACTGACAAAGAAAAAGAGAAGACACAAATTACCGATAACAAGAATAAAAGAGGGGAAATCACCATAAACCCTGTAAACATTCCAAGAATAATAATAAAAGTCCATAAACAACCACATACATACATTTGACAACTTACATGAAACGGGCCAATTCCTTCAAACCCACAAACTACCAAAACTCACCCAAGAGGAAACAGATAACCTGAATATCCTGTAACTATTCAAGAAATTGCATTCATAGTTTTAAACTTTCCAAAAACAACTTTCCAGGCCCAGAGCGTTTCACTGGCAAAGTCTACCAAACATTTAAAGAGAAATAATCCCAATTTTACACAGTCTCTTCCAGAAAAATAGAAGAGGGGATGTTTCCCAAGTCATTCTCTGAGGCCAGCATGACCCTGATAGCCAAACCAGGCAAAGCCAGTACCAAAAAACCCTACAGATCAATATCTCTCATGAACACAGACACGAAAATCTTGACAAAATATTAGCAAATCATATCCAGCTAGCTAGCTATCTACAAATACATCACAACCATGTGGGATTTACTCCAGAAATGTAGGGCCGATTCAATATTCGAAAACCAGTCAGTAGAATCCATCACATTAATAGTCATAAGAAAAACTGCATGATCAATTGCTACAGAAAAACATTTGATAAAACTCAATATCCAATAATGATAAAAATTCTCAGGAAACTAGTAAGAGAAGGCAAACTTCCTCAACCTGATAAAGAGTAGCTACAAAAAGCCTACAGCTAACATCATATTCAATGATGAAAGACTGAATACTTTCTCCCTAAGACTGGGACCAAGGCAAGGGTGTTCACTCTCACCACTTCCCATACAATTTAACATTGTATTGAAAATCCTAGCCAATGCGATAAAGAAAGAAAAAAAAATAAGAGGCATATAGAATGGGGAGGAAGAAATAAAAGCATCCTTATTTACATATAACATGATTATCTGCATAGAAAATCCCAAAGAATCTACAAAAATCTTCTAGAACCAATACCTAAGTTTAGCAGGGTTACAGGATACAAGGTCAACACACAAAAATCAATTTCTATATACTCTTTCTATATATTAACAATGAACAACTGGGAACCAAAAAAATTTTTTTATAGTCATGCATAATAGCTCCAAAAATTTTTATATATTTAGGTATAAATCTAACAAAATATGTACAGGAGCCATATGTTGAACACATTGGGTTAAATAAAATATATTAAAGTTAATTTCACCTGTTTCTTCTTACTTTTTTAATGTGACTACTATAAAAATTTAAATTACATATATGGCTCATATATTTCTATTGGACAGCACTGGCCTAGATGTATCCCTATCTAGGGATATACATCATTCCCACACAGCATGCTGGGAATGATGTATCCCTGGAATAGAGCACGCTGGGAGCAACTGTGTGTTTAAGCAAGACATGTTGGGAGTAGTGAAGATTTTACCTTAGGTATGCTATGGGGAGCTTCTCCCAGAAAGGTGCTAGGAGTGACTATTTAACCTCAGAGCAGAACATGTTGGGAGTCCTTGTGCCCTCAGAGCAGTGCATACTGGGAGGAAGCCCTCCTGGGGAGATGAGGCCATGCAGAGCATGTTGGAAACACTCATGTTAACAGCTGGACTTGAAGAGAACCCTCCTAGGAAGCCTCAGAGCAGTGCCGGCTGGGAGCAGCAGGCCCTCTGGGCGGAACATGCTGAGTGGGAGCACAGGGCTGGCCAGAGGGGACAGGTGGGAGTGTGGTACCTGTCCTTGCCCGTCTCACCCTGGAAGAGGTCGTCAAATTGACGCATGCGGGTGGGAGAGACGGCGTAGGCCTCCATGTTGGGGAACGCCAAGCCTGCCCGCTGGATGACACGCACAAGGCTGCCCTGGGGCTTCTGCATCTTGCTCGGGGGGCCCCAGAAGATGAACACGGTTTCAGGGGTCCGGTTGACGAACTCCTGGGGCTTCCGCAGCACACGGAATACGCTGGAATGAGCCACCACGCGGAAGGTGGTCTTGTTGCCCACATCGGCTGAGTAGCCCGTGGTGGGCGCGTCGTTCATGCGGATTGTACACTCGGCACGCTCAATCTCAGGGCCCAGCTTGGTGCCCAGCAGGTGGCTGGAGCTGCTGACAATCACACACTGGTGGCACCGGGAGGGCAGCGTCTGGGGGCAAGGAAAGTCAACATTATCGAGGCCACTTTGTGTGGAGCCCTGCGCTCCATACGTGAATTATTATGCCCATTTTAAAGACAGGGAAAGTAAAGCCCATTCATTTGCCATTCAACAACAATTTCTAGCAAGCTGGCTAATAGCCAAGTATGTAGGACAGAGCAATGAGTAGAACAGACCCAGCTCCTGCCTTCAAGGAACTCAGTCTGGGAGACAGAAAAGAATGTGATACATGGGGGCCGGGCGCAGTGGCTCACGCCTGTAATCCTAGCACTCTGGGAGGCTGAGGCGGGAGGATCGTTTGAGCTCAGGAGTTCGAGACCAGCCTGAACAAGAGCGAGACCCCGTCTCTACTAAAAAAAATAGAAAGAAATTATCTGGACAACTAAAAATATATAGAAAAAATTAGCCGGGCATGGTGGCGCATGCCTGTAGTCCCAGCTACTCGGGAGGCTGAGGCAGGAGGATCGCTTGAGCCCAGGAGTTTGAGGTTGCTGTGAGCTAGGCTGATGCCACGGCACTCACTCTAGCCAAGGCAACAGAGTGAGACTCTGTCTCAGAAAAAAAAAAAAAAAAAGAATGTGATACATGCTAGGAAAACATAAATTAGGGGCAGGTGATCATGAGCGACTGGACTGGGGGCGACTTTAGAAAGGTTGCCTGGGGAGGCCTCTCTGATCTGAGCCCTAAAGGATGAGAAAGAACCACCTGGAAAGATGTACTGAAGGCAGGAGAGATGGCAAGCACAAAGACTCTGAAGCAGGAGTAAAGGCGTCACTTGGGGCAGAATCAACAAGGCAGAGAATAGAAGGTGATACAGTGGAGAAGTGCAGTGCCAGGATTTGAACCCAGGTCTATGTGACCACAGATTCCCCCGTCCCCAAAGAGGACATTTCCCCAAATGCACCCAGGGCATTTCTACATCATCCAGAAACAAGACACCACCTTACTATTAAGGAAGGGTGTGAAAGCCCCTCTGGGCCTCTGTGTTTCTGTGGGTGAAATGAATGGGTTCGAAACACATGCTCTCTGGGTCTAATTTTTGCCCATGGAATTCCCAGTCACCCTTCAAGGCTAAGCTCAAATGCCACCTCCTACAGGCAGCCTTCCCTAGCTCTTACTCCGGGATCCACAACGTGTCCCACATACACTGCCCGACAGTCTCTCCCACTCTCCTGAGCTCTCGTTTTCTGGCTTCCCCATCAGGCCGGAAGCTCTAGGAGCCTGGCTCTGCCTCACTCCTTCCCACCTCACTCGCACACGAGCTGTCCCACTTTTCTTCCTCTTCCAAGGGTTCTTAGGGTAGAGAAAGACTCAGTTAGGTGTTAATCTGTCTCTAAACACTCACGAATGGGCCCTTTCCCAGCGAGGGTATGTCCGGAGCCCAGGGCTCTGCACTGTGTGCAAAGGCCCTAAAGAAAACATAGGAGGGTTGATGAGGAAGGAGAGGTACTACAGGGTGAACCCCAGAAATACAACTTGAATTTCATGGTTACCCAAGGAAAACCTAAGTCCCCAGGAAGGACTTTTGGCCTATGTAGCTGCAATTTAGCAGAAGTTGAGAAAATACCTTGTGCCCTTCCCCTCCTTGCTGTGTAGCTGTGGACAAGTGACCTCACCTCTCTGAGCCTTGCTTATCCCATCTCTTCAAGAGAGAGAATAATGGTGACCTCACAGGATTTGTCTGAGGATTACTGGCGACCACAGTGCTTGGGATGTGGCAGGCCCTTGATAAAGGCAGCTGTTATTACTACACGTGTTGTCATGTACTCGTGTCCTGCTCCCAAGCCTATGCAGACTCCCCAGCAGGGACAAACAGCAGTGAGAACCAGAGACACGTTTCCCAAGGGATTCTGACTCGGGAGGCAGTAGGATATTAGCCTTGGAGGCCCAGAGAGAGGGGCAGGGCACTTAACCAAGGTCATGCAGCCAGCAAGGGGACAAAGTCACAGGGGGTCAGGGCCTTGACTCCCGGGACCCACCTTTCCTTTAGGAGGGCTGGGGGTGGTGGGGAGAAGAGGTGATGGTGGGAGGAGGAGGAGGAAGAGAAGGAGGGAGGAGGGAGCAGCGATGGTGGGCAATGGGCAGGATCCGCCACCAGGTGCTTCCAGGGAGCTCCCCAAAGGGGCTGCTCTACCTTGTTGCCAAGAATGGGGACATAGCCATCAGTCATGCTCCACTTCTTGAGGTTGACAGGCCCATGCGTGCGGCCCCGCAGGGAGCCGTGATGGAAGACCTCATTGGCACTGTTGGAGCTGTAGAGGATGAGGATGGTGATGAGGGCAAAAAGGATCACGAACACTGCTGATCGCTGCTCCTGGAGAGGGAGAGGCCAGTGAGGGCCCAGCCACCCAGCAGGCTCAGCGCCCCCTGCTTTGCCACCTACCATGCCTGGCTACTGCTTGCTCTTCGTTCCAAACCAGTTGATGCACTACCTCCTCCAGGAAGGCCTCCCTCAGCCCGCTCATGTCCCCATCACAATACCGATCATGCTGCATCCAAACTGCCATCCCTCTAAGTAGACCATGAGCTTTGAGGACTGAGCCTGGGTCAGCTTCGCACCTTACTGTATCCCAGATCCCAGGGCAGGGCCTGGAACACAGAAGTTTCCTTGGGGTGGGGGAGGTCTCTGGACTGGTTTGGATGTGGGTGTCAGGATTCTCTACAGCTGCAGCTAAGAGGTTGTCTAGAAACAGGCAGGACATCTGAGAAACAGGGCCCAGCTCTTCCCCCAACAGTAACTCTCCATAAGTTACCTAAGTTGCCTCTCAGCTCCAAGTTTACCTTTTTTGTCTGTTCTGTGGAAACGGATCTGGGCCCTTCAAATATTTTCCCTCACTAGTTAGCTGGGTATTAAGCTTCGTCAGTAGAAGGTGCTGGAGAGACACTGCACTAGGAAAGGCCTTTGCTTCTCGGTTCTGGTGGACTTGCTAGGGAGGCCCCTGCAGTGCACATGGCTTCTCTAACAAGGGCATCTTCTCCACTGCCATGGCACTAGCAGCACCCAGCAGCTTCCTCAGGCAGAATGCCTCTAGCTCCCGCTGTGATCACAGCTTCTCCAAAGTCCAGCGACTGCAGAGCACTCAACCTTATGCTGCCCCCGGAGGCCAGCAGCTTCCCCACCCTGGGCCAGTTTTGTATTGAAGCCACGCAGCGGGCCATAGCCATGCTCTCTGCAGCAAGGCCTGGATCTCAGCCGTGGTGGTGGTGGTGGGGGGTGTCTGCTCTTCATATCTGCTATTGCTATGTTCCTTGGAGTTCCACTGCCTTGTTATCCCAATGCCCTGTTATAGTTGATAACTCTTTGCATAAACTTTTCCCGTTCAATTACTGTGTGGCTTCTCTCTCCTGATTAGACCCAGACCAATACAGCCAGCCCATCCCACTTCCCAACCTCAGGCTCTGCCCAGGCTGCAGTGGACCCTAGGGAAGGGGTGTTGGAGGGTCAGGCACAGAGTAGGTGAATGAATGAATGGTGGGGAATCCTGATGTCCTCAAGGTGATGCTCATGTTGAATCACCTTTGACTCTGACCACTGCCACCTCCCCTTGCCTCCTGCTCACCTTCACCTCCCCACCGCCACCCCCTGCACAGCACTCCACAGTCACCTCTGCTGGTCCTTCACCACAGACAGACCAGTCAAGCCTAGGAGAGCAGAGCTGATCCCGGGCCCAGAGACTGGCAGGAGCTTGCCTCACGCCACTCAGCAGCTCAGTAGCCAAAGCAGGGCTCAAACCTGGGCCCTCAGGCCTCTGATGCTCCTTGGCGGGAAGGAGAGAGACTCACGGTGGCGTGGGTCTGAGGCAGGTCCAAAGGAGTCCATTCCACAGAGGGAAGAGAGAGGCCCAAATGGGGACAAAAAATGAAGGAGAACTTACTTTGTTGCTACTCATCTCTCTCCGGCGTCTGCTGAGGGGTAGGGGTCGGTGTCCTGCAGGTGGCCCTGGGGGCAGGGATATGGGGTCACACCTGCAAGCCACCAGAAAAGGTTATGGCCTGGGCATCCTCCTCTGGGTTCAGCTGGTCAAATGCTACACCCTATGCCCCCCACGAGCTCTCCTACGTACCCAGAACGTTACAGTTCAGGGCCACATCCACTTTGCAAATGGAGACACTGAGGCCCAGATAGGGCAGGAATTTGGTTGAGGTAACACAGCTTGGTGGTGGCAGAGCCCTGCCCCTTTCCCTGCCCATTCTCCTCCCTGAGCAGGAGCTGGTCTACACCCAGGCAGCTGGCAGACCTAAAGCCGGCTCCCCTGTTGGTGAACCTGACCCCCACTCAGAGGGAGCTCCATTTGCACTAAACCCTGCCTTGGGTCCCTGCTCTAAACCCTGCCTTGGGTCCCTCCGGCCTCAGAATAAAGCAACACTCTTCCTAGGTCCCAAACACCTCTGTTCTTACTCCCTTCTGCTCTGCCTGGAGCACCGCCCCCCTACGGCCACCTGGCCCCCACTCATCCTGCAAGCCTGGGGTGGACCAGGAGCTTCCCTGGGTCCTCACCCACACGGCCAGGCTGAGTTGCCTGGGGGCGCAGCCCACACAGGCCCTCATTCGGTTCCCCTCTGCCGCCACAGCCACGGAACACCGCTGACGGAATCAGTTCGTTAACCAGTAAGGTCCGGGGAGTTGAGGGCACAGACTGAGTCTGAAAGGTCCGGTTCCAGCGCCCGCTCCGCAGTCTCTGCTGGGGCTCAGGGGCTCAGACTCATCGGCCAAATGGCTGTAATCACAGCCCCACCCTGGGGGCTGGGTGGGGGGCCTCTGGGTGACAATGCAGCCTTGGGCAGCCTTCCTTCCTGAGCCCGTCCCGAGGCCTGGCAGTAAGGGGACCAGCCCAGCTCTGCTCCTCACTCCTCAGCCGCCGCTCCCACCCCCACCCAGGAGCCAGCTCTCTCCAGACCTCAGTTTCCCACCTGCGAAAGGGGAGTGAGTACCGTGTCCAGCCTACCTCCAACAGAGACGGCCGGAGGGCGGTGGGGAGGGTGTGCAGAAGGAGAAAACTAGGGCTCAGGGGGCCCCTCGGGCCGGTCCCCTAGTTCAGTGCCTGTCAGCTCCGGCCACTCTCTCCGCCCCCTGACCTCGCGACTGTTTACTCCTACACTGTCACCGCGAATAGCCAGGGAACCTCAGGCCAAAGGAGGCGCCACACTCCTCGCTGCAGATTGGTCAGGTCCTGGCTCCGCCCCTCCCCAGCCCCACCCCTTCCCCGCGGGGACCTCCCCCCACCAAGCGCGGCTCAGGTTTCTCCGCGGCCAGCCCCTCACAGCCAGTCTGGGAGACCCCGGAACCTCGCCCAGTCCAGGCCCCTCGGGACAGACCAGAACACTGAGGCTCGTCAGGAGCGAGGAGCGGCTTGTCCTTGGACTCACAGACCGTCAGAGCAAAAGGCAGGAGCCCAGAATCCTAGGGTCCCCCATCAGCCCTGCCGCCTCCGGCATTCAAGGCCTCACGGGTCCAGCTGCCTCGGTCTTAATACGTCTGACTACCCTTTCCTGCGCCGGCCCCATGCTCCAGACACACTAGAGCACTCCAGTGCCCACCCCCCACTTTCCCACCTTTGCCTGAGCAGTGCCCTCAGCCAGGACCACCGTCGCCCTGGCCAGCCCCGTCACAGTCCTGCTCTGAGAAGGCCATGGTCAGTACAGCATGTCAGGTGCCAGTGCGAATCCCGGTTCCACCACTTACTGGCTGGGGGGCCTTGAGCAAGCCATGTGACCTCTCTGAGCCTCAGTTTCCTCATCTGTGAAATGGGAATAACGACAGCAGGTAACTCACAATGTTGTTGTAAGGATTCAAGCGGATGTGGCAAGGAACACACAGGGCTTGACAACGCTGTCAGTGCCAACAGCTGTTAGTCTGGTGGTCGTTACTCATTGCTCAAGGCCCGCCTCTCCGGTGTGCCTGGGAAACACTCCTCCCCTGACCCCGACCCAGGAAAGCCTGCAGGAGTGTGCTAAGCGTCGCCCACTCGCTCAATCCTCCTGGCAACACATGCTTATTCCCCATTTCACAGATAAGGAGGCTGAGGTTCAGAGAGGCAAAGTGCCTTGCAGGGCCACCCAGAGCATTTATGGGGAGCCTTGTTTACAGGGAGCAGCCCAGCCCAGGGCTGAGCCTGACAGGGCCTGCCTGGAGGATCCCCCCGGGCTGGAGGGGCAGAGGCCACCGGTGTGTGCCCAGCACCTGGCCCGGCACTGGCAGCGGGAGCAGGCCTGTTGAAGAGCGGCTTGCTCAGGCTGGGGAGGCGGCAGCCCAGGCGCGCTGGCCCAGGAGCCTGGACTCAGCCCCAGGGCTGGACGTGCAGGAGGGCTGAGCCCGAGCTAAGGGCGGGGGCCACACCCTGCCCCCTGTTTGGGGGCTTTCCTTCTTCCAGCCCCGAGAGTCCTCCCGCAGGGCCGGGACGCCCCCACGAGCCCGCGTGGGAGGAAGGCTCCAGCGAGAAGGGGGAGGGGGGGTCCTAATTCAGAGATGATGGGGGCGCCAAGCCCGTGGGTCCACCGGGGAGCTCACCCCTGCGCCCCCCTCGCGCCGACCCGCTCCCCAACTCCCGCACTCGGGGGTCTGGAGCCCTAACCCCAGCGGGGAAGAGAAGAGAGGCAGGACCGCGGCAGGGTCCCCAGCTCTAACCGGGTAGTCAGAGCCAGGAGGCCTGGAGAACCCCGCGACGGCCTCTGGGCGCGAGGACCGGGACCTCGGGGCGCGATCACCCAGGAGGAGTGGGTCTAGGGGAGCCTCCGGGCCCCCGCATCCATCCCCACCCCCAGCGGTCCGCGATGCCCCCTCCCGGGCGCAGGCAGCGCCCCTCCCGCTCCCGCCCCACGCGGCGCCCGCTCACCTCCGCCGGGGAGCGCCCGGCCCCCCGCGGCCCCCTCGCCCCCTCACATGGCGCCGGGAGCCGAGAGCCGGGGTCCGGGTTCCCCAGGCCGCCAGGCCCCGCCGCAGCCCCGGCCCGCCGGGTCCTAGCGCCGCCGCTCGCAAGCGGTCCTGGCCTGGGAGGCGGGCGGAGCCTCGGGGGCCGCGGTGGCTCCGCCCCCGGGCGGTGCCGGCGGGAAAGGGTGAGGGGCGGGCGGCCCGGGTGCCGCGGGCCCGGTGAGTGCGTCAGTTTCCTCACTGGGCAGCCTGTAGTGACCACGAAAATACAACAAACTTTTGGAGCCCTGTAAGTGTGGGTCAGGCCCAATTCTATCTCGTTTTATTGTCACCACGACCCCGGATGGGGAAACTGAGTCCCAGAGCACAACTGCGCTTGGACCCAGTTGAGTTTCTCCCAAGGCTCCCTGCCGAGAGCCTTGCACCCAGTAGTCACCCTGAGTGAACGCGGGGCTCATCCTTGGATCCAAGGCGCGCTCTGCCGTGGACTAGCTGTGCGGCCTTGGCACACCGCTTCCCTCTCCCTGCCTCTGGAAAGGAGGGGCAAGGACAACCTCAGGCTTGCGAGGGTTAAAAATGTTCCTTCTTATAATTACCGGGGTATTCATGATAGTGAAAAATAACCGAAGGAGCCACGTGGGGGCCGGGGAGAGGGCGGGGGGAACGGTTAAGGTTAAATAAAGGAAGGCCCAGCCGGCAGTGCACTGGGAGGATGTTGAAATGAAGGATTCAGGGCAATGGGCCCTAACTGGGAAGGCTGGCCAGGATATTTACAGGACATTTAAGTGAAGAAAGCAAGTTAAAGAATTGCATTTTGAGCTGCGACAGTGCGAACCCCCAGTTCCTGCCACACCACACGTCAGGGACCCTGATCAGATCAGCCCATCTCCCAGAGAAGAGAAAAAAAACAGACACAGCCTCTTCCCAGCCCTCTTGCTATCACCTGGCAACAATAACTATTCTCTTTTTTCTTCGCCTTTTACCCTCAATAAAACCCCAAACCGCTTGTCCTCTGGGCTGGCACTTCTCCTTTCTTTCTCTTGTGCCATGCCCTTCCCTCCCTTGGGAAGTAAAATAAATTTTATTTCTTTAAAACTAAAAACAAAAAAACACCCCAAAAAACTGCATCTTGTATGATCACTTTGGGAAACAAAGTTGTAAACATTTGCACTCCATGCCTGGCTATATACACCCTGGAGAAATTCTTGCAGATGTACACCACAAAGTTCATAGCAGCATTGCTTGAAATAATACAAAACTGGAAACAGCCCAAATATCCATCAACGAGAGAAGGGAATTTTTGTACATGATGAAACATTCACACTACGGAATAATATATAGAAGGGGAAAATGAGCGAGCTACAGTTACATGGATGAATCTTAGAGACAGGAGTGAAAAAGTCAAGTCTGGGAAGACGAATCAAACTACACGAGGTATCGTTTAAGCATTCAGGGGGCAGTGGCCCACCTCTCACAGCCAAGGACACGGGATAGCTTTTGCCTCTCACACTGATTGAAGTTTTAAAAGCAAAAGTCAAGAGCACAGGGATGTCTCCAGGGGAGGAAAGGAGGTGTGTAAGTAATGGTCTGGTCTTTAAGCCGGGACTGAGTTCAAGAGATTCGTGCTATCACTATGCTTCATAACCCACAAAGATGATACACAGTCGTTTGTGTGTATCACAATATTTTAAAAGAAAGGTGCAAAAAAAGAGGAAAGATAAAACAAAGAAAAATAAGGAAATACCTTTTTGCCTATCACAGTGATTAAAGTGTTAATAGTGATTATTTCTGGAATGATGGAATTTAGGGCTTTCTTTTTCTTTTCGCTTAGCTACATTTTCTAAAAATTTTAAGATCACAGTCACACGATGTTTATATATTTAAAAACAT
>NW_012138525.1:5021219-5059087 GCF_000956105.1 Propithecus coquereli | reverse complement strand
TTTTTTTTTTTTTGCTTGTCTTTTAAAAATACAACCATCTGTGGATAATTGTAAATGTACACATAAAGTGTCTGGAAGAATCCACTTGGGACTATCGACAGTAGTTTCCCCTGGAGAGTGGAAGTGGGACAGGAAGGTTAGGTGCCACCTTTACTTTTCCCTCTATAAAATTCTAGGATGTTTGCACTGTACTAACATGGTAAGTTGATAACACTTTGTTTTCAATTAAAACAAAAGTCAGCAGTCCTCCAAGGTCCTCCAGGCTATAAAGGCATGGCCCTCAGGAAGGGGAGGAGGGTGGCCCTTCCTGCCAGCCCCTCCCCACCTACATCCGATTCCTAAGCCTCAGCCCCATCCCTGTCCTGGCCCAGGACAGCCTGGCCCTGCCCCACCAGGCACAGGATGGAAAACTACGGAGAGGAGCGAGGAGCGGGGACAGGGCGGTCAGGTGGGGAGCCTGAGGAACCTGATTGCTGGGACCCAGAGAAGGAGTGCCCCTAGCCTAAGGCCACCCAGCAGGCTGCACCAGGCATGGGGACATCTAACCCTATCCTCCCTAACCCAGCTCAGTGACTTGTACCCAGGAAGTGAGAGTGAGTAGTTCAACCCAGCTCCTGGACCAGATCCGGACCTGGAGCTGCCCACTCAGACCTGCCATGACCCTGGGCCCGGGCTCACCCTGGGAGGCTCTGCTTTAGGGCTGCTCCCCTTGCTGAGCCCCAAGAACAATGACCACCAAGTCAACAGTAATAATAAGGACGAGAAAAAGAGCAGCTTACTCCTGTGCTAGGCACTTTGCAAACATACCTCATTGAATCCTTAAAATAACCTATGAGATGGGTACCACTGTTACCCCACTTTCCAGACGAAGAAACTGAGGCTCAGAGAACACATGGGTGGCAGGGCTGGGATTCCACTAGGCCTTGTCCTACACCGAGGCCCCAGGCCTATGAGAGCTGGGCCAGGCCACACAGGACATTCATGGATGGTGACTGTGGCCAACCCTGTAGCCCCTCCCTCCGGCCCCTCCCCCACGGTCTGGGGAGCTGGCCTCTGCTTCAGCCCTTCCTGCCCCACGGGTATTGGTCTGGCATGTGACCCCCTCTTCTTGCCCCTTAGCAAACTTCTTCAAGATGGTATGATTTTTCCCTTCCATGGTGTTCTGGGTAGTTCTAGAAGATCTCCTCCCCTGCTACCCAGTTCCCCATTCACAGAAAGCAAAATCAAGGCCCAGAGAGAGGACAGAACTTGCCCAAGATACCCCAGCAGGTCCTGGGCAGAGGCAGGCCGGGAGCCTCTCTCCCTCTGGAGGACAGGCCAGTGAGGGCGGCCTGCAGGTGGGGGCCTCACACCAGAGCTGCTCCATAGCCCCCTGGTCCCGAGACCTGGGCTCCAGCAGAGGCACTGGCTCTGGAATGAGGAAGTACCTGGTTCTTCACAGAGGCTGGAGTGGTGACGGGCCCAGATGACAGAGGACACTGGACACCAGTACCCAGAAGGCCTGATGTTCCCTTCCTCACCTACATATGTGAGGTTTGAGCATGAGCTCCTGGCCTGGCCCAGCGCCCTTCTGAGCAAGGGGCCCCTTACGCCACCTCCAGGCTGTGTGGCTCACCTGGCTTCCCTCCGGGCTCAGGAGGAAGTAGGCAGGTCCCCAGCAAGTCTGCTGAGGGGCACAGGAACCAGAATGTGGACAGGAAAAGAGAAGCCCAAAGAGGGGATGCACACCGAGGTGCCCCCCAGAGCTGTGGGGAGGCTCCGGCACCCCACTCACCTTCTAGCAGCTGCAGGGCCCGCTGTGGCAAGAGCAGAGTCCTCGGTTTCCTCGTCGGGAGGTTGGAAGAGCCTTCAGCAGACCTGAAACCAGCCACCACACCTGTTAGGTGTCATCTTCGTCTGCCTAGAGGAAGTGGCCGATGCATCACTCCTGCCAGGTCACCACCCCCAGAAAGACACACTATTTGGGCCAACCCAGCAGTAAACACCCCACCCAGGGGCAAGGCAGGGACAAAGGAGGCTCTGTGTCTCCAGGCCTGAGGGCTGGGCCAGCGTTTCCTGGGAAGGATGGAGGAGGAAGAGGAGGTGCCCTTCCAGGAGGGGGTTGAGTTCAAATCCCAGCAGACCCCAGGCCCTGGACGCCCGATGAGGCTGTGAGCAGGGAGACAACGCATGGGGTGGGAGTGCTTCCTGCCTGTTACCACCAGGGCAGGGCGGGGCCAGGCGGGGTGGGGGTGGGGTGGGGTGGGGGCGAGGGCCGCAGACGACCCCATTTAAAATGACAGCTCCACATATCAAGCACCAACCCTGCCCTAAGTTCAGGGACAGTCCATTGTCTCTGCATTCATATAATCCATGAGGTGGGGATTATTTTAACCTTTCATAGATGAGAAAACTGTGGCCCAGGGAAGGGTGCTAAGCCACCAGGGCCCCACAGCAGGAAGTGGCACCAGAAGAAGGCCCCGGGCTGACTCCAGGCCCTCCTTCTGAGCCTGGAGACCTCCCATCCCAATCCCCCACCTGCCAAGTTACACCCACCCTTCCTTGGCCCAACACCTGCTCAGAGCCCAGCCACCCCCAGGCCAGCAGCTGCGGTGGTTCCAGCGTTCCAGTGGCTGCCCCTTCACCAGCTGAGGGCTCTCCTCCCTCCTCCCACGCCTGCCTGCTGAGCCTTCTGGGCCCGCCTGCCACTGGGTAGGGGGAGGCAGGGTGCAAAGGCAGTGCTGTGGGCCCAGTGCCAGGTCTCCAGAGGCTCCTGATAAGGCCAGGGGTGGTAGGGAGAGTGTGCTGGGTCACCCAGGGCCCCCGGCACAACTGGCTACATAATGCGTGGGCTCCAGTGCAAAATGAAAATGCAAGGCCCCCTGTTAACAAAAATTAAGAATTTCAAGTTGGCGACAGCAGAGTATGTATTAAGCTAAGCACAGGGCCCTGACCCCTGGAGCCGGGAGCGAGAACCCCAGCGCTCCATCTCAGCTGAGAGCCCAAGGCCTGGGGGGCTCTGTTAGTCTTCTGGTCTCCAGAGAAAGGAACAAGGGCAGGCAGGGGGCAAGCCCTTGTGGGCTCCCTCCGAGCTGCGGGGGCAAGCCGAGGTCCTTGGCTCAGCTCGCAGACCTGGGATTGCATCCAGCTCAGCCGCTCTATGGCTGTCGACCTTTAGCTGAGTGGCCTCACCTTATCTGTAAAATGGGCTGACGCCAGCCCCCTCTCAGGGAGGCGGCACACCCTCATTAACAGGTGCAAAAGCCAAAGTCAGGTGAGGAAATAGAAGCTCAGAGAAGGAAGCCCCAGGCTGAGGGTGAGGTGGGATGGACTCACCTCCGAGCAGCCCCTCCCAGCACCCGCCTGCCACTCCAAACCTTCCTGCTTTGCAGAGGGACTGACCCCGGAGTTAATAGGGAATTTAACCGCCTATCTCTTTGGAATTTGATCCACGGGACCAGGAAGTCACTTCCTCCCAGGTCCTGCCTCCCCTCCCACTGGGCGCAGAGCTGGGGTCCCAGAGAAGCCTCTGACTTGGGATCAGTTTCCTGGGCCAGAGCAGCCAAGGGGCCAGACCCTGGAGGAGCCCGACCTGCTGGGGAAGGGGCTGCGCTGGCACCATCCGCCGGAGGTTGCTGGGAAAGGGCTTCAGGGCTTGGAGTCAACAGGTTATGGGATTGTGACAGGGACAGAAGCCACGACCCCCACCCCCAGACATATCACCACGCTGGAGACAGTGTCCAGAAAACACATTTACCCGTAAGCTCCTGATATGGCCTTGGCAGTCAGGCTCAAAGGCCCCTTCATCCAACAGACCCCAGGCTTGCACCGCCCTAACCAGGGCAACCGGCCTGAGAAGTGTGGCACCAAAGGCGGCTGGGGGGTAGGACCAGGACTGGCACAAGGTCACGATGCTGGTGAGTGGTGGGCCATGAGCCCCAGGCACAAAGGCCACTTGATAGACCAGGAGGTGGGAGGAACCCCAAAGTGCTGTGGATTGCTTAGGGAGTAGGGTAGAGACAGGGCACCCCTCTCCACTCCCCTTCAAGTCGTGAGGCCCGAGATGGCTCCAGGTGTCCTCAGGGCAGGGCAAGAAGGAACCCTAGGTCCACTGGGCAGGTGGCTAGAGTCAGGATCCATACATTAAATGTTTTCGGTGGAGTGTGGTGGCCTGGGATGGGACAGAGACTGGTGAAGGCATGGTGGCTGGCTGGGTGACAGGGGCTACTCAGTCCTCCAGGATGGGTGAGCGAACACGATGGGCCTCTTCTTGGCCCAGCGGGAGAAGACAGCCTTCTCAGTGATGAAACGGTGGGCACTTCGGGGTGCCCGCTCGTGTGCCAGGTACATCTGACACTCATCCAGCCGGCCCTTCTCGAAGTAGTGGTAAGGCACCGAGGGGTGGCTCTTCTCCCTGTGGGGTGGGGAGCAGCGCTGCTGCGGGATGGATGTGGGACACCGGAACCCACCCACCTCCCACCAGACCCTGCCACCACCACGGAGACCCATGCCTGGTCCCAGGAAGGCCAGGACACACGGAAGGAGCAGCACAGCCTGCAGATCCCAAAGGCCAGGGCTGAAGCCCCGGCTCTGCCTCTTACAAGCTGGGTGACTCTGGGCCGAAGGTGTACCTCGTGAGCCTTAAGAGCCCGCCTATAAAATGGAGATGGTGACACCCACTTTCCAGGGTGAGAGTGTAGGTCAGAAGATAAAGGCTGCAAAGTGCCCTGCTGGTACCAGGCTCCCACGGCACAGAGCCACCAGCCCTGCACTCCCACCTCCCTGATGTTGATGGTGAGGCCAGGGCCATGGCTGGGGTACACAGGGGCCTGCCATCTCGCCCATGTGTGCAACAAGCTAGCTCCAAAGAACACGGGGTGAAAACATGGGACTTTTCTGAACTCATTAGTTACAATAATATTGAAATATAGTAACATAACAATGTTATAATACCATAACTGTATCTGAACTTGATATTATGATGTTGAAACAATATTGAATGTAAAAACTTGTCTGTAGCGTATCACTGATATGCCCTGATTTGTGGTAAGCACTTTTGTAGATTATTCTCTCCCTAAATATTTCAACAACCTTCTGAGGAAGCTGCCACGCTTTTCCCGATTTTACACACGAGGAACTGGAGGTGCTCGGGGGTGGAAGGACGGGCCGGAGGCCACACCACAGCGCTGGGATTGGTCCGGGAGCCCGTTCAGGGACTGAGCTCCTTCGCAGGGCCCAGTGCCCAAGGGGTGTCTGTGCCTTGGCCACCCACAGTGAAGTCCACACACCCTGCGCCCCACAGCTCCTAAATCCTCTGGCTTCAGGTCTGGGCAGGGGCCCACAGCCCTCCCCGCTCCCCTCCAGCCCGGGGCCTGGCTGGTCTGACCTGCAGTAGCTGTCGCTGACCATTCCATAGACCACAATCTTCTCGCACAGCTCCAGGGCAAGGATCATGGTGAACCAGCCGGTGCTGAGGAAAGAGCCTGACTGCCTCCTGGGTGGGGCGGAGGGACACATCAGTCGGGCATCTCCAACACCCAGCATGGGGCAGGGGCCCTGTGGCGGCCCCAGGCCTCAGCCCTCTCAGGGAAGCGGGGCTTGGTACTTTCCCAGCCAAGGGTCCCTCACCTCAACCTCTACAGAGCGCGCCTGGGGGAGCCAGGCTGGGGGCAGAGCCGGCCCAAGGCAGCAGGGAACAAAAGGTGGAGCTGGACACAACCCAGGCCTGGTCAACTCCCCACCACCCAAGCAGGGCTTAAGCCAAGCTGTGCTTCGAGAGCCTGAGCAAAGCCCCGGATGATGGGTGTAGGGGCTCTGGCCACATCCTCTCCTCATCTAAGGGACCAGGCTTGGGAGACAGCAGGAGGCAGCAGAGCACGGTGGTTAAAAGTTGGGGGACTTGTGTGGTCTTCCAGATGGTCTTTCGTTTGAATCCTGACTCTGCTGTGGGGCATCAGATTTGCTTGTTAACCTCTCTGAGAGCCTCAAGACCCATCTGTGAAATGGGGATAATTCTGGGTGGTTATGGGGAAGGAACACTGTCAGCCCAGCCCCCACACCCCACTTGCAGTGAGGGGCTGTGTGGCCCCAGGCCTCAGCTCTCTGGGGTAGCAGCACTGGGCACCCTCCCTGCTGAGGGCCACCACGTCAACCTCCACAGAGTGGGCATGAGCTAGTTCATGCATCCAACCCACACCTCCCGGGCGCCGTGCGGGCCCTGGACCTGCCACACCTGGTGCCAGCATTCCCAAGGTAAGAAGACAAATACATAAATAAGATGATGTTAGAGGGTGACACCTGCTGCCATGACAAGGAAACAAAGGAGTAACATAAAGAATGTCAAGGCCGGGCGTGGTGGCTCACGCCGGTAATCCTAGCACTCTGGGAGGCCGAGGTGGGAGGATCGCTTGAGCTCAGGAGTTGGAGTTTGCTGTGAGCTAGGCTGACGCCATGGCACTCTAGCCCAGGAGACAGAGTGACACTCTGTCTCAAAAAAACAAACAAACATAAAAGAATGTCAGGGCAGGAGGTGCTCCTTTAGAAGTCAGGCCAGGGAGGGCTTCCCAGAGGAGGTGACATTTCATCCAGCCCTGAGTAGCAAGAGGAGCCCATAGCGAGATGATATGGGAGGAAAACATTCATGGCACGCGCAGGCCTGCATGTGGAGACACGCAGGGATCTCCGAGAAGCGCCAGCGGCCAGCGTGACCGGGGCGGAGTGAGCGAAGGAGCCAAGGCCACAGAGGCAGGCAGGGGCTGGATCATACAAACTTGCAGGCCACAGGTGGGCAGACTGGGCTTCATTCTCCCTGTGGGTACAAAGCTGCTGGCAGGTCACGGGCAGGTGTTCATGGGATGAATTCACTGCAGCTGAGCTCAGATGCCAGGGGCAAGGGAGGTGGCAGGGAGACCTGCCAGGGGCTGTTTCGAGGGTGGGAGAAGTTGGAGGCTTGCTTAGGTCAAGGTGGCACGCAGGGCCATTACATGTGACAGTACAAGGGGAGTCAGGGGCTCAGCCCAAGTTTTCGGTTAAAATGCCAAGGCGCACAGTTCGATTTCCTGAGTTCTGGAGGCTGGGGGAGGAGCAGGGGCGTGAAGGAGGGGCCGGCAGGGGTCAGGGGTGCTCTCCTGGGTATGGGATAAAATGAGATCTCAAACGCAGAGTGATTAACCCAATGCCCCGTGCTCGAAGAGGATGTCGGAGACAAGGCAGATCTCAGAGCATGCCCTCCAAAGGGTAGTGCTCCCTAACGCCTCCCCACGCTGGCCAGTGCTCTCTACCAGGTGCTCACAAGGCCCAGTGCCCCTCACCACCATTTGGGATCTGTGTGCAAGTTCCATGAATGACAGTCCCTCTGCCTCCTGCGCCCTCATGGGAGGGCAGGACCGTGTCTGCTTCCATCACTGCAGATCCCCAGGGCCTGACGAAGCAGACCCCGGATGGACAAGAGGCTGCTGGAGAGGACAGGCCCCCAGCTGCCAGGGAGACCCCAGCAGGCAGGTAGGCCCCAGGCTCACCGGTTCTTGCCCGTCTCGTCCTGGAAGATCTGGTCGCAGTACGCCATCATGCGCTCGGTGAAGGTGTACACTTGCAGGCCTGGATACATCTTGGTGAGCTGCAGCAGTACGCGGTAGGTGCGGCCACCGAGCGCCCGGTCCATGTGCCTGCCCTGGCCCCACACCACGTACAGGGTGTCCCGGGCCTGCTGGAAATAGTGCGAGTAGTTGCGCAGCAGCAGCGGCACGCTCGTGTGCGAGATGACGCGTAGGGTGCTGCGATGGCCCACGTCCGCCTCAAAGCCCACGGTGGGCGCCTGGTTCATGCGGAGCACGCACTCCGCACCATCGATCTCGGTGCCCAGGCCGGAGCCCAGCATCTGGCCGGAGCTGGACACCACGGCGCAGCTGCGGCATGGCTCTCGGACCAGTGGCTGCAGGGGGAGGTAGAGGGGAAAAAAAAGAGAGGTGAGTGCACCCAGCTTCCACCCCTGCTCCTCCCCCCAGAAACACCCGTGGACTTTGCTTGATCAGGTATCAGCTCGGACTGTTTGTTATTAACCCATTTTGCAGGCTGGGAAGCTGGGGTGGCTTTCCCAGGGTCACGTTGACAGCAAGTGGGAGAGCTAAGATTCTGCACTCACAGCCCTGGCTTTCTCATCAGCCATATTCGTGGTCCTTGTCCCTGCTGCCGTCTCTGAGGCCCTAACAGTCCCTACATCAAGCCCTTTGAGGGTTACGTGAGCAAATATTTATAAGATACTTAGAACAGTGCCTGGCACAGACTGGATGTCATAAGTAAACACGAGCCTCAGCTTTTCACAATTACCCCTAGGCCACGCCCTCCGCCGCCCGAGCCCCACCCATGCTGTGCCCAGTTTCTAAGTAAAAGTGGGGGTCTTCAGTGCCCACGACAGCTTTGGGACTCTCTGGTCCTGAGCCTGAATCCTGGCTCTGCCCCTTCCTGGCTGTGCGGCCTGAGGCCAAGTCACTCGGTCTCTGTGAGCTTCAATTCCCTCATCTGTAAAAATGGGGGTGCAAACAGCGTCTACTTGCCCTACTTGTGAGGTTCCAATGAGAAATGCCTGGAGAAAATAGAGAGCTGGTGGCACACAGGTGAAGGAGTCAGATAGTGCAAGGGGCCGGGCATGGTGCCCCAGTCTCACGGAGAGGATGATATTTTCCCCCGTGAAAGCCAATAATCCTCTATCGAAACTCCTGAAAACCTAGCACACAATACAGATGTGAAAAAAGACTCCTGAAAATCAGCCCAGAGAGGGCTGCCAAAGGGCACGACAGAACTTTGGGGGTGACAGAAAATTTCTACTCATGACGGTTGTGGTTGTTACACAACTGTGTACATTTGCCAAAACTTACTGAAACGTACGTTTAAGATTGGTGAACTTCGTTTTGTGTAAGTTATGCCTCAACGAAGCTGATGAAATTTTTCTAAATGCCTGGAGGTGATATGCACAGACCCCGCGCACAGAGAGGGCCCTACCCTAGCTTGTCATCTCGCCCCCCCAACCCGGGCGGCAGAAGCTGAGCCACAGCCTGCAAGATCCCCTGGCGGTCAGGGGCCCAGGCTCCCAGAGAGAGACGTGCCCCTCCCTCCACACTCGCGGCCTCCTGGAGGATCCCAGGTTTACAGAGGCAAGGAAAGTGGCACGGACATTAATTCCAGCCAATAAAAAGTACACCGTCACATCCCACTTAGGGACATTTTATAGCCGACATAATGTTGATTTAGAGACTCGGCCATTTTCCACACCACAGCAACAGAGAACAAGGCTTCCTTCTTCTGCCGTCGCCTTGGGCCTGCCTAACAACCCGGGATCTGTTCTGATCCAAGGTCACCACCAGCCCCAGGAGGTATTCTGCTTGTCCCTCACAAGGTCCTTAAATTTTTTCATTAATTCTTAATTTATAAGAATTGGCCTTTTTGACATTCAAATTCTAGATTGCCTGCTTCTCTGAAGGAAAACGAGGAGGACCCGGCCTCCCTGGGCTCGCATCCCTGTGAGGTTTGTGTGTCTGAAGTAAACACTGGCCACCACGTGGCAGATGGGACAGCGTCCACCCAGCCCACCCGGACATTTGTCCCACTTGTGCATTGTGTCCCACATGAGCCCATTCTGTGGCTCATGAGAGTTTGAGCCCCTGAGTTGTTCTGTTTCTTCATCAAAGATTTGTACAGCGTGTGTTCTGTGTACTGTCCGCGAATCGTCCGGCTGAATGGTCTCCGCAACCCTACAGAGGCAGGAACTGCAACAATCGGCTTTGACAGACGAGGAGGCAACGGAGGCTCAGACAGATGAAGACCTGAAACACGTGTCCTCCAAGCCAGCGTCCCTGAGCAGCCTCCTGTGCCTGCCACTCACAGCGCCATCAAACTCAGACTGGGAGCGTGCCACACCCTGCATCGATACAGACCCCTCTGAGGGCACTCGCTGGAGGAGAAACCCACCAGGCGGGGCTGCCAAAGTCAGGGTGAGGGGTGCAAAGGGCTCTGCACCTCGCCAGGCAGAGCAAGCATGCAGCGGTGGGCACCATGGGGCAGGGGCTGTGCCTGTCTCGTCACCCCTGGGCCCCCACGTCCTATCCTCAGCAGCCATTGGCACGAGGCCGGACACATGGCAGGTGCCAAGTACACACTTGTTGAACGGATTGTGTGTGCAGAGAGATGAATCGGAAGATAGCTAGAATGCACATAGCACACTGTGCTGTGTCCGTCTCTCCCACTGGACTGGCAGTCCCAGGATGGCAGCCGCCCCAACTCATCGTTTTCCCCCAGCATCCAGCTGAAGCAGACAAGCAACATTTGCTCAATAAGAAATCCATTTCCTCCTATAGCTCAGGGCTCAGAGAGGTGAAGTAACTGGCCTGGATCACACAGCAGGTGAGCAAAGGGGCCAAGCTTGGGGTCCAGTCTGGCCTGGCACAAGTCCAGTTTTCAATACCCCCTAGAGTTAGGGGAGCCGGGCCTGCCCTTGACATGTTGCCTGGCCGACTCACCTTCCCATCCGGCACGCTGCTATAGCCACTGAAGTGTAGGGGCCCCGGCACGGTGGGCCTGGAGCCGGGAGGGAGGTGGTCCAGGCAGGTGGCCAGGCAGAGGGGCAGGCAGGTCCAGCAGCACAGAAGCATGTAGACAGCAGAGAAGACCAAGGAGCACAGGAGGATGAGCAGGAGCCGGCCCTGAGGGAGACAGTGGTCAGGGGGGTGTATATGGGGGCAGGAGGACTCCCAGGAGCCTCTGCAGGGGGTGCACCCGGCTTCCCGGGCCTGGACCCCACTTCGGCAGCTCCTAGAATAGCAGTAGAAGGCCCAGTCTCCATTACTCATGCCTTACTTGGGGCTTCCAGGCTCTGGCCACACTGGTCCTGGGGATAACGCTGTCACTATCCCTGTACTCTAGACAAGGAAACCAGTGTGGGATGAAGTGTGTAGCTCAAGGCCACGTGGCAAGGAAACAGCATGTGGGACCTTAAACATGGGCTGGAAAGCCCACATTCTTAAGCAGAAGCCTGGGTGCTGTGCAGCCTTGAGTGTGGCTCTCCCTCTCTCTGGGCCTGTCTCCTCCTCTACAAATCCCTCCTCTATAGAGTCCTCCGATAACGCCCACAGTGGGACCTTACAGCGAGGACAGCGGTGAAAGCATTCTGTACGCTCTAGAGTGCTGTGCACATGAGAACAGGAGAGTGGCACATAAGAAGGGCTGCCAGCCCCTTCAGCGCACGGACCAGGGCCACCTGGGCCGGCCCCGCCTCCATCCCGCCCCCAGCTGACTCAGTGGCAGTCCCCCTAGCTGATGATCTTGATCTGGGTCAGCAGCTCAGCAGGCGGAAAGGGATTCAGGGAAGCGTCATTCAAGAAATGGTTTCAATAATTGAAAAGCTGTTGCCCAGAGCCTCCCGCCTCCAGAAACCTAGTGCCAACGGCCATTTGAACCAGGAAGCCCTCTGGCCCTCTGGCCTTCTGGCCTGGGGCTGGACCTGCTGGCAGACTTAGCTTTCCAGGAGGGGATTGGTGGAGGACAGAACCCTGGGTCTGTCACTGTGTGCTGGGCTACACTGGTCACCACCTGTGTCTCTCTGGGCTCCAATTTCTAGGCCCAAGGCACAAGTCGCAAGGGCACCCCTCAGAAACCACCTAGCAGCTGGCTGGTGCTCTCTGAAAATCAGAAGTGTGAAAGCATCCCCCACCCTGACCGCGGCACATCCTGCTCAGAGGCCCACCGTTTTTCAGCCCACAGCTACATCAGCTTCTAAAAATAAGTCTCTTCTGTGTGGCCAGCTGTTCCACGGAGGTGGTTCAGCCCCTGAGGCCTCAGGCTCTGCCTAGCGCCTGCTCCCCCACCAACGAGGAACCAGAGACCCAGAGACCTTGATTCAGACAGTGGGGTTAACTGCCCCCAACATCCAGGTCTCTCTCCCACAACCAGGGGCTCCTGAACTTTCACCATCTCCCACCCCCAGGTACTGTCACCTCCACTCCACAGGGGAGGAGAGCGAGGCACTGAACCGCAAAGGAATGCACCTGCTTGGAGCCACAGAGCCTGCAAGAACAAGGCTGGACTTTGGGGCCGGAGCGCTGGGGTCAGGTGTGACCATCAGTCCTGGGGAGGAGAGGCTGCTGAGGCTGCTGGAAGGTACCTCCAAGTCCCCTGGGACCCCTTCTCCTTCCACCACTTACCGGAGCCTTCATGCTGTCGTCGTCCCTCAGTAGTCCCGGGGCTGCCTCCAGGGCTGGGGCTGGGAAGGAGTGGGAGCTGGACACCTGCCAAGACGCAGAAACTCAGAGGGATAAGTGGGGAATAAGGCAGACGGGGTCCCAGGCTGCCTGGGAAAAGTGAGGCAGGAGGGGTCGGGCCGGGGTCAAGGCAGATGGTGCCTGGGAGTCCAGTGCCTTAAAGTCTCCTAACACCGGAAAGCAGTGTCCCCATCCTAAAGGAGCCGGAATCGGTGACCTTTGGGAGACCTCCCGCTCACCCAATCCCCATTGTGCAGGTGGGGAAGAAGAGGCAGCCGGGAGGGGGGGCCCTCGGCTCAAGGTCATCCATCGGGTCTGGGGCAGATAGAGCCAGGAGCCAGGAGCCCGGATTTCCCCCCATCCATCCTACCTCCCTACCCGGAGGACGAATGGAGAGGCCTGGGCGGGCAGGACGTGGGATTTTCACCGCCGGTCCAGATTCCACCGCCCCCTCTCCCGGCCGGGCGCTAACCGGGCGGGCAGGTTGGGGCGCGCAGGAGGCTCGCGATCCGCTGCCCGGAGCTCCATGGCCCGCGGGCCTGGCCGACCCGGCTGGAAGCTGGATCCCTGGGGCGGAGGCGGCGATGCGGCCGCGGCTGCTGGAGGCTGGAAGCCAAAAGGGCGGGGCCGGAGGCGGGGGCGGGGCCTGCAGGGCGGGGCGGGGCGGGGCGGGACGTGCGTGAAAGGCGCCGAGGCCTCCGGGCTGGGGGCGGGGCCTCGGCGCCGGGGGCGGAGTCGGAGCTCCGGCGTCACCTCTGTTTTCCTCTTGTGGCATTTCTAGCGGGCTCGTGCTCTGGGTGGCGGTGGCAGGGCGGCAGAGGAAGGGGACCTAGACGGTGTCGGAGCCACCATGCGGTGTTGCGCGGCCGTCCAGACTTGAATTTCTCCATGTCTGAAATTGGGGGTTGGGCAGGGAAGCTAAGCAGGAGCTTTGGGTCCGGTAGCCCTGGGTTTCAAGCTGTTAGGGTTGCCAGATCCAGCAAGTAAAATAGAGGACACTCGCCTTGGCTCCGACCACCTACTCTTACCTCCCAAAGGCCTCCTTGCCAGAGTGTCCTCCAAACCCCAATCCGTTCGGCCTAGGCCCAGCAGGTGCTGAAATGTGTCGCATTGGAAGGTTCGCATGGGGTCCCTTGGCTGCCCTCAGGCGCCAGGCTGGCGGCAGCAGGCGCTGAAAGGGCCGCTGTGGAACAGTGGGAGGAGGAGCCTGTGGTGAGGTGGAGAGCACAGTTCCCCTCTGAGAACTTTTTTTGCAAAATGTTGCATTGCCTAGAAAGGTCATCTAACCACCCGTGCCACACCCACCTCCCATGCGGGCGCTGGCCCCTGCTCCGGCCCCCACTGCAAACTCCTTTTTCCTTTTTCTCAGAGGCTCAGGTATGGGCAGGACTCCAGGATGTCCATCCCCAGCTCAGCAACCTTCTGAGTCTAACCTACTCCAGGGTCAAAGCCAAATCCCCTAAGCCTGTGTTCTCGGCCTCCATTCCTCCCTCATCCCGTTCAGGGGCTGGGAGGAAACCCGCTGCAGTGGCCCTGCCCTTTCGGGGCTTCCTTGGAGAACCAGCTTCTTATCCCTCCCACCCCAGCCTGGACACGCCTGGGGAGCAGTGGTCCAAGTTCAGTGGTCCAAGTTCACCTCACCCTCAGTGGCTGGTGAGGTGATGATTACTTCCCCAGAGAGGCAACTCCTTCCTCACTACGGCCACACAGAGACAGGGATATGCCCAAATGGCCTGCGCTCTCAGAGTAGATGAGGATCCTAAGTTCACAGTGAAACCAAGACCAGGAAGTCCCACAGTCCCAGATGAAACTCTTCAGTTTGGCTTTGGCAAAACCCCACTCTCCTCACCCCCAGCCTACATGCCCCTGCACGCTGTGACCTCCTGCCCGCCCCCCCAGTCATACCGCTCATTGCATCCTCTGCTAGACAGCTCTAGTTACATGGCTGCCCCTTCTTGTCACTCAGCTCAAGCATCGGCTCCTCAGAAAAGCCCTTGCCAGCCACCCTATCCAACTCTGCACCCCGTCCCCCTTGTCTCACCCCAGTTTAGTTTTTTCGCTGTATTTATCACACTCTGACATCACCCTCTTTATTAACTGGTTTCCTTGCTTAGTGGAGTCAGGCCAGCCATGTTCTCAGGCACCTCCAGCACCTGCACAGTGCCTGGCACACACTAGGTGCTCAATAATGTCTGTTGAATGCACGAGTTAGGAGAGCCAGGCGTACTGGGTCCCATGAGATCTTGGACAAGTCACTTCCACCTCCAGCCTCAAGCCCTGCCACAGATGCGAGGGCGGAGAGGGGGCTGAGTCATCCCTACGGATGGGAGTGAGATTCTGGGGCTCTGACTCAGCCTGTCGGAGCCAGACCCCAGTTCCTGCCACGATGCCTTGCCACCCCGAGTCTCTATGGCCTTCCACCTCCTGAGTGTGACCTTACGTACTCTGTTTTAACTTCCTGCTAAGCAAGAGCAAGAAATTTCCACTTAGATCATGCCAGCTCAGAGAGGTTGAGCAATCACTCAAGGTCATCCAGACAAGTAGGAGTGATGTCAGTATTTTACAAATATATATTCTCAGAACCCACGCTCCAGCCCCGCAGCATAAGCTGTCCCCTCCCTGGCAGCCATCTTTCTCTGGGGCATCTGACGCTCAGTGGAAACAGCGGCGTTTGGTGCAGCAGAGTGGCTTTCCCAAGGTCCTGTGCTGCCCAGTCCTGGGGGGCTGCTCTTGACCCACACAGCCTCCTCCCCCTCTGATATATTTTCTTTCTTTCAAATGCCAGGCTTCTGTTACCCCAGGCCTTTGCTGTTCCCTTGGTCCGAGACTCTCCCAGGGTCATCTCTGACTCTTCTAGTCTCAGAGTAGAAGTTAAAGCCCCTCTCCCAACACCATCCATCAAACGATCGGGTGGGAGCCCTTCCTCCAGCTCCATGGTCCCGTGCTTCTCCCTGAGGCTTTGTCACTCCAGGCTGCTTTTGTCACCCAGTCTGTGAGTCCCCCCAGGCTGTGAGTCCCATGAGTTCTGTGAAGGCAGAATCTCTGCATCTTGCTTCATCCCCAGGTCCCCATCGCCCAGCAGAGGGCTTGTCACATGGCAGGTGCTCAATAAATGTTTAATGAGTTAATGAGGTCCGTTTTCATCCTTTTCACTTTACAGATTAGAGCACTGAGGCACAGAGAGGTTTAGCACCTTGTCCTGGTCACACAGCCAGACCCTAGAGTAGCTTTGGAGGAAAGGCCCGCTTGGGCATGGTCAGAACTGGGGTCAGAGGCCAGGCTGGAGTGTCCTGGAGGGGGGAGAAGGAGTGATCAGGGCTGTGCAGGCTCCTGGTGATGTCTATGCACCTAGCCTTGGTCTGACCACTGACCCTTGCCCCCATTTCACAGATGAGAAAAGTGACTTCCAGAGGAGGGCAGAGCTCACGTGAGATCAATAATGGAGCCCATCAGAATGCCTCCCAGAGCTCCAGGAAGCCCCTACGACCCCAGATCCTCCCACCTGCACCCCTAGAGGAACAGGAGCAAGGGGCCATCCTGGAGGGAGGCCAGTAGGGCCAGTAGAGCCCAAAGTCAGGAGCAGGGAGTCGGTAGGCCTGAATTCTCCAGCTGACCTTGCCACTTACCAATGTGTAAGCCCCTAAAATCTCTGGGCCTCAGTTTCCCCATCTGGACGACAAGGGGGCTGGAGCCTTCAGCCTACCCCCTTCCCCAGAGCAGGAGGATGCGCTGCGGGAGTTGGTGGTTAAGAATACAGGTTCCGGAGTCCAAAAGGCATGGTCGACTCCTGGCTCCAGCATTTATTGCTGAATGATCTTGCTCAGTCCCTTCACCCCCTGAGCCTCCATATCATGGTCTGTAAAAAGAGAATAATAGCATTTTTTGAGGATTAAATGAGCTAAAGTAGGGGCGTGCTTGGCACGATGCCGGGCACAGCACCGCCACCAAATGGGGCAGCGCTGTTATGGGATTAGTTAGGGGATGCTGCCCCCTGATGGCCAACGGGGGAACTGCAGGCGAGCGTCCCGGGTCCAGAAGCGCAGAGCGAGGGCCGCGCCGGTCACTCGGTGTGCGCATCCACCCACTGGCAGAGGCGACGGGCGTAGCGAGCAGGGCTGACAGTGGAAAAGGTCCGGCCCGGGTAGCGCAGTGTCTTCCACAGGTGCTCCAGCCGCTTGCGGAGCCCGTAGACTGTGGCGAGATCCACGAGGCCCAGGAAATAGCGCTGCTCTGGCCCGTCTAGGATGTGCAGGGCGTTGGGGGCGTCAGGCAGCAGCCGGCGGTTCTGAGCTCCCGGCTCCTCTGGGCTCTGTGTCCCTTGCACAGACCTGGGGGCCGACAGTGGGGTGAGGCTGCCGCCTCCTCCAGGGAGCCCCAGCCAGTCGGCCCTGGAAGCCCGGCCAGGCCGCTCATCTCTGGCTCATTCCCACACCTGTGTGCCCGGGTCTGTGAAGTCAGGTAAACTGCGAGGCCGAGTAAGGTGCAGTTGACGCCTAGAGGTGCACTGTCCAGGTCTTAGCCACTGGCCACACGTGGCCACTGAAATGCAGCCAGTCCCAGCAGAGATATGCTGTGCGTGTAAAACACGTACCGAATTTCGAAGACAGTAGGAAGAAAAGAATGTAAAATATCTCATCAATTGTTATGTTGATTAGATGAAATGATAAAATCTTGGATGTATTGAGTACTAAATTGTATTATTAAAATTGATTTCACCTATCTCTTTGAACTTTTTAAAATGAAGCTACTAAAAAAATTAAAGGTACAGGCATAGGCTGGGTGAGGTGGCTCATGCCTGTAATCCTAGCACTTTGGGAGACGGAGGCGGGAGGATCACTTGAGCCCAGGAGTGTGAGGTTGCAGCGAGCTATGATGATGCCACTGCACTCCAGCCTGGGCAACAGAGTGAGACCTGTCTCAAAAAACAAAACAAAACAAATTGTGTGGCTTGAATTATATTTCTATTGGGTAGCTCTAGTCCAGCGCTTTTGGGTCATACAGACCCTGGCTCTGCACTTAGGTGTCACATGACTTCAGGTAAGACCCTTATTTGGTTAATTCCTAAACTTCCGTTTGGGGTCATCCAGCCCTGGAAGTCTCATGGTCTCAGAGCTGAAGTTTTGTGAAACAAAATCCAACAGCTTCAGTTTGCAAACAGTACATGTGTGCTTTGCCTCAAACTGTATTACAAATCAGAAGATGCCTTTGGCTGGCGCCTCCCCAACCCCCCAGCAGAAGCAGGTTCAATTCCCTAACTCTGTCCTTCGAGGGTCGCTGAGAGTGTTTACTCCTGTCCTGCAGGGTAAGGGGGCAAAATAAGCCATGAGAGACAAGCCCTGCCCAAGTGCTGACCAATCAGAACACAGAGGTCTGAGAGCCTGAGCAGCATGCCGGTACCCTCTGGGGTGCCAGGGGTACCTGGATGATGGGGAGATGTGGACCAGGGGTGTTCTGAGTTGAGGGCTGGGAACTGGGTGGGGGTGGGGCTGGGACAGTCAACATGAAAATATTTCAATATTACAACACCATTCTATGCAAGCCAAAATTTACTGGCTGAATGACAGCAGTGCCCTAAGCACCAGCTGGGGGTGAACGGTAAGGGACAAGC
This sequence comes from Propithecus coquereli, assembly GCF_000956105.1. Classification (NCBI taxonomy): domain Eukaryota; kingdom Metazoa; phylum Chordata; class Mammalia; order Primates; family Indriidae; genus Propithecus; species Propithecus coquereli. The sequence goes on along the minus strand of NW_012138525.1, from coordinate 5,041,252 downwards.
TGACCTAGCTTGGATGGGCAGATGTGGGGGTCTCTGTGTCCCATGACAGGCATGCCACCATCCCAGGCCATGCCCAGCCCAGCCACAGGCTTTGCGGGGAGCCATTACTCTGGATTCTGCCCAAGCCTCACCCAACCCAAGTTCTTCCTCCAAGGAGCAGGAACAGGGGGCTGGATGAGTGGACCTCATCTTTCACTTCCCTGTCCACCCACTGGCTCAATGGGCTTTGTGTCCTAAAGTGCCTGGCCTAACCTCTATGTGATTCTGTTCGGCCACAGAGATGGGCCTTGGAGAGTTAAAACCCAAGTAATTATGTATTAACAAGAGTCGTCAGAAAGTTATTCTGAAGTTGCACTTCCCCTCTCTGAGCCTCAGTTTTCACATCTCTAAAATGGGAATGAGTCCACCCTCTGAGTGAAGCTCGTGGTTGCTATGTAAGGAGAGATGGTTACTACTACAAAGGAGAGGACGTGATGATGGTGCCAATGGCAATGACCTCAGGGTCCTGGAAGTGGAATGACTGGCTTAAGGGGCAAGGGCTCTTTCTAAGGCAAAAATAAACAGGTCTTTCCCTCTGTCTGAAACCTTCAATGGCGCCACATCCCCTGCTAGAAAATAGACAGATTCTTCAGAATGCCACTGGACCTCACATGTTCTGTCCCCTGCTGTGGCCCTGGCCCCTACCAGACCGGCTTCTCTGGCCCTTCCCTCTAAACACACATACACACGTGTACACATGTGTACACACACATGTTCTGTACTCTCCAGCCTTCAAGCTTTTGCCTATGCTGTCCCCACACACACAAGGCCCTCCCACCCCTCCACACCTGTCTTTCCCATACTCTCATCACCTCACTCTGCTGCTGCCCCTGTGCGGGGCTCACCTGGCCATGCGGAAGATGAGGCTGCTGCCTGGGCCCCTCTCATCCTCGTGGAGACGCTGGAAAGCCATCAGGAGGCTGTAATCCAGCACGTTGAGCTCCCGGAGGAAGGCGGTGTCCAGTTCCATCTGGCGGAGGAACCAGGTCCGCTGGGGCCCTGCCAGAGCATCGGTGCCCCCACCTGAGCACTCAGCGTGGGCCGGCCACCGTGCTCCACGCGCTCCTGCCCAGCGACGGCAGGTGTCATTACCGTCCCCATTTCACAAATAAGGAAAGTCATCTCTAATTTGCCTTGGTCACCTAGCTATTAATGGTGGAGCCAGAATTTGAACTCTGCTCTGACACCAGAATCTGGGCTCTTAACAACTCATGCAGAGGGTTGTGTGGGCACCCGTCTAAACTTCACCCTGCATGGATGAAGAGTGGGCAGGGACCTCCCCGTGGCTTACCCAGGTCGATGGTCTTGCCCTGAAAGTTGAGGTCCTTCAGCACCAGGATGACAGGGCTGCCCTCAGGGGCTGGCTCCACCCAGCGGCTCACCTCGCAGCCCTTGATGTCATACCTGGGAGATGGGGGTGCAGAATTCAGCTTTTCATAGATTTGACACAGACAGGGAACCTCGCAAGGTAATAGTTAGAAACAAGAGCTTCCACTGGTGACTGTTGATGTAAGCACTAAACTCCTTGCCTGCACTGTCCCTAGTCCTCAGCACAGCCCTGCTCCCTTACTGTCTCCAAGTTAAAGATAAAGAGACAGGCTCAGAGAGTTCCTCTGACTTGCCCAGGCTACACGGTAAGCAAAGAGCAGAGCAGGAGTTCAAACACAGGCCTTTGCAGGCCCACCCAGGCTTTAGCCCTGCCTGTGCCTGCCTCCTGGCACCTTGTCATCACTGAGGGTGTCCCAGACACAGGGCTCCCTAGACAGCAGCACCAGGAGGGCATGAGGGAAGCTGATGGCGCTGAGGAAGCGGTGATGGGGAACCTGTGGGCAGAACAGGGCTGGAAGGCGCAGAGGCTCTGTGCAGCCAGGGAGGCCGGGTTTCAATACCTGCTCCTCGCACATTAGCTGTGTGGCCTTCTGAACCTTCCTCAGTTTCTCATCCATAAAATGAGGAGAACAACAGCTGGCCCTCAGCGTCATTCTGGGAGTTAAGAAGGTGATAGACTGGGCACAGTGGCTCACACCTGTAATCCCAGCACTCTGGGAGGCTGAGGCAGGAGGATCCCTTGATGCCAAGAGTTCAATACCAGCCTAGGCAACATAGTGAGAACCCCCTCTCTACAAAAAATTTAAAAGTTAGCTGGGCATAGTGGAGTGCACCTGTGGTCCCAGCTTCTGGGGAGGCTGAGGCGGAGCCTCGCTTGAGCCCAGGAGTTGGAGGTTGCAGCGAGCTAGGATGACGTCACTGCACTCCAGCCCAGCACACAGAGCAAGACCCTGTCTCAAAAAGAAAACAAAACAAAAGAAAAAGAATACAAATGGCTCAACACGGCGCCTAAGGCATACTGAGTGCTCAAGGGATGCTGGCCGTGGTTGTCACTGTCTCCCACCCGCCAGATCGTGTGATCCTCTCTTCTCCTTCCTGGGCCTCAGTTTCGCTGTCTACCTAGTGAGTGTGGGTGCTTCAGGGGGCACGTTCCAGGTGGGGTCGGGCCCTGAGGCCTGCTGCCGCGGACTCACCTCTCGGAGATGCGGCCGGCGGGGTAGAAAACGCTGTGCATGATGATGAAGTACGTCTGGGGACCGGGATAGGGAGTGAGGGAAGCCAGGCTCTCACCCTGCAGCCGCCCCTCCGCCCAGCAACCTCGCTTTGGCCTCACCCACCTTCTTTCCCCCGGCCACCCGCAGACTGTGCACTCCTGCAGGTGAGAGGGCGCCAGGTGAGGGCCCCAAACTCCACAACCCCGGGTCCACCCGGGCCCAGCCCGAGCCCCAGGTCATTCCTCCTTCTCAAGATCCGCCGCATCCTGAGCCTATCCCTCTAGGCCCCGCCCCCAGACCCCCTCCTTGGCTTGGAGTCCATGTGCGACTGGACCCCACCCCTAGACCCAGCCCAGTGATGCCCCGCCCACAGGCATGGCCACGCCCACATTCCCTCCCCTAGGACGTCCAATCCCAAACCCGCCCCTTTGGGCCCACCCCAGAACATGGCCCCGCCCACAGGCGCCCGCCTTCCCTGATGCGTTACCACCTAGGACCAGACCCCACCGACCCCCTCCCCCAGCCCCCGTACCCAGCAACCGGGCGAGCAGCGAGTGCGGGTGCCGCTGCAGGTGCTGCACGTAGCGGGGCAGGTGGGCGAGCAGCGCCCGCACCTCCCGGCGCCGCTGGGTCTTCAGGAAGAAGCGCTGGTCGTGGCTGGGGGGCGGGAGGGAGAGGTCACTGCCCAGGCTGGGCTGGAGCGGCTCCCACCGGTCCCCCTGCCCCGGCCTGTGCACGTGGATCTCTCTCCCGAGTCTCGGCTCCCAGCCTCGCCACCGCCCCTCTCGCCTGCGCCCCTCGCCCTCAGTCTCTCCTCCCTGCATCGGACCTCCATCCGGCCCAGACCCTTCCTGGCCTTGGCTGCTCTGGTCCTCTCCCCAGGGAGCACTCCCCACGGCTCTGCCCTCCCTCCCCCCAAGAGCACCACCCTCACCCCTGCCCCAGCCCGAGCAAGCTCACGACAGGAAGAAGATGGCCTTGCTCTTGGAGGTGCTGAGGAACTGCAGGTAGGGGCCGCCGGGGCCCAGCGCAGCCTGATAGTCCTCCTCTGCCAGGCCTAGGCAGCGGCGCAGCCGGGCAAAGGCTGGACCAGCCAGAGTGCCCAGCTCGAAGCCCTATGGGGGAGGAAGAGCAGTCCCAAGAGTGTCCACGTGAGTCCAGGTGCCCAGCTGGCCCTAGTGCTGGAGGGTCAGGGTGACCACACCCTTCCTGCAAAGCTCCTAGGCAAGCCATCACTCCCTCTGCACAGATGGGGAAACTGAGGAGGAGAGAGAGCTAAGACGGGTACATACCCCCTCCCGCGCAGGAGTCTTGGGCTTCCTACCTCGTGAACCTGGGTCAGGACCTCGGAGAAGTCCTCCTGGGAGGGCGGCCCCTGCAGGGAGGGTAGAGGAACTCAGGGCAAGTCTCAATCCCCCACTGCCTGCCCCAGGATCACCAAGTGTCCCGCACCTGGCCTAGCCCCCTTCCTCTGGTTTCATTCCTTCAGGAAACAGGGACCTGAGTTGTCTCTGGGTGTGCCTGAGGTGGACAGATGGGCTGCAGGGAGGACAAGGGTGACTTGAGGCAGATGTATGTGGTGTGTCTCAACCACCGCAAGCCAGCTAGATTCCATCCCAGTACAAGGGCATGGTCCTGAAGCCACGGACCTGCCTGACACAGCCTGGGAGGGGCAGGATCAGAGAAGCTTCCTGGGAACGGCGACCTCTGAGCTGAAATCTGAAGGGAAGTGGAGAGGAGCAGGGTGCTCACAGTGGTGAAACAGCATTGGTGGCCACCAGCAAGGGAAGAAGGGCCTGAGTGGCTGCAGCCAGTAAGGGAGGTGGTGTATGAACAAGGCTGGACACTTAGCCCTTGGAGCCTGCAGGCTGTCGAGGCCATGCTGAGTACTGGGGAGCCATGGAAGATTTTCAGCAGGTGATGAGGTCAGGTTGTGGCTTAGAGGACTCTCTCAGGCCCCTACACTCCCTGGACCTCCAGGTCCCTGCGCCAGGACTTGGCCTGTGGGATGTGGTCACACTGTGCACACATGCACACACACAGACAACACACATGCTCACCAGAGCCTGCCCAGCTGCTGAGCTTGCAGTTGGGTGACCCTTTCTGCTGAGCCAGCCTGGCCCCAGCCTGAGCTCCAGAGAGGACAGGCCAGGCTGGCAGGGTGGGGGTGGGGTCCCTTCTCAACCATATACTCTGGCAGGGCTGGGAGGGCCTCAGAAACCAAGAGTACAATCCCCCTCCATTATACAGATGGGGCCACTGAAGCTCAGAGATAGGCAGAGGCGCACCTGGTGTCACACAGCAACCACCTGAGTCTGGGGGTCCTCCCACCCCCAACCCTGGGCTTTCCAGCTTCCACCAGAATGTTCCTCCCTCCCTGCCTTCTGCCCCGATAGCGCTCTCTGATCCCCAGGTCTGCAGTATTAGCAAGGCAGGGCACCAGCTCAGGCTTGCCATTGGTGTGGGGATGCATAGGACAGACTGGCCACTCACCGTCGGTGGGTGATCCATGGAGACCTGGGTGGCAGCCCACAGCCCCGCCTGCATCATACACATCATCCCATGCAGTTCGTGCCCCGGGCTGATCTCAAACAGGCCGAGGCGAGACTGCTTGTCTCGCAGGCGCCAGAGGAGCCCACGGCAGCTGGAGCTGGAGGTGGGTGCTCTGCGCACAGCCTCTGGGGAGGGGGCCAGGACCTGGTGGGGGGAGGCACAGAAAGCAAAGACCATGTGGCAGCATCTCAGAGGGGAATGACCCTGGGTCAAGTCCCACTCCCTCTACTTGTGAGACTTCCCCCATCTCTCTCTGCCTCAGTTTCCTCAGTTGTAAAGTTGGGATAATGCTGGTACCCTCCTCCCCAGGTGTTTGTGAGGGGCCACATGGCGCCTGGCATGTAGTCGGCACCCACATAGAGTGATGGTTACACGGTCAGTCGGTAGAGCATGCTGCGGCAGTCAAACCTGGCCGAGACTGAGCGTCTCTCACCTGCTGTGTGATCTTAGGTAAGTCACCTAAACTTTCCGTGCCTTATTGTCTCAGTTGTCACGTGAGAACTCTAACTCCTTCCTGGCAGGTATTAGCTGTTACTGCTGTTGGTTTGAGCTCCTTGCACAGGAACCCTGGACAGTAGGAGCTGTGATGCTGCGATTCAGTCCATCTACTTCCCTCGTGCACGCTGAGCCCCCCAGGCCCCGCGGAGGGTCAGCGCCACGCTGGGATCACACCAGCAGGAGCTTTTGTCATCGTCCCCGTTTCCTCAATGAGGAAACTGCGGGAGTCCTCGGGGATACCCGCCAGACCGCCCCCTCCATACCTGCCCCCCCACGCGGGGCGTGTCCTGGTCCTCACCCAGGGCAGGGCCCCTCCCCGCTCGGATGGGGGCGTGTCCGCGCCGCTCACGACGGGAGGCCCGGCCCCTGCCCACTACCCCTTCCCTCTCCTGTCCTCTCTCGGGTCTGCACCTACCTCGCGGGGCCCCGGGCTCGGCGCAGCCATCGCCCCCGCTGCAGCTTTCCGGGCTTTGGGTGAGTTCCCTGCCGCCGCGCTGCGGGAGCTAGGCCCCGCCCCTGCCTCGCGACCGACCAATCGCGCGGCGCCGGTCACGGCAGCGCCCAATCCGCGTGGGGGGCGCTGGAGATCGCCGGCGGGTCCCGCCCCCGCGGCTGCAGCATCCTTCGGACCGCGGCCCAGGCGGGGCGGAGCCGTCCGGCTTTGGCTAGGGTCCCCGAGAGGGAGAGTCCCCCCGTTTTCCCCGCTGGGGTGGGGGACTCGGGTCTGGGGGCTGCCTGGAAGCGAGTAACCTAAATCCTGTCCCGCCCACCCACTCTGCCGTGAAATTCTCATTGACTTTCTCGTGTGCGGAAACTAAGATGCAGAGAAAAAGGTGACTGCCTCCAGGTCACAGGAGAGTCAGGGCATCCATTCATTCAACACACATGTTTTGAACGCCCACTTTGAGCCAGTAGTGCCAGGCCCTGGGGATTTAGTGGTGAGCGAGAGGGAGGGACACAGCTGCCAGCGTGATCTTTTAAAACCGTAAATCAGATGATGTCACTCTCATGCTTGGAGCCTCCAGTGGCTTCCCAGGGCAATGGAACAAAATCCAAACTCCTCACCATGGCCCCAGGCCCGTCCGTCCACTCTCCCTACACCCACCACTCAGCCACACAGGCCCCTACAGTTCCTCGGCCACCAAACCCTCACAATTCTTTTCCCAGACTTTCACTTGCCTTGTTATCTCGCCCGCTCTAACCAGGCGTCCCCTCCCCCTACTCTTGATCGCATCACCTTTATTTTCTTTATCCCCCTGAACACTGTCCGAGATAGTCTTGCTCGTTTATTTGTTTACTACACCTCCCCTCTAGAATGGAAATGCCACAAGGGCAGGAAGCACGCTGGTCTTATTCTGAACCGATGTGAGTAGGGTATGCAAAGGGCCTGGGCCAGTCCCAGGAAGCGAAAGGCCTGCGTAGCCGGACTGAACGGGAGAGAGAAAGCGAGCAAGCAGCCAGGGCCTTGTAGGCTGTCCTAGGGAGACGGGTGTGGACCCAGAGAAACATCGCGTGAGTGTGAGAAAGACGCTTGGATATGGGTTTTTGAAAGGCCACTGGTTTTTGTGCATAGGTTGGAGGGGGCCAGAGCAGGCGGGGAGACGGGGGGAGCGTTGAGGAAGCCATCCTTGACTTAGGGCAGAGAGCAGTGGCTGCACATCCAGAAGATGGCTGGGAGAAAGGGAGAACTGATGGGATTTGGGGTCTTGTGGATGGGGGGTGGGGGAAGAAAGCTACAGTGGGGACACAGGATGCCAGCCAGCCACGAGAGGGGGCAGGCATGAGAGGAGAGCCAGAGTTGGGGAAAGTCTAAGAATTCAGCTCACAACCGGATGGATCGAGGTCCCACCGCAACATCCAGTGAGGGTGTCAGGTGCACAGCTGGGGCCCAAAGGGGAGAGCTGGGCTGGAGGCGAGCCTGGGAAAGGACGGGAGGGTGTGGGTGACAAGGCCTGTGACCAAGCCCTGAGGAGCCCACGGCAGAAGAGAACATGAGAGGCATCAAGAACTCTCATCACAGACACCAAGAGAGCGTCTGAGGGCAGATCCAGGAGATGTCATGCGCCAAATGTGGCAGAGTGTCAAGGAAACATCCTTTGGATTTAAAGAATGGGCATCACTGGTGGCCTCAGGGGGTGTGGTCTCCCTTGAGTGACAGGGCGGATGCCGGGCACAGCAGGAGGGGAGGTGTGGACACCCTTTTGGGGCAGTTTGGCAGTGGAAGGGGGGGGGGAACTGGGAGGGAGCTGCTGGGTTGATGGAGGGTCTTGTAAGGGGAGCCTGGAGCACATTTGGGAAACAATGGGAGAGGGAGAGGTTGTTCCCACGACAGGAACCACTGGTGACATAGGCTTCTGCCACAGCAGTGGGGAGAAAGGACCCAAAGCCCAAGTGGGCAGCTCCGCCTGGAGGACAGAGGACAGGCAACACAGGCAAGGGAGGGCAGGCATGTTTGCACTTGGCCCTTTTCCTCTGTGATGAGGGAGAAGCCTTCCCTAACTGGGGGGAAAGCGAACGTCCCAGGCTCGGGGGCTGGTTCACACTGGGTGCTGGGACGGGAGAGGCTGCTCAGGCACAGCGGGATTGCCACAGACTGGGGCCTGTGGCCGATCAGCTACCCTGAACACAGCAGCCCTGCTCTGACCCAGTAGCAGCCTTTGTCGCTCAGGGCTTGGCTAAGTCGCGCTGCCGCACGCAAGAGATGGATGACGGGGGGCTTGGGCTTTCAGGGGAGTGGCCCAAGGATCCCTAAAATAGTAAGTCCGTCCTGGCCACACTGGCAGAGGGGCAGAGGGGCTTCACAGCTGTGAGCTCCACTGAGTCCGAAGCACATCTGTCCTAGTCCCAGCTTTGTCTCCAGAGTCCAGCACAGGGACAGGGCCGAGGAGGCACCTGAGGCACCCTCACTATACACACCAGGGTCTTATGACCTGAAACCAATGCAGGGGCCACCTCCCAGCCCCCTCCTCTGGTAAGGACGGCACAGAGACAAACATGAAACCAGTGTTTATTGGTAAGCTCCCCACACAGGCCAGCCCTGGGGCTGGGCCTGGGCCTCCACGAGGAATGGCTGGCCAGGAGGCCGACGTGGCTGCCCTGTGTGCCGAGACGTGGTGGCGGCTCTGGGGTCTGTCAGTCCTCCTAGGCTTTCCGGGTCCAGAAGTCCTCGTGGGGTCTGGGGCTGTGTCAGGCCAAGGAAGCAGCCTTCGTAGAGGAGCAGGACTTGTGGGGAGAGGTCAGAAAGGCCATGTGCCGCCTCAGAACCTGCCAAGTCCAGTATCAGCATGTGAAAGGAGGGAAGCTGAGGCAAGATGGTAGAACCCAGAGGAAAAAGTGACGGGAAGTCTGACGGTGAGGTAGGGAGAACCAGCATCTCTCATGCCCAAGCCAGAGGGGGTGAGACGTCTCCCGGGTGCTCCTCCCTCCTGGCTTCTGGAAGGGTGACCAGGGGAGGAGCAGGGCTCCGGTCAGTCAGGGGTGAGTCCTGAACAGCTCCATCCCACAGGGATGTCCGGAGGGCAGCCAGGCTGGAGGGCGCCACAGTGCCTGGACCAGTCCTGTGGGCTCCCACCCTTGGTCCCTGTCCTGGAGAGGAGGCTGAGAAGGCGCTGGCAGCCTCATCCCTGCTGGGCCTTCACTGAGCTTTCTTGGTCACCCTCTGGTTCTTCAGCATCACGTAGGTGATGAACAACCCTGGAATATACAAACCAGAATGGCCAGGTAAGATCTGGGCTCGGGGATGCTGGGAGGGCAGGGTAGGGCAGGGCAACCCACATGCAAGGCCATGTGCCTACCCAACCACCCTCGAGGGCACCTGCTGTCTCCCCAGTCATTCAAGCCACACATCCACTCACATTCATTCAACAAACACCAACGGAGTGCCTACCTCAGGCAAAATGTTGCATTTAGTGTTTCAGATTCTAAAGGGAACAAGACCCACCCATCTATCCATAACCAATCAACCACCTGCCAACCCAACATCTGCCTACCCACCCATCTGCCTACCCACCCATCTACCCCATCATCCAGGCATCTGATTGTTGACTGACTCGTCAAAACTACTTTCCTGTGCTGGGTGCTGAGGACATAGTAACAATAGAGACATAGTCCCTGTCCCTGTGAAGCCATGAGAGATAGAGAGGTGCAGTAATTAGAAGCCAGGGCGACAAGAGGGTGAGAGGCAACTGAGGTGTGAGCAGAGTGATGGGGGGAGCGGGAAAAAGGGAGTCATTAGAGTCCAAAAAGCCTGAGGCATTGGGAAGCTCAGAGGAGTTACTGACCATGGCCTTGAAGGAGGAACGGGAAAACCCCAGGGGAGAGTTGGGGGCAAGGAGCCTCAAGCAGATGTACAGCAAGTGTCAAAATGTGGAAGTAATTTCAGAGGTGGGGCCCCCCAGACACCCTGCCCAGGGTCGGGGCTTTGGTGAGGGGGTGACTTACCCACAAACAGGAGCAACAGGAGGCCTACCACCAGCGGGATGATGACAGCATAGGCCCGGGGCAGGAAATACTTGTGGATGACATGCTGGCTGTCGATGAATGGCTGGCAGCCAAGGCAGAGCTCTGGTGAGCAGCGCTCGCCTCGCCCAGCCCCCAGCCCAAACACCCCACCCCCTCCATCTAAGGGACCTATCATCTTTAGGACGATGGCATCTGGGGTGCTGTGGCTTGTTTCCTTCATTCATTTGTTTAATAGTTATTTACTGGGCACTTGCTTGGTGCCTGCCCTACGTTGGTGCTGGGAACCTGGCAGTGAACAAAAGCCAAGAGAACTGCCCTAAGGCACCCACAGTCTAGCAAAAGGTACCTGAGGAATCCTTGAGTGACTCCCCACCTGGGCTCCCAGGTCTTCTATTTTTTTTTTTTTTTTTAAGACAGAGTCTCACTCTGTTCCCTAGGCTAGAGTGCCATGGCATCAGCCTAGCTCACAGCAACCTCAAACTCCTGGGCTCAAGCGATCCTTCTGCCTCAGCCTCCCAAGTAGCTGGGACTACAGGAATGTGCCACCATGCCCAGCTAATTTTTTATATATATATTTTTAGTTGTCCAGCTAATTTCTTTCTATTTTTTTAGTAGAGATGGGGTCTTGCTCTTGCTCAGGCTGGTCTCGAACTCCTGAGCTCAAACGATCCTCCAGCCTCGGCCTCCCAGAGTGCTAGGATTACAGGCATGAGCCACCGCTCCCGGCCTAGGTCTTCTTTACTAACATCTTTCTCCAAAGGATACCAAGTTCTGCAAGATTTTGTCTTCCAAACACACTGTACTTCTTAAGCAATGACCAATAAATTTTCCCACATGAAAAAAACATCCTAAAAGCCCTATAAAATCCACTGGTGTCCACCATGTCCACGGCTGGCAGGCTAACCAGAACCAGAACTCCCCCCAAAAGGCAAAACAAACACCGCACAGGGCTTTAAGTGCAGCGGTTAAGTATGCGACCTTGGCCAGACCCTTCTCCCTGAGCCTCAGCTCCCTCATCTACAAAATGCAGACATCACTAGCCTCTTCCCTGTAGTGCTGTTCTGGAGATTTCATGAGCTCAGGCAGGTATAGCACCTAGCACAGCATCTGGCACTTAGTAGCTGCTTAAATGGTGTTGTGGGTCGGCTTAAAGACCCAAGGATGGGGAAGGCGAGCCGAGGGCGGGAGAGACAGACATACCAAGAGAATCACCCAGGCCGTGTAGTAGGTGAAGATGATCAAGCTAATGGCGACGAGGCCGAGTCCCACCACCTGGTCTGTCCCCGTGGCCTGAAGAAAAAGGACACCTCAGCTGACGAAGTGACTCTCCATTTAGGGGCACTAATGGACGGGGGCCGTCGCGGCCTGATTACGCTCTAAGCTTACCATTCATTCATCCGATGCTAGGGAGGGCTGACTAGGGATCAGTTTCTAGGCTGGCAGAGAGTGCCAGGCCTCTGCGTTTTCATGCGTACAGTGAGCAGGCGGGAGAGAGCACTCCCGGTTCCGAGTACCCAAGCCCCAGCTCCCGAGCAGACCCCAGAGCTCACCCTAGACACCCACAGCCAAGCACTCGGCCCCAATCTCACCATTTCCTCGGCGCTCCGCCACCAGAGCACCAAGCTGCATCCGCTTCCGGATCCGGGCCCTTCTGGCTTTGGGGCGCGGAGCACGCCGGGAGTCGTAGTTCTCAGGCTGGCCCAGGAACACGTGGTTCGAGACCGGCAGGCCCCGCCTCCCTTTGCATGTCGGGAAATGTAGTTCTCGAGGGCGTCATGGGGCAGATTGGTCCCCGAAACTAGGGAATGGGACCGAGTTGGGAACCCGGACTGTCTGGCTTTTGTGGCCACAGTCTTGCGGGATTGTCCCCCCCACCAAGACCCATCTCTAAACATCCCAGAGTCCCAAAGCCAGAGCGGGATGGGGGTGGAGGATTGGAAGTCGCATTTTTCAGATGGGGAAAGTGAGGCTCAGAGACAGGAGTCAGTGGCGAAGCCGACACTGGAACCCGACATGGAGCTCTACTGCCTGGTCCTCAGGCCCTAACTTGTCTGCTGAGGGGAAGGGTGCAGAGCCCGGCCTGGGACAGGATGAGGAGGGCCTGGCAGAGCCGGCATGGATGGGGAGGATTTCGACTGAGGGAGAGAGGGCGCCCCCTCGCCCATCGCCTGGCTTCCCTGGCGACCCTTTGGGTTTCTCCTACTTCCCTTCACCGTCTGCCTCTCTGGCCCTGGGTGTCGCAGCACCAGAGGTTTCGGACAGGCCCATGGGAAGGCCCCCTATGTGTTTGGATCAGCTGATTTACTCAGTTGCTCTGGCCCACATTGTAAGCACCCCAAGGCTAGGGTCTGTGGTCACTGCTGTATCCCCAGCACCAATAAGGGGCTTGGCACAAAGCAGGAGCTTTGAATCAATCAACCAGCTTTAAGAATCAGTTAATTTTTTTTTAGATCTTGGAATGCCCCGAGTTGGTTGTGGAGATCCTTGGCCTGCTGTCTCCACTTGAGTGGGCAGGGGAGAGATGTTGTCTGGGCCTGGCATAGTTTGCTCCCACCAGCAGCATTTATCTCCTGTCATCAAAGCCCCTCTCCATGGGGCTGCCCTCCCAAAGCTGACACGATCAGCCCTTTTTCTCCTACAGCCCAATTCTATTCCTCGCCACTCTCTAAGGACAGACGGCTCAGCTGGGAGCCAACTTTTCCCTCCCTGCCCAGGTGTGCATAGAACAGAGGAGGGGACTGAGAACCCCCTTCAGGGTTTAAAGGGGCACAAGTGAGGGTGAGCCCTAAGAAGGGGTGGGGATAATGACGGTTCTGGGGCAAAGACAGAGGCCTGGTGGCCCAGTTCCTTCTGGCCTGGCCAAAACTGCTGAGGCTTCCTGCTATCTCTGAGCTTGTTAAAGGCCCAGAGTGACCTGGCTGTCCCAAAGTTTGGCTAAGGCTAAGCCACTGAGCTCCTGTGTAACTTGGGACAGTCAGGAACAGGGGTGAGGAGCCCAGACCAAGCTGTAGACAATGCCAGCCCGAGGCTTTCGAGTTTGGGAACACAGCCAGCACCTCCTGTAGTGCAGGCTGTATACCCATGTTCTCATTTGATCCATAACCCCATTTGCAGCTGAGGAAACTGAGGCACAGTTATTTGTCCCCAGGCATGCTCCTTAGAGGCCACCTGATTGCAGGGAAGGTCCACAGAGCAGTGGTTAGAACTTGGGTTCAGAGGTCAAAGCTGTCACTAGGTGTGGCAAGTAACTGCCCAGCTGGGACTGTTTCTTCCCCAGGACTCTGCAGCAATAAAGGTGGTGATAATTGTGACTGCAGTCAGGACTGAGAGAAACCTGGCCACCTATATATTCCCCACCCGTGGAATGTCGCCTTATACATGTGGCTTCCTTCTCATGTTGTCTTTGACCCCAAAGTCAACGTGGTAAAGTAACAAGGTAAAAAAAAAAACTCAGCAAAACAAAATCCGCAATATTTAATTTCTTTTCCCCAAACCAAGACACTGACATTAGGCTGATTTCCCCTTACAATGTTATTTTCTACAATAGAAGCTGGGACACAGATACAAACACAGCCCACTGAACTGGAAGTAGTGGTGGCAGCATTCTCTTACAAAGGCGGGGGGATTAAAGAAAAAAAAGGCCCCTCCCCCATTTCCTCAATCACCTCACTAAAGACAGAGGAAAACATGGACATTCCCCTCCTGGCAGATCATGCCATGTGGTCAGTTTGTGGGGTTTAACAGGAAAAAAAATCTTAAAAATATAGTAGACCTTTATTTTCTTTAAATCTCCTGGTAAAAACGTTAAACTTTCAAGAAGATTCCAAACTGGCATTGCATAGACCAATTCCTTTCCAAAAATATCTCTAATATATTCTCTCCATCTCTCTATATATAGAATTTGAAGTCCAGGAGCTGTGGGCACCTGGTGGGAATTCGCTGAGCTCAAGGGGACAAGAGGGGTGAAGAAAGGTGTCCCTCACAGGCATGAGGCCAGGGCTCCAGGCCTCTTGCTCCAGCCAGTGACAATTTGGTTGTGGCCGAATCTCAGTTGGTCCAATTACCCTGGCCCAGGGCCTTGTGTGGGAGGATGTGGCAGGCTGGATCTCCTTCTGGGGTGACTCTTAAGCCCAGACCTTGGCTGGGGTGGGGCTGGACTCCTGGTTTGGAGTCTCCCCAGCAGCACCAAACCCAGCTGTTTTGTGCCTGTGGCCCCAGAACTTCAAATCAGATCCCAAATCTACCCTGCATGCACCTCCCCACTGGGCTGGGTGAGGTGACGCAGACACGGAAGGGAAGGACAGCGCTCCCCCATCTTCAGGGGGCCAATTCATCTGGAGACCGTGTGGCCAGCTTCCTTTTAAAGTGCCAGTATCCGTGGGGCAGAAAGGGACTCGCAGGGCTGACCAGAGCCTTCTCCAGCCTGAGCGAACGCTCCATCCTGCCTCGGCAGGCACCTTCCAACATTCATTTTCTAAAAGAGTTAGGTAAGTAAAACAACAAAAACCCTAGAAATGCTCTGGTCCCAATGCCAGGGAGTTCCCAGACCAAGAACCCTAACTCTGGCCAGCTGGGGCAGCTGGGGACCTGGACCACTCCCAGCCTGGGGAGGTCGCCCGCACCCCCCAGAGAGGACCAGCATCCCAGCCCCCAGCTGGGTCCCCAGCCTGCTGGACCCAGCCGGCAGGTGGGGCAGAGAAGAGAAGCACCTCCCCTCACCTGGGGGAGGAGGCAATATTGAACTGTGAACTCAATGAAAGAAAGAAAGAAAAAAAAAAAAGGAAGAAAGGAAAGAAAAAAAAGCTACAGGGCTAAGTAAACACCAGCCTGCTGGGTTTATACGGAACGGAACGAGTGAAATTTAAAAGGGGTAAGGGAGTCTGTCCAGGGACTGGCTGGCAGCTGAAACCCACCTGCAAGCAGGTTACGAGGACCCGGGGGGAAAGTGCTGAGAGCAGGGGCTTCAGTGAGGGTAGGGGCCAGGGGCAGGGCCAGACTGCTCCCCGCTGGGAAAGCACACCCCTTAAAGGACCCCACTTCTCCCCTGCCCAGAATGGGGGATGCTTCCAGAGGAAGGCTGAGGCTTTTCCGGCCAGGAAGCCAGCTCTAGGCGGTCCAGTCACAGCCCACCTGCCTCTCTGGAGGCGCCCCAGCTGGGCCAGCTGACCCTGAGGGCAGAGAAAGGGGCTCCCCTTGCCCCAACCTTCCTGCAGGAAACCAGCTGCTCAGGACCCAGCCCTGGGCAGAGGGCACCGTCGGTGCTCAGACCTTTGTCAGCGCCGGTCTCAGGCCTGAGCTGGAGCTAAGTGGAGGGAGGAGAGGCAGCCCGTTCCAGCCGGGCTGCTAGACCCCGGGCCTCTGACTGCACAGCGGGCAGTGACCAGGAGTCCTTGGGAAGGGGACAGGGGAAGGGGAGGAGAGGGCCAGGGGGGCTGTGCTGGGGACAAGCACGTGCAAAATGCAGGCTGCCAGGGCAGCAGGAGAACATTTGTTGGGGGAGGTGGGGCTCTCAATCTGGAGTGTGGGGAGGGTCTGAGGTTGTGGCTCCCAGGAGGAGGCTGCCAGCAGATCCCCCAGGACCCAGGGAAGGGACAGCTGAAGCACTAAACAGTCAAAGGGTCACAGGTGGCAGGATTCTGGGGGTGGTCTGGCCCCCCCCGGGAAAGGGGGCAATGGAGCCAGGGCGTGACTGAAGCCAGGGCTCCTGGAGTGGACAGGCCCTCAGCCACACACACACACCCCCCCGTTTAGGAGCTGCGACATGTCCGCGGCCGAGGGGGCCAGGTCGCTCTCCAGCAGGGGCAGTCTGGCTGTCTGGTCTTGCCCACCGGCTGCATGGGCCAGCCTGTCCTGCCCTCTAGTGGTTCAGAGGAGAATATTCACAGTGGTGCCTGGGCCCTCGCAGGCAGGCCAGGGGGCTCCCGGCGTGGATGGGAGGACAGTGGAATGATGCCTGGGGGACAGGTGTGGGCTGGAGTGGAGAGGCACGGAAGAGATGCAGTGAGGATGGTGATCCGAATGGGAAGGTTCCTCGTGGAATGACGCGGGTCTGGACACCCGAAAAGGCAGGATCCTTCTCCAGCCTGGGCGCCTGCTCAATGGCTTTCAATCACTACTGGCTCGTAGACCCCAGAAGAGACCCTGCGGGGGAGAGATGGGTCAGCTTGTCCCCCTCAACGCTCCACTTACCGAGCACCCCCTGGGCCAGGCCCTTGGAGGTACGTGAAAGCAGGCCCTGTTACCCGGCCTCATTTTGCAGGGGGCTAACGCTGAGGCTCAGGGATATGAAGTCACTTGCCTGAGGTGGCACAATGGCAAGTATCAGAGTCCACAGGGACCGCAGAGCTGGCACAGGCTGTACCTGAGCCCTTCCAGGTTACTGGCAGCTTGCATACCCGGGAGTGCCACTCCTACCCCACAGTAACCCCGGCAGGCAGGGACTGCACCATGTCCCACTGACAGATGAAGAAACTGAGGCTCACAGGGACCGTGAAGTTTGCCAAGAGGACAGGGGAAAGTCGGGGAACCTGATAGCTCTCCTGCCTGCTGGGACATCCGGGGCTCGGCACGCAGCTCTGCTATGACGTTGCTGCAGCCAGATTGGTTTCTTCCCTCCCCTGAACCCATCTCTTCATTTTCAGAGGGGTTAGGGAGGGGTGTTTACAAACCTCCACAGAGGCGCCCTCTGTTTTCTTCCTGCCCACCCCACCTGGAGCAGCCAGGAGGCGAGCTGGGAGACAGCGGCTGCAACTTCAGGCCTCGGCCAGCAGGGGGCAGCGGGGCAGCTCCCCAGATCCCAGCCAAGGCCGTCCTGCTCTGGGTCCGGATGTTCAATGGCACTCCCCACCCGGCCCACAGGAACATGGGGGATGCTTCAGCACAGCCTGCACGTGGGAGGCTCCCTCCCTCCCTCATTCATTCACCCAATGAGCCAAGAGGACGCAGTGAGCCAGGCACACAGTAACGTGCTCTGAGTGAGGGCGTAGGAGAGGGCACGCTACAAACTGTCACGTGGGCGCAACCTGTGTCGTCCACAGCTGTACCCCAGCACTAGCTCATCAGGGGGGCCACGGAGACAGCTCTCACTGCCGCACCCCACGGCTGCCCTGTGACCCCTCCCCGAGCCTCTGCCCCTACCTGTTGGCCAGCTGGATGCCACTCAGCGTGGTGGAGCCGTCACGGCTCACGAACAGCCGGAGGTTGCTGTCTGTGGGGACACAAGGGAGGATGGAGGCTGAGCAAGGCGAGGGCGGCCCCTGGAGCGGGCGACATCGTGCCCAGCCCGCGCGGCGCAGGCAGCTCACCCTCTGTGTTGCTGCCCTCCGTGAAGTCCTGGCTCTGCATGATCTTCTCCACAATGGCATCTGCGTCGATCCGCGTGTCATCCACCCAGGTCGGGTGGCTCTCCACTGAGTCCTTCTTCCGCCTGGGGTGGGGCAGAGTCACAGCAGTGAGGCAGCAACAAGCACAACAAAACAACAGTGAAGAGCTAGCGCTTAGAATGTTCTATGCACATTCCACGTTGTGCTTCATTCAACCCTCACAACCGTGCTGGGGTGAGGGGGCTGTTATCTGGTTTTATAGATGAGGATGCCAGGCACTGAGAGGCTAAGTAACTTGACCAAGGCCACACAGCATGTGAGCGGTGGATCTAAAGCTCAACCCCAGGTCGGTCTGGCCCACAGACCACGCTCTCGACAAACACAGCCACGGACTGAGCATCTGCTGCATGCCAGGACAGGGCTGAGCCCTAACTGGTTGAATCGTCACCACCCAACCCTCTGAGATGGGGACCCTACTGTCCTGTGTCAAGGTAAAGCAGGAGAGGTTCAGGGAGCCACTGGGAGGGTCCGTTCCCAGGGAGCAGAGAAGTGGGACCCACCGAAACGAGCGGTCCGACAGATGCAGGGGCCGTGGCGGCCGTGGTGGCTTCTCGGGGGGCCGGTGCTCCCGCTCACTGCCCTCAGGGCCCTCCACGGCCATGCTGAGGCCGCCGGAGGCGCTGCTGCTAGTGGACGTGTTTCGGCGGTGCGTCAAGTCGGAGAGGCTGGAGGAGCGAGAGTGCTCCGTGCTGTAGCCTGGCGGGGTGAGCGGAGAGGGAGCGTCATTATGGGGGATCCCGGGACACAGCAGGCCGCGGGGGCAGGGCCAGGCAGCCGCTCACCGGAGATCCTGGACTGCTGGCTGGCGTAGCTGGAGTTGCGGGAGTGGCCGGAGTGGAACACCTCCTCAGGGCTCGACAGGCTGTGGTCCGGCTCCTCCAGCAGCCCTGGAGGAGGAAAGGGCGAGGGGGCAGGGCTTACCCGGTGGTGCCACCTCACCCTTCACACTGTCCCCTTACTGAGCCTCCTATGGGGGCACCACATATTTCTGTTTAACAGACTGAAAAACTGAGGTTCAAAGGAGCAGCAACCTGCCTGAGTCCCTGAGCCACAGGTCACCCTCTGAACCCAGGTTTGTTCATTCCAAAGATACCAGGTGGGGACCTCCTTGTGAGGAGTGCCTGAGGCTCAGAGGAAGGATGCTGAGCAAAAACCGGGCCACTGTCACCCACACCTGAGGTGAGCAGCAGAGCAGGGAGCGGCGCGATTCGGGGGCCTGGCCCAGTCTGCGGACCTGCAAGGAAGGCTTGTCCAAGGAGATGGCCTTAATGCCAAGACCTTCAGGATGCGTGGGAGGGAGGGAGCCAGATAAGGCACCAGGGAAAAGGCCTTCTGGGCAGAGAGAGCAGCACAAAGGCCCTGTGGCTGGAATGAGCGTGGTCAGTGTAGCTGGAGTAGACCGAAGAGGGGGAGGGGACGTGGGGAGGGGGAGCAGGCTGGCCTGAAGGGACAGGTCAACAGCCCTGTCCCAAGTCACCCGTAAGCCCAACTTCAAAACAAACTTTCCTGGCATGCCCCAGCAGGAGGCACGTGGGACCAGGCAGGACTCACCCAGTGCTCTGAATTCCCACCTGCCAGCCTACCCGCCAGCCCTCCCGGCCAACACAGGAAGGGCCCATCCTCACCCTCTTCAGAGGGGAGCACACGCCAGGCAGGTGCCCAGGTCTGCCCGTGTGCCCACCACAGCCACGTGGCTTTGCAAGTCGCCATCAGGCTCTCTGCACTCGGGGGAGGGAGGAACCAGAAGTAAGTGGGTACTTAAATCCCACCTGCCTGGTAGAGGCCTGGCCCCCGGACGGAGCTCTCCTCTGGGGCCCCCCACCCTGGAGCTGGAGGAGTAACTGCGGGGAAGCCCCACACCGGCATGCTTTCTGCCTGGGGCCTCCCCTGGCTCGGGCTGCCAGGCCCCAGGGGTCAGAAGGTCCCTCACCGCCCCAGCCCCCAGGGCGGAATCACCCAGCAAGCATCCACAGAGCAGAGCTGCCGCACGCTGGCTGGCTCACTCATCAGCTCGGGGCCCGCTTCGGGTTGCGGGGCACAGCAAACACCTGGGGGCAAGCCAGAGCCACGTCTCCTGGCAGCACCACCTCCTAATTGCTGCTCTGTCTCCTCTGGGGATTCGGGCTTTTTCATAACAACATTAGCAATGATGATACTTTAACATAAACGTTGTAGCTACTGGGCTACTGCAAGCCAGCAGGTACCACATCAGCTTGGTTAAGCCCCAAAGCAACCCAAACTGTAATTACCATTCCCAATCCCATCTTCCAGAGGAGGACACTGAGACTCAGAGAGGCAAACTGGCCAGTCGAGGTCACACAGCAAGCGGGAGAGCAAGGGCTCCCAGCCCATCCCTCTGCCAGGTACATGGAGCCCCAGTCCCCAGACGCCACCTCCTCAGGGAAGCCGTCCCTGGTCTCGGACGGATCCCATCTTCTGTGCCTGTCTCCCCGACCTCTGGTCACATCTGTTCATGGACGTGCATGTGATTTATTTATGGCTTGATTAACGCCTGTCTCTCCTGCTAGACTGAGGACCACATGGGCGGGGAGGCCAC
>NW_012138525.1:4983896-5019652 GCF_000956105.1 Propithecus coquereli | reverse complement strand
CCCCAGGCGGCAGACCAGGGAACCAAGACTTCAGAGAAGGGAAGTGAGAGCCAAAGACCCTGCAGACAGGACGTAGGGGAGCTGGCTTGAACCTGATGCCACCTGTCCCCCACTCCCTTGATCTGGCCTAACTGAGGGGAGGCTGAAAGGCCCTGGCCACCACAACCATTAGCCTGGACCCCTTATAAGAGGTCAAAGGGTCTAGAAGGTCCCAGAGCCCCTGCCCGCTACCTCCTGCCCAGCTCTGCTCCAGATACAACTCACTCCCGCTGGGTCACCTTGCAAGGTGGTGTCGGGACAGGTCGGGACAGGCCTGTTTTCTAGCCAGGTGGAAGGGTGGGGAAACAGAGGAAGACAGACGTGCTGGTAGCGGACACCCAGACATTTCTGTTCCCAAGAGGCTATAGAGGCGACTGTCTTGGACATCCGCAGGTGGCTGGCCAAGGCAGGCCTGTGCCAGGCCCTCAGCAGCCACTGTTCTCGCGGATCCTCCAGAGGAGCCAGGCTGCTTCGTGTCACGTGGGGCACGGTTAGGAGCTGGGCTGAGCAGGCAATGGGCTGGGGACCAAGGGCCAGCTCTGTGTGTGACCCCAGGCAAGTGACTTTACTTCTGTGTCTCAACTCTCTCCTGTGCACAGCCGGGACCAATCACAGATACACACCCACGGCACTGCTGTCGGCACATCACAAGGTGAGGGACCGCCAGCCCTCGGGACAGCTGACCTCACCGAAAGTGCTCACTAACCCTTAAAGAGACTGTGAGGGTCCACTCCCTGACCACGATGGGTAAACTGAGGCCAGTAGCCCAGCCAGGCCTCTGATTGTGGTTTCCTGATCCCAGGGTCTCTCCCTGCCTGCCCAGCTGGGAACCTGAATTGCCAACAACCCTCCAGGAGACTCTGACGGGGAGCTGGGTTTGTCCCCACCCCTTGGTCGGGGGCAGAAGAGGCAGCAGGGGCCCTGGTACCTTGAGGATGGAGTTGTCCTGGCGGGTGTTCTTCGTGTCATAGCCCTCCAGCAGGCAGCAGCGCACCGTGGAGCCCGAGCCCGCAAACTCAGCCAGGTTCAAGTCGGCGAAGCCCAGCTAGGAGGGAAGAGGAGCGTGTGGGAGGCTGCAGGGCGTGTGGGCTCCTGGCTGGCAGACTCCCCGAAGGGGTAACTTGGCAGAAGTTGGGGAGGGGGAAGACAGGCAGAGCCCCTGGACCCGCCCCACAGCCCTGACTGACCGTTGCATAACTGGGACCCACGGACAGAGGGCCCGGGTCGGCAGTACCAACGTGGCAAAGCCAGGAGCTCACATCCCTGAGCTGCACAAAGCACCCTTTGTGTCGTGTCCCAGCGTGCACTGGGGCCAGCGCGCCCGACATGAAAGGACATTGTTGTCTGTGACACAGATGCATTGTTTCCTGGGAAACAAGGCCGTGCTGTCGGGAGCTGCCAGGCAAGCAGGCAAGGAAGGAGGGAAGGCCCGTGGGAACTGGATGGTGGGGTGGCATGATGGGGGGAGGGGCACGGACCCCAGGGAAGTCCCCCTCGTGGAGGCCAAAGTGAGGGGCTGGTGGGGGCCTCCTCTGATGCCGAGTCCAGGAGAGAAGCGAGGGGTGGGGAGGGAAGTGGGCGAACGTGCCAGAAGCAGGCATGAGCTAGAAGGTCCTGAGATGGCAGCAGCCAAGTCTGCCAGATCTGTAGGGGAAACTGAAGTCAAGGTGAGGTGGTGCCAGGCTTGGGGACGTGGGGGAAACCCAACCAATCAGGGATGTTTATCGACTTGCTATGTACGAGTCTCTACTGCTGTGCTTAGGGGCACACGGTCCGGAATCAGGGAACTGAGGTCAGGCCCCAGCTCTGCCACTGACTCAGACCCTGTTTTACAGATGAGGAAACTAAGTTCAGGGAGGGGAAGAGGCTTGCCCAGGGCCACACAGCTAACCCGACGGATAGGACTAAAACTAGGCCAGATCAGCCTACCACGCCCATGTCCCACCACTCCTCTGGGCCTTGGTCTCCTCCTCTGTCCAATAGGAGTAAAGCTGGCAGCAGGAGTTCAATTACAGAACAGAAGGGAAGGGGCCTGGCAGCATCTGACAGGTGCTAGGTGCTCCGTAAGCGTTTGCTGGTGGAGATAAGATGCTCTCGGCTGATCCCGGTTGTTCTTTACTGCTTGGGTGGCTGTCCTCACCCGCGTGAGTCAACAGGAGGAGAAATTTCCATTTCAGCACCCTCCAAGCCCAGTTCTAGCCACCCTGCCCACTGCTTCTGGAGAGGGACGTCAAATCTGGGGCTGGGGCAGAGTGCACAGCCCAGCCGCCAAGTTCCTGAGCTCTGACCAGTGGGAAGGGCCGGGCCCCGTGCAGAGTCCCCCCACAGGCCTTCCACGTGGGGTGAGAGGTGAGGCAACAGCACTTCCCCTCCTGTCAGAGGGAGCCCACTCCCCGCTCCTGCCATGGGGCTAGCCTCCCGGCAGCCCAGAGGGGAAGAAGGGAGGCCCAGGGTCCCCCCCAGAGACGAGGGGTTGAGGGCAGAGCAGGGTGATTCAAAGCCAGAGCCGTCTTCTCTCTTTCCCCAGCAGAAAAGGTTTTACTCCGTAGGGCTAGACTGTCTGTGGGTGCAGTGAAACCCTGGCAACAACACAGATGTCCCACGGCGGGGACTGGCTGAGTCAACCGTCACCAGTCGTGCAATGGGATGTTGTTGCCATTAGAAAGCACACGGAAATTTGTGATAACACAAAAAGATGCCCACGATGTACTGGCTAAGTGAAAAACCAAGCTGCAAATCTGTGTACTTCGGTGTTTTAAAAATCCTATTGTTTGCGTGCACAGAAATACACATAAAGGCTGCTCATTTTACTCTAAACTACATGCATGTATTTTTAATTCACTGCTCTGCATGTATGGTAATTTCATAATTTTTTTCTTATAAGGTCTGGAAAGGTCCTAACATATCGCCATAGTGGGGTCCTGGGGAGAGGCCTGGAGAGAGGAAGGGGACAGAAACCAACCCCTTCACTCTGAACTTTTGTATCATTTGTGTTGCAACGAGCATGTGTTGCCTTTATATGGACTGCAAAGACTTATCAATAAAGATATTTCCAAAAAATACATCTCATGCAGGGCTGACTGTCTCCTGTTTGTGGCAGAGAGGGGGCTGGAAGTCCTTCTGGAAGCCTCCCTCATGCCCATCCCACACTGCCCCGTTCCATCCCACCGCCCCTTCACACAGCCCCTCTTACCTTGGAATAAGCCTTCCCGCCTTTCAGCTCCTGCACAGGGAGGGAGACACAGCAGCAGGGTGACTAGGGAGTCCCAGGGACCTCATGTGTCTCCCCAAATCCCCCCAGACTTGAGGGGGGGACAAGAAAAGGGACAGAGCAACTCCCCCCATTTTTCCTTGGTCAGGGGGCAAGTCAGGGGAGGGGCCTAAAGCCCCCAGGCCAGTGGCCCCACGCCCACCCTCACCCTGGGCCGGTCTCACCTTGCGCACAGACACGCGGAAGACGCAGGGGTCCAGCAGGCCCGTGGCCGGGTTGGCGCTCATCTTACACACAAAGGTGAACCTCTTCCGCCACCGCACGCAGTTCTCCTGCACCTCCTCCCTGAGGGCCAGAGGGGAGAGGGGAGCACAAGCACAAAGTACAGATCGCTGCCAGGGGACCCCGTAAGGTACCTGGGGCAGGGCGAGAGCGCTGCCAGGGTGCCACTGCTGGCGGGAGTGAGGAGGGGAGCTCTCACTTCTCACTTTGTGTCACACAGTGACTGTATTTTCATAAGAACGGACTTGTGTAATTGTAAAAACAACAAAAAAACATGTAATACAACATGCAAAACACAAGGCCAGGGTGAGGCCAGGCTGGGGCAACTGCCCCAGCTGAGCTGCCCTCTGCTCCCAGCGCTGCCCCCTCCACCCTGCTCTGTGACCATGGATGGCTCCTTCCACTGCCACTACCTCCCCCCAGCCAGGCTCCTGCCAACCGCCTCAGGTGACCCTCACAACGGTCTTCCCAGGCCGGACGACGCTCAGCCCATTTCACAGGTGAAGAGACTGAGGCAAACTGCCCAGCATCAGCCAGCCGGGAAACAGCTGCGCTGGGCTCTAAGCCTGGTTCGTCCCGACTCCAGAGCCCCCTTCTTCAGCACTAGTAACAAAGACAACAGTAACCACCGTGGCTAATACGCACACAGCGCCTCCTGTGTGTCGGCACTGCTCAAAGAACTTCACAAAAGCCAGCCGTCCCCAGAGCCTGCTCCCAGTGCTGGCGATAGGAGCTCGTGCCAAACCCTTGCAAACGCCGCCCGGGACAGCTGCCATCTCAGCCCAGTTCCACACTCAAAGAAACCAGGAGCGCTGGGGGTGAAGACCCTCGCCAAGGCCCACCACCAGGAAGAGGAGAACAGGGGTTTAACCCAAGCAGCCTGGCTCCGTGCACAGACAGCAACCAGGGCCCTCAGCTTCCCTGACACTAACTGGTCGTCTGGCCTTCCAGCCCCTCAAGTTCCTCCTAGGCTGGGAGCCGCAACTACGCTGAGAAACTCAGCACCCCTTTAATGGGGAGGTGCTTTGTGCCCTGGGGTGAGTGGGAGCAGGTGGGAGCGGCTCAGCCAAGCCTCTCCAGCTGCCGCAGAGGCCTCGGCAGGATCTGGGGGTGGCAGCAGCACGTGGCAGAGAAGAGCTCTGCATCCTGCAGCTTCCTTCGCCCCACAGCCCGCCTGGCAGAACCGGCGCTAAGGAAGGGGCGGCCACGGAAGGGCGGGGGCGGTGTGAGAGACGTTATCTCCAGCTGGTCCCACCTAACCGGAAAGGCCAAGCAGACAGCTTAGGAAGTGACCTCTTCACACCCTGGGTGACCGGAGGAACTTGGGCTAACTGCCAGGTTGGGGCCCGAGGGTGGAGGGTCAGAGAGGGCGGCCGTGAAGCATCTCCTAGATCGACGTTCGCTTCTCACGGCAGCCGTGCAAGGTGGGCTCTCTGCGCCCCCTTCTACAGCTGAGGGCACTGTGAGGAAGCCGCCCTACACCCACTCAAGCTCGCATTCCTGGTGGTTGGCAAAGCAGGATTTGAATCAAGGACCGTCCGACTTCAGAGTCATGGCTCCTCGGCCATCACCTCGGCTCCCAGGCGGTGGAGCCTGGGGCGCCCGGCAGGTGGAACCCGCGGCGCTGGTGGGGCCGGCAGTGCCCGCCATGCACCCGAGCGAGGCCCTGCCCAGGTCTCTGAGTGCCAAGCAGGCGCTGGGCGGTGAGCCACTGCCGCGGACTACATCCACCCAGCGATGACTCAGTGTCACCTGGAGGGGGCAGGGGAAGGGGTGAGTCAGGGAAGGTGACTGCTGCAGGGAGGTGACATTCAAGCTCAGGCCCAAATGACAAGTGGGGAGAAGCCAGCTGGGGGAGGCAGCTCCAGGGAGAGGGAGCAGCACGAACAAGGAAGGAGTCCCGTTTCCGTGGCCAACGAAAGCCCCCAAGCCCACCTTCTGCGAGAAGCCCCCTCCAGGCAACCATGCCTGGCTCCACGAGGCTTTGAGGATGTGGCCAAGGGATATCCTGTGCTCCTGCCAAGGCTGTGACAAGGGGCAGCAGGACTTGGGTCAGGCAGACCTGGGCTACAGCCCTCACGCTCACTGGGCACGGCACCCTCCCTCGTGGGCACTTGGGCGTGCGCAGCGAGGGGAGCCCTGCAAGGGGCCTGGCGTCTCTGCGAGAGACGATGACGGCCTCATCTGATGAAGACGCTGGGGATGGAGGGAACTCAGCCACCGGGATGCTGCCACCCTGTCAGGAGGCTGAGCTCCAGCAACCCCGTGCAGTCCCAGATGGGGACAAGCAGAAAGGTCAGGGCCAGAGAACTGGTGAACGGACAAATAAAATGTGGTCTAGCCATACAGTGGAGTGTTATTCGACAATAAAAAGAAATGCTTATACATGCTTCACTGCGGGTCAACCTTGAGGAATTATGCTAAGTGAGAGCAGCCAGCCAGAGAGGACTGCACAGTGTATGATTTCATCTATGTGAAATGCCCAGAGTGGCGAACCCACAGAGACAGAAAGCAGACTGGTGGCCAGGGGATGGGGAAGTGGATGGGAATGGCTGCTCATGGGTATGGGGTTTCTCGCTGTGGTGATGAAAATGTCCTAAAATTGGTTGTGGCGATGGTTGTACAACTCTGTGAATATACCAAAAACCACTGAATTATACACTTTAAAAGGGTGAATTGTGTGGTATGTGAATTATATCTCAATAAAACTGTTACCAAAAATCAAATACTTGGTAGGTCGGATAAACAGAAAATGGAGACCACAGCAGGAAAGGTGGGTGGGAGTAGAGATGAGAAGGGGGGGCACTACTTCAGGCAGGTGCTTAGGGATGGCCCTCATGGCAGTGACATCTGAGCAAGGCTTGGAGGGAAATGAGAACTAGAGCTGAGCAACAATGGGGGGAGAGCCATCCAGAGGAGTGAACAGCAAGTGCAAAGGCCCTGCGGTAGCGGCATGCTCGGCAAATGGACACACAGCACGGAGGCCTGTGGCTGAAGAGGAGGTGAGAGGAGAGCAGAGCAGATAAGGGTGAGGGAGCAGGGGTGAGGGCCTGCTGGGCCTCAGGGTGCAGTGAAGACTTTGCATCTACTCTGACAGCAGCTCCATCTCCCCCATGGACTGTGGCTTAGGCAGAGGCTAAGAGCAGCCACAGGAGAGGCGGGTAGAAGGGCAAGGAGAACAGACGCTTCCCAGGCGGCCAGGGGGCCAAGCTTGAGAGCAGGGCAGCTGGGAGCCGCCACGGCTCCCACGTGGACCCTCAGACCCCCACCCTAGCTAGGAGCTGGGGGCAGCTGCTGGAGGCCTAAGGAGGAAGCTCGCTGTACTGGGTGTGTTGAAATACTCAGGAATTAGGATTAGTATCTGGGAACAAAAGCTCATGGTGAATTGTGGGTTTCTGCCCTTCCCCTTTCGGAGTCTGCCGTGGGAGTGCCGGCCAGAAAGCCTGAGGCCCATCTGTGGCTCCAGGGCCGGGCCAGAGAAAGCCACGTGGAGCCCTCTCAGGCTCAGGTAACGGCACGTTCCCTCCCTCGGGAAGGCGAGCCCGGGACGGGATCCCAGGATCAGTGCCTGGCAGCCCTGTTTCCGCAGGGCTCTAACAATCACCTGTTTGATGCCACCACACCCTGGGGAAGAAGCTAGCAGCCTTGCCCGGCCCACCCTAGGGGGTCCCAGCAAGGGTGAAATAAACACTGCAGCAGTGGCTCCTTCCGAAGGCCTACTGTGTGTCACATGGAACTCAACACAGAAAGGTGGGGATCGGTCACCATGGCCCACTCTACCTACGAGGAAAGTGAGGCTCAGAAACGCTGTGTAGCTCCCCCAAAGTCACACAGCTGCCGGCAGCAGAGCCAGTCTTGACTGCAGGCCGGCTGTTCCATGTCCACAGCCCGTGTCCCACCCAGGTCATAGCCTGCAGCCACCTCAGGGCCCACAGGCCTCCCTTCAGACCCAGGGCTCCTCTGGTAGGAAGTGGCTGGGCACCTCAGGTGGGTGGCGTGGGTCCCAGACACACGGCAGGGACAACGAGGGGAGACGCACACAGCCTCAGGGCTGGGGCAGGGGAGAGGGTGCAGAGCAGACAGCAGGAGCCCCAGGCTGGAGCTGGCCAGGCCAGGGGTGAGGAAATCTCAGGGACTTGATTCACTCGGAAACCTTTCATTAAGCACCCACCACCTGCCAGGCATTGCCGAAGGCCCTAGGGACATAAGCAGCAAACGAAGTGGACAGAAACCGTCCCCTGCAAGGGGCTTACACTCTGGGTAGGAGACAGGCAAAACCAGGCAAGTGCATGCCAGGAGGTCGTAGGTGCTATGGAGAAAAAGGAACTGGGGAAAGGAGTAGGCAGTGTCCAGGTGAGGGGACATGAAGGAAAGATGGCCAGGGAAGGTCTTAATGGGAAGGTGACAGCTGAGCAAAGAGCCGAAGGAGAGAGTGAGCCCCACAGACACCTGGGGACAGAACAACCCATGCTCGAGAACAGCACATGCAAAGGCCCTGGGGTGGGAATGCGCCTGACTTGTGTAAGAAGGAGCAAGGAGCCAGCATGGCACATGGTGGGCGGGGTGACGGGAGAGGGAGTCTTGGCCCCAAGCTCACAAAGAGGGCCCGTGGAGATGTCGGCAGCCACAGGCGTCCACATGTGCACGGGCGGCCACAGCAGCAGCGATTACAGTTGGGTGAAAACAGGAAGAACCCAAATGTGCATGAGGGGATGGTTCAAATGGCACCAAGCAGACAACTGCCAGACGGCGGTTGGGACGGCGCAGAGGGCAGTCTGTGCTCGTCGACAGGGAAAGACTCATCAGACTCACAGGAGAAGCAACACGCAGAAGGGAATCTACAGTACAACACCATTCCGTGTTAGTTTTTTAAAAGTGACTTATGTAAATGTCCATGTGCACAGAGAAAATGGGAGGTGCCTGAGTGACATCGCAAATGAGGGCCATCTCTGGCCACTGGAGTGTCTAGAGATTAAGAGTAAGTAGGGAAGGAGAGAGAGAAAGGATGAGGATGGGGGTGGACCGTGTCTTTTTTTTCTTTGTGAACTGGAAGTATCAGTTGAAACTTTTTTTTTAAAGCATGCCGAGAGAGGGAATTAACTCCTCTGGAGTCCTGGAGATTGTAATGTGGTCCGAAGCCAAAGAGCCACTCTGCGGAACATCCCCCAGGAACAGCAGGAACAGCAGAGCCCAGCGCAGCACCCTGACACCCAGAAGAGTGTCCGAGGCTCCCGAGAGCGGAGCGGAACTGAGTGTCCGGCCCAGTGACCAGAGGCACAGGGAGCCACCCGTCTCAGAAAGAGGGAAAGTGTGAAACAACTAAAACAAATGAGCAGCTATGAAGAAAAATGCGAAACGTTTATTAAGAAAATGTAAGAGTGTGCATCCCCCCGCTTGCCCGGCTAACATGGCTCAAATTGGAATTTAACAATGATAAAACCAAGGCCCCAGAGAAGGAGACGGTTTTAACCCAGGGGGCCCAGAACCCAGGACTCCGGGCTGCCTGGCCAAGTGGCTTATTCACACTGGCATGAGTGGACCATGGCCAGAAAGGGGGGAAAAGCTCAGAGCAGTTCTGAGCTGGGGGAGGCGTTATCAGGGCCACTTTCTTCATTTCTGCCCAAGAGTTGTTTCCATAATTGAAATTGAAACTTAAAATGAGAAAAGGGTTAAGAGGACTGGTCACAAGCAAGAGGGACTTGAACCCCCAGCTACCTGGCTCAAGGCCTGGACCCACACTCGCCTCCCAAGGCACTGCCAAATAGGGCCAGCCTGTGCGGTGTGCAAGACCTGCTGGCAAGACTGGGCGCCCCCCACGGAAGAGCTGATGACGGCCAGCCCTCCCCAGCCCGGGCTTTCAGGGCGTGCTTCTTGGTTCCTCACTGCCAAGGACAGGTAATTACAGGGACTGGGTTTCGTTTTTAGCTTTAAGATATACAATTAGACGTGCAAATCTCAGCAAGGCAGGGTGAGCCCTCCACCTACCACAGCCGCTGTGGCCAGCACAGTGGCAGAATTCAGCTATTTCTGGGCTGTCCCGAAATAGAGCAGAGCACCCCCAACATGCTCATGTCCTCTGCCGGGCAGAACTCCCCTGGAGCTCTCCTGCCCCAGGGAGGCCAGCCCAGTGACCTCTGGCCCGGTCCAGGCAGCCGTACCAGGAAGTGTGGGAGACACAGGGACCTGTGTCCCAAATCCTGACCAGGGCTTCCACGATGCATCCACAAAGACTGACTGTGGGTGCCGGCTCAGGTGTGGGGCAGCCCCTAGCGGAGTGGGGGAGACAGATCTTACACAGGAAACGACTCACAAGCGCTGCCAGTCTCCGTGGAAGTAGAAGGGGCCTGACCCGGGGTCTGTGGGCCGGAGTCAGAGAAGGCTCCCCAGACAGTGACGTCAGGGCTGGGACCTGCAGGCTGAGGCTTGCTAGGTGAAGATTCAGGGAGAAGGATGTCCCAGGCAGTGGGAACAGCACAGGCAAGACCCAGAAGCTAGGAGGCGGCTCCCAGGAAGAGCCAAGAGAAGACCGGGGAGCAGGATCAGGCTGACGAAGACAAGAGGCCGCTCAAGTGACCGGGAAGCCTCATCTCAGTAAGTCTCAACTTCTATGAAAGGGTGATCTCCCCATCACATGGGGCTGTCGCCGGGACTCTGTGGTGCCACTGCTCCTTTCTCCACTGCTCAGCCGGAGGAGGGATGCAAAGAACTCTGTCAACACGGTGTCTGTGTGGCCACATCTTCCTAGCATGTGCCCCACCGTGTCTCACCCTCGGAGCCCCATGTAGATGGGGACCACATCTCTGTCTGCATCACCACCGTGTCCCCAGAGCCCAGGACAGAGCCAGCATAAAGCAGGACTTTCTCTGTGTCCTCCTCCAGGGCCTGCTCTTGACCATGTCCCTGGCCCCGGCAGCACATCTTTAATCAATCAACACCTCCTGTTAAAAACAGCTCCTGTTCTTCGAGCTCATTTTGCAGGACACACATTTTATATGCATGACCAACTGAATTCTACTACAGTCTTAAGAAGTATGTGCCATTATCATTCCCATTTTACAGAGAAAGAAACTGAGGTCCAGAGAGGGGCAGGACAGATCCAAAGTCACAGAACAACAGGGCTGGATGCTGTCCCAAGGGGTCATGACACCAAGCCCACACCTTGCCTCCCACCCTGTACCTGCTCCCCTCAAAAGCAGGAAGGCAGATGGACACCCTGGAGGAGGGGATGCTACCCCCCCAGGCTCCCAGCAGCTGAAGGCTTGAAGAGGCCTCAGAGCCTGGGAAGGGTGGCAGGCCAGGCCGAAACAAGCCACTGTCCTCCTCAGCTTCTCAAATAGTGAAATTCGGAGCTCCCAGCAGGAGCTGCCCCAGAGTCTCAGCTCTGTTGTCCCGAGGCCAGCTCCCTGCCACATCCCCAGCACCTGGTCCAGGCCTGGTGAGCATCACTGCCCAGTTAAGTGCAACAACAAGATCCCAGAGCCTTGGTGACCCCAGCTTCCATCGCTCGGGTAACAAGGGGTCAGTGCCGCGGAAGCCACCTCCTGGCCACAGGCTGCCAGGCCCACAGGGTCCCTACTGACAAGAACCAAATGGACTCACCCAGGCCTCTCCCTGGAGTCGGAGCAAAGGTGTACAGTCTGGCTGGCAATTGTCACAGGGGCAGAAAGTCAGGAAAAGGGAACCCTGGGTATTACTTGGGCAGCCCAGCCCCCATGACAAGGTTCCAGCGTGACCCCAAGCCCACCCCCAGCACTTCGCCTTCCCAGTTGCACGTGCTCATGGATACGTGTCTCATCACCACCACGTGCCCAGCACAGAGCCCCAGCCTGGCTAGGAACCGGTGCTCAATCTCGTGAGCGAAGAGAGGGGCGTGAGGCCCTGCAGGACAGGGCTTCTCAGATGCAAGTGAAGATTCCCAGCAGGCCCTGCCAGGACTACCCTGCAGGACAGGGTTTCTCTTTGCGGGGGGCTGTCCTGTGCATTGCAGGATGGTTAGCAGCATCCTGCCGGTAGCACAACTCTAGGTGTGACAACCAAAAATGTCTCCAAATCACCCCTGGTTGAGAACCAGTGTTTGAGAACCACTACTGCAGGCCTTGGAAAGACATTTTAAACAAGCACCCAGGTGATTCTGACGCAGGGAGCTGGGCACCCAGCTAAGAGTCAACACAGCTGTGAGAACTGTGTGGGACCCCAGGGACCTCCCAGCCCTAGCTATGCTCCCTCCCGGGTGCCTGAGGGGGCTGGTACCCTGATGCCTCCCACTCAGCCCCTGTAACAAGAGGTGACCGGAGCAAGACTCCACCACGCAGGTCCCTCCCCCTGCCGTCCTGCCTGCCCCTCCTCAGCCCCGCCCACGGCAACAGTCCTTGGCCTGGTTCCTGGAGGAGCCGGCGCTGCAGTGATGCAATCAAGGTTCCCAGTTGATGGAACCCAGCCCAGGCTGGAGAGTCTAATAAGGAAACAATTTAAATCGACAACATCTGCCTGTGCTTCCCCGAAGAGACGAGAGGACAGCCGCCTGGGGAGGGGCCCACCCTGGGGAGCAGCCACGGCGTCCATCCAGGGGCTGTGGGGTGAAGAGCCTACGTGGCAGTCCAGCAGCGTCTCCTGCCAGGGGTTCAGGGCTATGTGCAGGGGAAGCGGCTCATGGTTCTGGCATGGCCAGCCCCTCCTCCCACAGTGAGGCAGCAAGAAGTTCCTAGAATCCAAGCCACACTGCCCGGCACTGGAGTGCTCAGAGTAGCCGCCCACCAGCCCTAAGACGCCTTCTTTGCTTCCCTGCCAAAGGGAGCCCTACGAGGGGCTCAGGGATTGGTGGGTGGGCTGGGAGTGGAGGCTGGTGTCAGCAGGTGACCCAAACAAGCAGAGCGGACAGCCCACTGGGGCTTCGGAAACTCCAAGATGGAAATGCTGTTGGGGACTGGCCAGGTCACTCAGGCTTGCTGGGTAAGTGTTGGGGTTTAGGAGCAGGGACTCTGGAGTCAGACACGCCTGGGTTAGAATCCTGCCACTTGCCAGCCACGTAACCGTGAGAATGATCTTCAAAAAACCCCACAGGCAGGTGCAGACAGCCTGTTTTACGGACACAGGCATATGGCTGCCCCACTCTGCATTGTGCACCCAGAGTCAGGTCGTGCAGGCGGCTCGAGTGACTGCCCAGGCAAACACCTGTGAACGCGATTCCCAGCTGATGCCAATGGCCACTCTCTCTTGCCCTTACAGCACGGGTGGAGAGCAGGCCACCGATGGGGTCCAAAGTAAACTGCTGGCTTTGACCAAGTGCTGGTCCAATCCCTCACCCCTGGGCAAAGGTGCCCCACCACCCAGTGCAGTCCAGCCTGGCTCCTGCCAGGTACCCTGCCATGTGCCAGGTGCTTCTCAAGCATTAGCCTCCTTCCTTTATGTCACAGATCAGGAAGCGGACGCTCAGGGAGTCCAGGCACTTGCTGCAGGTCACACAGGAGATGAGGGGTGGTCTGCACTCCCGGGCCCCCCTGCAGGAACCCACCCCCACCTCCCGACCCTGCAGGATCCCTGGGAAATCTGCCGAGACAGCATAGCCATGCTCAGGGGATCGTGGCATAAGTGTGAGGCGACCCGGGACCCTGAGCTTTGTGGGCTGACCCTTCACCGCCAGGCTCAGTACCAGGGAAGCGGCAGCTTTGAGTCCAGGCTTCTGCCAAGGGAAGGAGGGTCAAATTTGGTCAAAGTGTGGAGTCAGTGAGTGTGGCTCTGGACCAAACCCATCAAGACCTGCTGGTGTCGGGGACCAAGTTAGGTCAATCCGGGGTTAGGAGGAGAAGTGGGAAAATGGTCCCTAGCAAACAGGTCCTGCAGAAACTCCTAACATCAGCTCCCCACCTCCTGAACACCTGCTACACGTCAGGCACTGAGCCAAGAGCTCTCCTGCTGGACCTCCTGAGTCCGCAGCCCAGCCCTAGGAGACGGGACCATCATCCCCATCTCGCTTGTCACAGGCAAGGAAACTGAGGCTCAGAGCAGGAAAGTCACCTGTCCCTGGTCTCCTGGCCTGGAGAGGGTTGTGATCTGAACCCACAGGTGCCTGACCCCAGAGCCACAAGCTGGGCTCCCATGCCAGGGCTGGGCCAAGCCAGAGGCCCCAGAAATTCAAAGCAAGAAAACACAGTGTGCATCATGCTAGGCTGTGATAGCAACTTCCCCCACCCAGGACCCATGACAAACACAGAGCTGCGGGGCTGGCTCTACTCAGGGGACTTCCCTTCCTGTACCCACCAGACTCCCAGCAGGCCCACCTGTGAGACATGGGGAAGCAGAGAGACCAGCGCTCAAGGCCAGGCTCTGCCACTCTGGACACGACCTCTCTAGGCCTCAGTCACCACCCTGTCCCTGTCTCACTGGGTTGCTACAGGGCCAGGCACATACGTGGGGAACCCATGCTGAATGCAGCAGGGACCAGGCCTCCAGAAGTAACTGCAGAGAGGGACCTTGAGTTCCCCTCTGAGGCAGAGGGTTCAGAAGGAAGCCAGGCAGGCAAAGCCCCTGACCCAGCCCCTTGCCCACTTCTCTGTCCCAGGCCCATGGATCAGCACATTGCCCCAGGCCTTGAACCTAGCTGGGACACCTTGGCTGGGACATCCAGGGAGGTGGATTGGCAGGTGGCCCACACATGCCCAGGGCCACTCCTGGCTGACTCACACCTGGGTGGTGTCTGATTCACCCGAGGAGGAAGAGGAGAGAGGGGAAGGGGATCCCCATCTCTGGGGCCCAGCTCCTCGAATGGCTAAGCTAGAGTCCACGGGGATGCCTCTGTCCTCTGAACCCCTAGCTCCATCGAAGCCCATCCCGAGGGCACCCTACACGCTGTGGGCTTCCTCTCCCGGGCCCAGGTCTTAGGTTCCTATCTCACAGGGTACGGAGCTGCTGGAGGCAAGGCCTCTGTTTCACTCATTGCTGCATCCCCTGTCCCAGGGAGAGTGCCTGGCACACAGCAGGTGCTCAATAAGCATCTGATGACTGCATGACTGCCCTGTACACCCCTGCATCCATAAGGGCTGCCCCTAAGCCTCTTGTACCACCTCCAGGGAAGGGGCTGCCCAGCTGGGGTCAGGGGTCATTGCCACTGATGGATCTGCCACCCAGATGTTCCCACAGATCCACACAGCATTCCCTGTGGCTCCCTGGACTTCCGAGGTGACCAGGTGATAATGAGGAACTGCTCGGCCAGAGCCACTTTTCCTCCCAGCCCAGCACAGACTCAGACCTGTTTTTCCAGCCATCTTCAGCAGCTCCCCAAGATTCCAACCACCGGACCCAGGGCTCAGGGTCAGGAAGGACCACAAGGCCCTGACTCACTGGTCTCCACCTCCTCCCCAGACACCTGATCCTCTGCAGACTCAACGACCAACCCTGGGCCAAACCCTGCCTGTCATTCACTTACTCCACACAAACTCATTGAGCACTTACTACAAGCCAGGCCTGTATGGAACACCGAGGATACATCCAAAGGAGCCTGGGCCTGGGTCTTCCTTGCATCTAAGATGGGCCAGCTGTAACATGCGATTCCTCCTTAGCTGACACAAAGCCCCTAGGAGCTGCTGCAGCCCAGGGTCAGGCCTTCTCTGGGCACTCGGGGAGAGCGTGGTCAGTCAAAGGCTCACCCGCAAAGAGAGGGTTCAGGGCCACAGCAGGAGGGGTG
Organism: Propithecus coquereli; assembly: GCF_000956105.1. Taxonomy (NCBI): domain Eukaryota; kingdom Metazoa; phylum Chordata; class Mammalia; order Primates; family Indriidae; genus Propithecus; species Propithecus coquereli. Next base: position 5,004,440 of record NW_012138525.1, on the reverse strand, counting down.
GTGACGTCTCCCCTGCTGTGCTCAGCCCTTCTCTGAGAGATGGATGTGCCTAACGGTCTCCCCAGCTCATGGGCCCCTGGCAGGAGCCACAGTTGTCTTGATCGGGGCAGTGGTCTGGTTCTAATCACAAATGTTTCCTGAATGGGTGAACCACAGGAAGACAGAAGAGAAAGAGAGAGGGAGGAACATGAACTTTTCCTCTCTGCTCCCACCCTGGGTCCCTTCCAATAACGGCCCTGGATTAATGCCAACCACTGCCAGCCTGTACAGAGCCGTGCTCCATGCCAGGGGCCAGGACAGGCATGTAATAGGCATTAGCCCATTTCACCCAAGCATCAAGGAGAAGCTTATTATCCCATTTCACAGACGAAGAAAGCAAGGATCAAAGAGATCTAGTCGTCTCGCAGTGCAGGAGCCCTCCCTCCCTCTGAACTGCCAAGCCCACGGTCAAGCAGGCCCCGCTGGGGTTTGCAGGAGGCAGAAGGAAAACCCCTAGCCAGAGAAGACTGTTGCAGCTGCCAAGATGAGTTACTGCCTTGTAAACAAGAGCGATGCTTATCAGGTCGGATGGTTCAGGCTGCCCCACCAAAAAGACCCAGGAAAAGATCCAAGGACCTCTTCCAGGAACACAAAAAGGTGCATTTTTCTCTAGAGGACTCTGGCGTCCGCTCAGCACTGCCCAAAGGTATGGGGCACCTCAAGGCTTGTTTCTGGGACAGAGACGTGCAGAGCTCACAGATGCTCAGAGAGAACCACCCATGAGAACAGCCCCAAGAGGCAGAATATTACAGGCGCCCAGAAACCCCTTCCAGACGTATCCTCACCCTGACTTGTATCAGGGTGTTTTTGAACTTCATGTAAACGGCATCATACACTCCTGGCTCCGACTTGCTTTGCTCAATGTCATGTTTGTGAGGCTGGTCCTTGAGAGCAGCAGCCTGTTCACTCACCACCGCATAGTACGCCTCGAGTTTTGTTTTGAATCATTCCGTGATGACAGAGGTGGAAAGCCGCCCTTCTCAGCTGACAGTCACCTGCCCTTCTGCAACCTGGAGCCCCAGTTAACCACATTGCCGCCCTTGTGGTTCTAAAATACAAACATGACTTGGAGTCACACCCTGCTGTGGCCCCCTCCTCATCCCCTCCCCCTACTCCAAGGGCTCTTCCCTGCTCAAAACTCAATCTTGCCATCCCTCCTCCCTGGGCTGCTTTTCTCCTACCCACCACCCGCTAACCCTACTCCTCCCCTGGAACTGAACCCAGCATCACCTCCTTAGGGCCTGTGATCACCGCACTGATTGGATTCCTGTGCCTCCCCCACTGGAGAGGGCCATTTGGGGTTGGGGGCTGCATCCCCAGGGCCCAGCCTGGGTCCCACACACAGAAGATGCCCAGGAAATTGTCATGGAGCAACCAGGGGAGACTAGCAGGAGAGGGGTACCACAGGTGTGCTGCCCCTACGTCTGCTGAGAGTCCGGCCACGCAAAGAGGAAGTGGTGGGAGGTGAGGGCACCTTGCGTGCGAAGAGAACCCAGACTTCCACCCTCCCCAAGCACTAGGCTGTGCACCTCCTCTCTCGGCGGGTTTAGTCTGTTTTTAGCTGCCAGATGCTTGGCCCTGTGCTAAGGAAGGAGCTCTAATCTCAGGTAGCCCTTCTGCTCCCATGTGAGCACCTCCATTTGATGGAGGAGGAAGCTGAGGCTGAGAGGCCAAGGCCCTTCATGGTCACGGAACAATCGAGCAGCTGCCAAAGTCCAACTGCAGAGTGCAGCGTCAGGCCCCAGCCCACCCCCTCCTCCTCCTCACCCTACTACGAGCAGCCCTACTCCCCCGCAGGAGTCCACCCAACCCAAGCCATCCGTGCCCCCAGCTGCCTGTCAATTGCAGCCTCTGAGCCCGTGGTGGCGCCCAGCTGCCTGGTGTGCGGGTGAGGGCGGCTCCTGACACAGACTGATACCTCGGGCACGGAAGGTCAGGGCCTGGTCCAGCAGCTGGTGGTGGCTGCCTTGATGTCTAGTGCCAAGACTCACATACGTTCAGAGCCAGGGGAAAAAAGTTCCAGCCCCAGGGCAGCACCAACCCACCGCAGGAAGCCCCAGGACTAAGATGCAATGATGCAACAGAGGCCACAAAGGGCCCACAGTCTGAGGAAAGAGCTAGACGTGGTCAGGGATTGCAGGGCCCTGAGACAAAGGTCCACAGAGGGCATACAAGGCCAAAAGAGGCCAGGGAATGCTTCCTGGAGGAGGTGGCTCTTGGGCTGAGCAGGAGTTGAACAAGTCAAGAAGTGGGGGAAGGCAGCTTGAGGAAAAGGAAGCTGCAGGAACAAAGGCACAGAAACCAGAAGAGCAAGGAGCGGCAGAAGCTGACATGAGGCCAGGGGGGGCCCCTGGCTCTCTCACCTGCACCCCTGCCTACCAGCAACTTGCCAGCCAGTGCCCTCCACCTCTGAGGACAGCTGTCTTCTGCATGCCAGCGTGGCTCCCAGAGCCGGCTGTGGAGAGGGCCCCTTCCTTGGCAGAAGCCTCCCCAGCGCGGGAGTGCTCCAGCTCTCACTGGCTCATATCCAAGCATCCCCATGCAGGGCAGGTTCAAGCCAACAGGGACAAGAAAGGACGCACACCCCACTGGGGACACTGAGCTCGGATACAAGGTGTGCTCTCACCTGCTCCCACCCCTGCAGAGGGCAGAGAGGGGGAAGTACCCTGTCCCGGCAGCACCCCATCAGTCCTGGCCCACAGGGGAACACCAATGCCAGCTGCCAGAGAGGGGCAACTTAGATGCGCCATTTGGCCCACGGTCATGACTCAGCCAGGGGACAGAAGGAGAGACCGCAGCAGATACAGTGTGTCTACCGTGTGCCAGGAGCCGAGCTAGACGTCTCACAGGCATCATCTCACCATGTCCCCCCAAGAACACCACAAGGCAGGCACCAGCAGCCCTGATTCACAGGGAAGGTCATAGAGACTCAGGGAAGTCACTTGCCCAAGGTCACACAGCCAGCAAGTGGCAGAGACAGGACGGGATCATCTCCCCCAGGCCTGGGGGCCGGGGAAGGGCAGGGCAGAAAGCAAGTAGGCTGAAAGCCCTCTATCAGCTCTGCCTCCCAACCACCAAAGCAAGTTGGCTGGAGGGGCTGTGGGCTGGCGGCTCCCATTCGACATGGGGCAGGGTCGGGGTGCAGGCAGCTCCTGGTCTACATGTGAGAGCTTCTCCAAACCCCGGTGCCAAAAGAGGCTCAGAGCGAAAACCAAGGGTTTGCCACCGCCGCCCTATGCAGACACCGTGGCCAGGCACAGGCTGGGCAGCTTCAGGCCTTACAGAGCCACCAACAGCAGTCTGACCTTGCAGGGAGCCAGCAGGCTGGGGGAGGGGAGGGCGGGCAAGGGAGGCTGACAGGTCACAGAGCACACCTGGAGCCCTGGGGCAAGTCCTGTGTCCCCACATTCAAAGCGCTTGCCAGGCAAGTGGATAATGAAGAGTTACACCACCCTCCCCACCCTACATTAGATCCAGGGCTCTTTCTAAGCAAATCTGGTGCCTCTCCCCTCCCTAAGTTTCCTGTGGCTCCCTTGGTGAGAAGGATAAATCTAAACAGGTTCCCTCAGGTAATGTTGTCCATCCCCAGCCACAGGCGAGTGACTGCAAGGGCATGACATGGCCATCACCAGTCTTCACACACCAAGTCCCTCAGCCCCTGAGGTCCCTTAGCAGACACAACACTGGCCATCCCAATGCCCAAGCAGGGCCCCCACATAAGAGTCAGGACTCCTAGGTACTGAACAAGCAGGGTTCAAAGACACACGGCCTCCCAGCCACCCCCGGGCAAGCGGGGTCCACAGGCACATGGTGCGGCTGCTGCTGAGAACCCCTGGCCAGAGCACCTCCCAGGACAGAGCCTGAAGCGAGGAACAGGCCCTGGGGAACAGCCTGGCCCCGTGCAGCCAGATCACTGCAGGTCAGAGCTGCTGCCAGGCTGGCAGGCAGGGGCTGCCAGGGTGGCACCTGCCAACGGTGTGACCAGCTGGGAGCAAAAGCCAGGTCCAAAGAGCAGACACCAAGGCCAGGCACACACTGGGCAGCTTCAGGCCTCACCACAGCCACCAGAAGCACAGTCTGACCTGGCAGGGAGCCAGCAGCTGGCCTGGTGCCACAGCCTCGCTGACCAGGCTGGCCTCTGAGGCCTCCCAGCATGGCCCTGCCTGCTTCTCCTGCCGGGGCTTCTCTCCACAGGCCACCCTGCCTCCTTGTGCCCCTCACCTGCACACGGAAGGCCTTCTCCAGGTGCCCCGGGGACCAGGCTGGCCCGAGGAAACCGAAGGAGGCCACACCAGGGATCCAGGGCGTGCAGTGGGGTCGAGGAGGAGCCTCGAGCAGGCAGCCCACATAGGAGGCAGCTACACAGGCCCTAGAGCCAAGCACTGCCACACAGCACTGCTGTCAGATCTTCCAACTTAAAAGAAATGGAAAGTCTGGATTCTTACTCAATCAAAAACTACTGGAACGCTCCAGGGGTCAACAAACCCTGGCTACATCTGGCCACTGTGCACCTTCTGAATGTCTATCTTCTGGCACCTACTAAGTACTAGGCATGATGCCAGGCCTTCGGGATGAGGAAACCCACCTGCCCACTCTGCCTGCCAACCTTCTCTCCAGTCTGCCCACTCCTCTGCCTGCCACCGCCCAGCCAGGTGGGGCCAGCACTGCCCATGGGCCAACTCCAACTCTCTTGGGTCAGGCCCCCTTGCACCTTCTCCGCCAGGCAGCGAGAGCCATCAGTCCTAGTCGGCAAACCAGGCCTGTCGCTCCCCTGCCCCTCGCAGGCTTCCCAGGCCAAGAACAGAGCAGCTGGCCATCCACCACTTCACTTTCTCCATCTCCTCCCAGCTCCTCCTCACACCCCAGCCACACCAGCCCCTTGCCGGGACCGCTGGGAGCAAGTGGCTTCTGGCCAGGGGACTCTACTCCAAGAGCTCGTCCCAACCTTCTGCTAGTCCGATCCCCCTTGGCCTTCCTCCCAGGAAGGGCCACTTCCTCAGGGAAGCCCTCCCTATCCCAAGATGGTGAGCTCCAGGAAGGCAAGGACGTGCCCAGTCTGAGATGGGCGCTGTCAACAGCTGTCAAGCCAGTGGGGGATGCCGGAACAGAAATGCCTCCCCAGCTGGTCTGCCAGGGTATAATGGGATCCAGGAGTACCTGCCCCAGATCTGCCTGGCCCTGAAGTTTCCAGGATGCCCACCAGGCACACTGCCTTCCACTCAACTCAGAGGTCTGTTCCACGGCACCTCCACATACCCCTGAGGGACAGAACTGTGTGTCTACCTCCGGCCATCCGGCCCTCCCTGAGCTCCATACTGCCTGAGAGCAGGCCTAGCAGGCCTAGCAGGGTGGCGGATTCAAGTGGCATGTGCGGCCTTTTCCCAGGACGGGCGAGGGATGGGGGAAGCAGAGGCCCTGGCCAAGTGTAAGGAGTGTGAGGAAAGACCCAGTAGCCTGGCCTCCTTGGGGACCGGGCCTGGCACAGGGCCTCCAGTCACAGAGCCAACCTGCCCAAGGCCTTCTTCATGCTCAAGGAATCCCACACGTGGCTCTGAGGCTGCCCATCCCGGTTGGCACAAGGCTGTGCCCGTGGAAGGCAGACAGCACCTGTATGGTGAGCAGCCACATGCTCTTCCAACAAAAAAGTAAAAATCCCTGAAAGCCAACTGAGGACTCAAGGCTACCAAAGAAGAAAGGCCAGGGGAGGGACCTCTCCAAGTCACAGTCTGCTTGGACAGCCTGCACCCAAGTACAGAGTAGCAGGAGCCCCCAGAGCGACCCGTCCTCTCCTTCCGGCCCAGCCTGCATCCTTCATGCAATGGGTACTGAGGCACAGGGGACAGAGGTCAGGGCCAGATCAGAGTCTGCCTAGCTATGCCATTAGCTCCTCCTATGAAGTGGCCCTGGTAAGTCACTTCTGTGCCCCAGGCCTCGGTTTCTCCATCCACTGGCTGAGGAAATGCTCTCTGCCCGTCTCCTCCAGAGAGGACTTGCTGTGAGGTAAGTCAGCGCCTCCTGCGCGCTCCCTTGCCCTGGCACTGCCAGCCACGAGCGTGAGGCAGGCCACAGGACTGGTGCCAGCTGGGAGCAGAGACCTCTCGGAATGTTTGGGATTCTTCCTGCTCGAGGGCCGCCTTGGACAAGATGGCTGTTCCCCAACTTCCCCAACTTGACTAGGACCTCTGCATCCCTCCTGGGACCCCCAGGAAAGCCTCCCAGATGCCACTTGAATATGTCTACCAGGGAGGCCTCTGGGCAGGAACCTTGGCAAATGTTTGCAGTGCCCCAGTGCTAGCCCAGGCCTAGCACCAAATCCACAGCAGTGACTTCAGCTCCATGCCACCTTATGGCCCTGGGGACCCTTTTCTTTGGACCTCACAAAGCCTAATACCGTGCCTTTAAATTATCCAGCTCTGGACTTTCCTGTCCCACCGAACAAGTCGACAGGAACCTTCTTCAAAGGTGTGGGGGTGTCACACGGTTCTGTGGCTGCTTCCAACCCACTGCCATCACGGCAAGACAGGCTTTGGAGGTGGACCTGCCCAAATTCAAATCATCTCTCTGCTACTCCCTAGCTGAGCAGCACAGGCCCAGTCACTTCTACTCGCCTGACCCAGGTCCCTCATCTTGAGTGTCGGACCACCATCAGCCCACGGATGGGTGGCTGAAGGGACTCCAATGATCATGCATTTAGATGCTCAACAAGTCCCTGGCATGCAGAAAGTGCACGATCAAAGGTGGTTTAAAACCATAATGATAAAAGCCTTAACTTCCCAATTGCCACCCGGTGACCTCTGGTGTGTGGCTTCACCTCTCTGACCTAGATGCCTCTCCGGATGGCCAAGAGGATTAACGGAAATGCCATTCGCAAACACTCAGCATGGTGCCTGGCACATAGTACAGCCACACAGAACATAGTAGCTGCAAGGATTACTATTCGTAAGGAAGCCCCAGAAAGATGAGGCTAAGGAACAGCCCGACATACCACCTGTTCTACCTGCTCAAATTGGGTCAAGCAAGCTGTGTACCCAGCTGTTGCCAAGGCACCCAACACACAGGGAAACATTCCAGCTAGGAGGGCGGGTGCTGCAGAGGTGGGGCCTTGGGCCTGCTTCACTCTGACATAGCCCATGCTGCCACCCAGAACTCTGGGCCATCTCAGGTGTCCCTGGGGTTGGGGGAGATAGCTACTGGATCTGGGCCCAGGATCTAACTAGGTCCAATGCCCCCAGACCCTACCCCAACTTGAAAACAATGGGGCCTTGGCTGTCTGGAGGGGTAGGTTATGAGGTGAGGCTCCTAAGCTGCAGACCAGAGTGGGTGGGGTGGAGGTGGAGGCAGTAGGAACCCAGAAACCCTAAAACCCCCATCTACTGAGCAAAAGCCCAACAAAAGCCAAAATAGCTTTAAGCGGGCTTCAAGTTCCAAAGTCACTGTCTGCTCTCTCCAGCCACACCTGCCCAGCAGCAAACAGGTATCCAGTGCCTAGTAAGTGCCCACCTTTGTTCGGGCGAGGGGCTCAATGTCAGTTCCTCCCTCCCCAGCCCCACCCAGGTTCCATCCAGGACGAGATCTGGGAAAGGCTGTCTGGGCTCAGCTTGGTTCAGGAAATCTGGGTCCCTTTGCCAGGAAGAAAGGAAAACAGAGGTGAAATCCAGTGTGGGCTAAGACCTGGAACTTTCCAGACTTTCCTGGATGACGGAGCAGGTTTAGGGCAATGGAAAGGCCAATAGGTAGGGTGGTGACAGTGGCTCCAGGGCCTGGGAGGCCGGGCAAGACCTTGGCCCAGGCCTCAATATCAACGCCTTGGTGGGATCCAAGACCCTGTCCTCACTCCCAGCTTACATGTGGGCCCCCTGTTGACTCAACCTGGTCCCCGCCAAGACCCAGGAGGGGCTGGGGCCTGGGCATTTCTGTCCATAGTAACCATAACTGCTGCAGCAATTTGCCTGGGCCAGCCTTGGTACATACATTATCCATTCCCCCTGGCAACCCTAGAGGTGGGTATGACTTCCCCATTCTACAGAGGAGGAAAGAGAGGTTCAGGAAGAGGCGCAACAGGATAGTTGTTAAAAGCACATCCTGAGCCGGGCAAAGTGGCTCACACCTGTAATCCCAGCACTTTAGGAGGCCTAGGCAGGAGGGTCGCTTGAGGCCAGGACTTTGAGACCAGCCTGGGCAACAGTGAAACCCGGTGTCTACAAAAAAATACAAACATTAGCTGGGTGTGGTGGCATGTGCTAGTAGTCCCAGTTTCTCAGGAGGCTGAGGCAGGAGGATTCTTGAGCCCAAGAGTTTGAAGTTGCAGTGGGCTAGGATGACACCACTGTGCTGCAACCCAGGCAACAGAGCAAGACACTGGTCTCAATTAAAAAAAGCACATCCTGAGTTTGAATTTGGGCTCCACTGTATCAAATGAGGCAACTTGCTCCCTCTCTGAGCCTGTTTCCACCTCTGCAAAGTGGGGATAATAGTCCTATGGGCCACGCCACCACAATGACATAGTCAAAGGGTTAAGTGAGAGATGCTAGTAAAATGGAGCACAGCACCAATAATAGCTGATTCTTGAAATCAGAGAGGTTAGGTAACCCATCCAATGTCACCCAGCTAGTGAGCAGCCCTCTGTCTCTGAAACCTTAGGCTTCTATGTGGGTGGCTATGGGATCACAGGCTTCCCAGGCAACCAAGGATGGCCCACCACCCCCACCACAAGGGGCAGCCCTTGTCCAAATTCCTCAGACAAGCAGCTCCCAGCAGAACAGGGAGCCAGTGCACAGAAAAGGCACCCCACCCTGTCCGCACCGGAGATTCCTAAATCTGGGTTAGGCTGTGCAGCTTCCCTCCCTTCCCCTCCTCCCAGCAAAGCATTCGACCTCTGGATTCATCCAACAGGTCTCCATACTGGCCGAATTAAGTTAACAACTGCCTCCTTCGAAGTCCCTGGCAAGACGCTTCTTTCTGTACCTCAGTTTGTCCATCTGTGACACACACCCCCACTCAGAACAGTGAGGCAGCTCCGGCTAACTGGGCCCACAGGGAGGCCTGAGGAGCAAAGGCAGAGCAGGTCAGGGAAGCGGCGTGCCCTAGGCCTTGTCCACACTCTAGCTACTTGAAACTTCTCCACAACTCTGACGGAGAGACCTGCATTAGGCCGGTTTTCCAGAAGAGGACACAGAAGCCCAGAAAGTAACAGAGCCAGAATTCCCACCCCCATGTGTCGGACGCCAAGGCTCTCTCCAGACAGGCCCAGTCAGTGAGGGGCAGCCTGGGAACTCAGCAATAAGCTGGGCAGCTGGACCTGCCAGCATGGGGATGAACACAAAACCAAAATCAACGGAGCCTCTTTCAGAGAGGACAGCAGCCTCCAGGACAAGGGTATTTGCAATGCAAAGCAGCCCAGCTCCAGCCAGAAAAGGACAGTCACTCAGAGGGGGCTGGGTAAGCCAAAATCCAGCTACCTCCCTCCAGCCAGAGTGGGGAATGCCTGGGACCCAGCCTTCCCAAGAGCCAGGAAGTACCAGAGAACCAGTGGCAGGTCTGGGCTCTAAATCGTGACAGCCCGAGTGGCCAGCTAGGATGCAAGGTGGCCTGGAACAACCCTCCCCTACTCACCTGCCGACCAAAGCACAAATCTCCCTAGGATCTATGTGCAAGTCTGCAGAATGGACAGAATGGGCCTACTGCGAGTAGCATGCAGGGCCCCAAGAGCGTTGCTGAAAGAAGAGACCCCCAGGTATCCAGCTAGTCACCTGCAGACGGGTGCCTGGCACCCTGCCACCTTCTTCAGGCCCAGTCCTGCCTTGTGCAAACTTGCCCCAGACACACATAATCCCCCGGATTCTCCTGGCCCCAAGGGGTGCTTTCACACTTGCCAAGTGACCCCTAAATCTCGCTCATCATCCCCCTCTCCTGCGAGACTGCCACAGCTCCTACCTTGACGACAAGCTGACAAAATCCCCGCCATCCAGCAGCCGGACCTTGCAGAAGAGGACCCCGTTCACAAAGGGGACTGCAGTCAGCTCCTCCAGGGTGAAAGTGGTTTGGAATTTGAATTTCTTCTTCTTCATCAAGAAAGCCATGAGCGAGTTCCCTGAGTCTGAAGCCCCGAAGGCCAAAAAAGGGGGGGCCAGAAATCCCCAGGATTCCTTTCCCTACACCACACCCCCTCCTCAAAACACCAGAGCCGGATCCCGCCCAGATGGTGGCGGAGGCGGCGGAGCGGCGGGGATCTGAGTCCGGAGCCCCAGGTCTGAGCGACCAGTCCAGTTCGCGGGCCGGCTGGCTTCACCCTCGGGGAGTCGAGGCTCGGAGGGGTTCGGAGCGGCCGGGGGCGTCACCGGCATGTAAACAGCGGCGCATGGCCCGGGAGGCAAGGGCAGGGGCGGCGGGCTGCGCGCGAGCAGCCGCGCTGGCGGGCAGCATCCCGAGCCGCGGTCCCCGGGGAGCTCACGCCGCGCGGCCGGGCGAACCGGTGAGACTGAGGGCGGAGGGCGGAGGGCGGCGGGCGGCCCCGCCCCCGCCCCGCTGGCGGCCGGGGGAGGCGCCCTCGCCGCGCACACGCCCCCGCCCGGGTGCCCCGCGGCCCGCGCAGGTGAGGCAGAGGGCACCCGGGGGCGGCCGGGAGCTCTGGGGGCCTCTTCGGGGGGTGCGTCGGGACACTGCGGGCCGGGAACGTCCGGCCACGGGCCTCCTCCGGGCGGGCACCGGGCCGGCCCCGGACAGCGGGGGCACCGCCTCCTCCTCGGTCCTGGGACCCGCGCCGCGGGCCCTGGCGGAGCTGAGGAGCCCTCTGGTCCGGCCAGTGGTGCCCGCCTCACCCGCCGCCTCTGCCCAGCAGCCCGCGAGCAGCAGCGCCGCCGCCTGCGCCCCCGACGCGGCCGCCTGAACCCGACGCTGCGCGGCGCGGCTCCGAGAATGCCGAGGCCCCGCGCGGCCGCCCGCGGAGCCGCCGCGGAGAGCGGCAGGGGCGGAGCGCCGGCGGCCCGGCCCGCCCGCAATTGGGCGGCCCGGTGGGGCAGGCTCGCAGTGCAATTGGTGGACGGCGGCATGGGGCGGGACTCGCGGAGGCGGAGGCATCTTGGGGCGCTCGGATTGGTGCGCCTCGCGGCCGAGCCCGCCTCCTCGGGCAGGGCGGAGCGGAGAGGAAGGGAGAGGGGCCCCGGGAAGGCAGTGGGAGGTCGCGGGGCGGGGAGCCGAGGCTGGCAGGGCAGTGAGGAGAGCGGGAGCAGAAGAAAAAAAGAAACAATGACGAGGAGAAACAATTTGAAAACTATGGCTGGAATGGCCTTCCAGGGTCCCGCCAGACTTGAGCTTGTTAAACATTAAATCAGGCCCGGAAGGTAGTGAGTCCCATTTCTAAGAAAACTGACACCCAGAGACAAGACCCAAGCAGGTCTTTCGCCTCCAAATCTGTAGTTCTCTTCGGCATTGAGGAGTGTCTGGAAGCCTTCGCCAAGGAGGTGACTTGGACCAGTTCATCACGCTCCTTGTGACCCAGCTTGTATCGTTCCAAGCTGTTATCTAAGCCTTTTGTTGTCGTTTAGTTTCTTGCCTAGTTAAGGTTGGTCTTGATGACTAGGTTAACTGCTGTGGGCGCAGAGACCACTTCGGGAGCCTCGCACCTCTCAGGCCCCTAGGCATATTGCAGTTCATTCATCCAATATCCAACTGTTTAGGGGCAATCTGCTCTGAGCCAGGCTGGGACCCAGCGGGGAACCTGTTGGGCTTGCCCTCTGCAACTGCACCAAGCTCAAGACCAGGTGGAGAAGCAGACAGGCACAGTGGCAAACCTGGTGGGTAGGAGCTATAAAAGGAGATATACAGGGGACTGGGGGAGCTCAAAGGAGGCATTTGCCATAGGGGTGGGAGAAAGGGGACTTAGAAGCTTCTGGAACAAGGTGACCCAAGCCACCCACAGGATGCATGCCCTGAGTCAGGCAGGGTCCAGGCAGAGGGAGCTGCCAGAGGCCTGGTGCCTAGAGAGCACCATGCCCACAGAAAGTTTCTGGCACCTCCGACTGGCTGCATCGTGGTGATTTGAAAGAGAAGTAAGAGATGGGGCTGGAAAGGCTGGATCTTCCAGAGTCTTAGAGACCAGAGTAAAGAGGAAACCACTGACACGTATGGAGCTGGAGAGTGAGTTGGTCAGATTTGCTTTTTGACATAAGAAATTTACTCTGGCTGCAAGTAATGAGGAGGGGAGAACATGGGAAAGGGGTGGGTGAGGGGCCTGTCATGGTGGTCCAAGCAAGAGATAATGACAGCAGGACCTCAGCATTGGGGGGGAAATGAGAGGATAGGTCTGAGGCATCGAGAGACAGATTTGACTGGACTTGGGGATGAGCTAGGTCTGGACATGAGAGTCTGATTTCTGATTTTTTCCTGCTTCCCAGCCATAACCTGGGTTGCAATCCATGCTTCTCTCCAGTTTGCCCCATAATTTAGAAAACACAATTATATTACAGAAAAATGATAATAGCAGCTCCGAGTGCTACGATGTGTTCCCTTTTACAGACAGGGAAGTTGAGGCCTAGAGCACTTAAAACATTTGACTGGGGTCTTGACCCTGAAGCACAGGCTCAAAGAGTGCTAAGCTTTGCTGCCCGCACTGTGGGGTATGTTCTCACTAATCCTGGCTGGGCCTGCTCCTCGAAGGAAGAGCCTGTGGCTGCCTGATCCCAGGAGGGGATTTCAGAGGAGGGAGCCAGGCAAGGACAACCCAAGGATTGTCTGGCTCCTTAGCTGTGGACATGAGTAACCTCGGGCCACTCCAACAGGAAGCAGAGTGGGCCTGACTGCCAGGCTTAGCTCAGGTCAGGTGTTTATCTCCCTGTGCCCTGTGCCCTGGGAACCCAGAAAGTTTCCCTTCCCTTTCCCAGATGGTGCCTTGGGAAGAGAGAGAGCATGGCGCCAAGACAGGATGCTAAATTTGGGTGAGGTGAGTCCGAACTAGAATCCTAGCTCTGCTTGTATTGCCAACGTGGACTTGGTTTCCAAATGGGGAGGATGTTCATTCAGGTATGGCTAGGACCGCTTGCCCTGAAACCAACAGAGATAAGTTCAAAATCTGTCTGACTCACCATTGCCACCTGTGCCGCACAAACTTTCGGGTATAGTTTTGTATGCATAGAAAGGAATCTTGAAGGACATACCTTAAACTTTTCTCTGAGCCTCAGTTTCTTCACCTGTAAGATGGAAATAAGAATACCAACCTTGGCTGGGTGCAGTGGCTCACACCTATAATCCCAGCACTTTGGGAGGCTGAGGCAGGAGGATCACTTGAGGCCAGGAGTTTGAGACCAGCCTGGGCAACATAGTGAGACACTGTCTCTACAAAAAAAATTTAGCCATGAGTGGTGGCACACACCTGCAGCTGCTCCCAGCTACTCGGGAGGCTGAGGTAGGAGGATGACTTGAGCCTAGGAGTTTGAGGCCGTCTGCACCACTGCACTCCAACCTGGGTGACAGAATAAGACCCTGTCTCAAAAAAAAAAAGAAAAGAAAAGAATACCAACCTTTCTAGAATGTTGTGAGGACTTCAAGAGGCTGTACCTATGAATGACTCAGGCCTGGCAAGACATGGGGGACTGAGGGAGTGGTCAGCAGGGGCTCCAGGCCAGCACTTTCACACTTCTCCAGCCCCCGCAGATTCCCAAGCATGGCCTGTACCCCCAACATATAAGCAGCCCAATGCCAGACAAGCTAATTTCCAACAGGTGGTGTGGAGAAGGAAACTGAGGGAAATGTGGGAGAAGATGATTGGGCTAGGGGTTGTGATTCAAATGGGGTGGTCAAGGAAGGCCTCTGTGGGGTGTTATCTCAGCCAAGACCTAAATAATAAGGAAGACCCAGGCACAGGAAGCTCTGGGGGCAGAGGCATGAGCTGGCATGTTTGGGGGACTCCCTGTGACCTGAATGAGTGAGTAGCCATGGCAGAGAGAGGTGCCAGGGTAGGCAGGGGCCTGCTCACGTGGGCCCCTGTGGGCCTTGGAGGAGCTTAGTTTATAGTCCAAAGGTCCACCACTGGAGGATATGGGCAGAGGAATGACAATATCTAAAATATATTTTTTTAAAAGCTCCCTCTGGCTGCTGTGTAGAGAATGGACGGATTGTGCCAGGGCAAGGACAGAAGCAGGCAGACAGGTGAGGAGGCTATCACAGCCAGCCCAGCAGGAGTCTCTGGTGGCTCTGACCAGGGCAGAGACAGAGCGATGGGAAGAGGAAGGGGACCCATCTCAGAGGAAGCGCTCACAGCACTTGCTGAGCAACGATAATGGCTGTTCAGCGTCATCAGTGCTAAAGAGCCCAGGAAGGATTTAGAACCTTTTGAATATTCCCAGTGTTTTGAATCTGATTGAATGCCACAAGGTTCTTAAAGTTGGGGGGTAAGTGAGCATAAGCACTGGATTAGGACTAGGAAGGAACGCAGGGATTTAGTGTGACTCACAGCTGGAGAAAGTGGGAGGGCCTTGAAGAATCCTCACCTTCCCAGGCCCTGGATCAACTCTTGTCATGCTGCTTGCTTAGCGCTCTCTCCCTTGGAGCATGAGCTTCACAGATCAGACACCTCTCCATGGTGCGTGGTGTCCCCATGTCCAGTCCAGGCCCTGCCATAGATGTTCCATAAATGATTGTCAAAGGAATGCACGTGTGGCTGCATAGCTGAGTACATATATATGTGGTGGTTGCATGTATGTATGCACATATGCATGGAGGGATGCACGGTTGCATGGATGGATGATGGTAAATTTAACCATATAACCCGCTGCTTTAACCCTCCTCAATATTACCAATATTGAATTGTCAAAATTCAATGTACACTATTCCCTTTAACAGAAATTACCCAATAGCAACATTCACACACATGTGCAAAGATACATGTACAAAATGTTCCCTGCACCATAGTATATTATCAGAAAATGTTGGGAGCAGCTTAATGTCCAGCAGTAGGAAGAGGGAGGCCTTGAGGGCAGGGCCTGTGTTTTGTTCCCTGCTCCATCCCTGGCACACAGAACAGCATCTGGTATACAATAGGGTTCAAGTATTTGTCCAATGAAGGGAGGCACTAGCGAAGGGACGATGTGGCCCTGTTGAGAAGGAAGCTGGAGATTTGTGTGTGCCAAGGTGGGAGATAGCCACCTTCCCATGCACGGCGAGTCACAGAACAATATGTGAAGGATGAGCTTATTTTGGTGAAGAAAAATGGATATGTTCATGCATGCACAGAGGAGAATCTCGAAGGATACATCCAAAACTGTTACATCAGAGGCTTCCATTTCAGGATAGGATTTGGAGGGAAATTTTTACTTTATTTTAAAGACTATTCTTGGGTATTCTTTGATTCTTATAACAGGATGGGTTAGTTTTATAGTTTAACGATATATAATTATAAGGCTATTATAAACAAAAGCCCTTCTATGCTTCTCTGTTGCCCTCTGGATCAAATCCAAGGTTCTTAGCCTGGCATTCAGACCCCTCTGGAAGCAACGGCTCAGCCTCTCCCTGCCTGCCTCCTTTGGGCTCCTGCTGCCCAAAGGTCCTGGGCTCACCCCCCTGCCTACCTGGTGACATCTACTCTAGGTCTAGCTTTAGGTCCAGCATCCCCTCTCCCCTACTTACCCATCGGGTACAATGCCCACTCTCTGCCCTGTGCCCTCATGTTACCAAATACTTGTGTGCAGAGAAAATGAAGGCTTGGCCTTCTGTTTTCTGTCTCTGCAGGGCCCAGCACAATACCTGGTGCATTCGTTGGAAGGAAGGGAGGGAGGGCAGAAGGGGAGAAGGAAAAGAATGAAAGAAAGAGAAAGAAAAAAAACAGTAGAGAAAGAGAGGGGAAACTGAGGCAGAGGCGAGAACTTTTCACTTGCCCAAATCACCCTGAGGGCAGCCACCCAGCTGGCCCGCTCTCTCGGTCACCTGACACCCCGCACAGAGACTGCTTCACACAGCCATGCTGTGCCAAGCTGGCTTCCCAGCTCTGCTTGCCAAGGGCAGTCAGTGCTGATTCACTGGTGACTGGCCTCCAATTATTTGCAGAACTGGAATGGCAGCCGAGCCACCAAAGCAGCTGACCAAGGGCATATCGATTTGTGCTGGGCTCCTTGCTAATATCTGAGCCAGTCACACGGAAAGATAAAGGCTGCAAAGAACTCGCCCACAGCTATCCGTCCTGCTTAAGCCTCCCACGGGCAAGTCCACAAGTTGATCAGCCAACTCTGCCCTTTCCAACCCAAGCCTGACCATCACTCACAGAGGGTAGTCATGGTTCAGAACACGAGATCCGGAGTCAGGCGGCCCTGGGTTCCGGCCCAGGGATTACTGAGTCAGAGGGTACTTACATATTTATTGGTGAGAGATGCTGCCAAACTGCCTTCCAGAAAAGTTGGATAGATTTATATTCCACCAACAGTATAAGAAAGCAGCCCCTTCCCATACTTTCTCCGTCCTTACCAATCTGACCAAAATAAAAAAAGTTATCCCACAGTACTTGTATTTCTTTCATTGGTATCTTTTCATATTTTTTGGCTGTTTAAATTTCTTCTATAAATTTTCTCTCTGTATCTTTTGTCCATTTTTAAATTGGGGTAGTCATCTTTTTGTTATTTATTTGTAGTGGCTTATTACATATTGTGGTTGTCGAGCTCCGTTATATATGTTAAAATATTGCTTCCACTGAATCAATTGTCTTTAGACAATTTATGGTGTCTTTTTGCCTCACAGAAGCCTCTTACCAAGCCCCAGCTAAGAAATAGGAGTCAATCTACTTCAATGGAGAGAGCACTGGATTAGGAGTCAGATTCTGACTTCCACCTCTGCCACTGACTCACTATGTGACTTTGAACCACTCAGTCCCTGCCTCTCTTTCCCTGTCTGTTAAAGATGAGCATTGAATTAGTCTCTGAGGAACTGTCCAACTCCGTGGTCTAGACCAACACTGTACAATAGAACTTTCCTCAGTGAGAGAAATGTTCCATATCCGCACTGTCCAATATGGTAACCACTAGCCACGTGGGGATATTGAGCACTTGAAATGTGGCTAGTGTGACTGAGGAGCTGAGTTTTAAATTTCATTTAGTTCTAATTTAAAATTTAAGTAGCCACACGTGGCTAATGACCAGCCTATTGGACAGTGCAGGTGTAGATTGTCTATATTTCTGAGCAAGCTGCAATACATTGTTGATATTAGGCAGGGGCTGGACAGTCCCTGTGTAACTTGGGGCAAGACACTCCATCTCTCTAAGCCTCAGTGTCCCCTTCTGTTCAGTGGGGCCCACAGTGGTCCCTGCCTCCTGGGGTCGCTGGACAGATTTGATTTGAGAGTGCATGCCCCAACACTGCAAAATCAGGCCACATTCCCGGGTCGAAACATGACAGTGTGTTCACCCCATTTATGTTGTGTACGGAGACCCCTGGGTGGCTTTCCCAGAGCTGCGCCCGTCTCCGCCTTCAGATTTGAGGCCAGCCTTCCCTTCTTAAATCAGGCCTTTGGCTCCAACGTGCCCTCAGCCTGGGACTCCAAATCGCTGACAGGGCAACGTCCAAACTCTTCAGCCTGTTCCCTGACCCCTGGGAGCGGGCCCTGCCCTGGCGTCACTGTCCTTCATGCGACCTGTAGGTCAGCCCCCAGCAGCCTCCCCGTCCTCGCCTGTGTCTGCCTCCTACCTCGCCCTTCCAAGATCTGCCCAGCACTTCGTTCATTCACTTCATTTGTTCATTTTACATTCACAGGGGTTTATCCCACCATCTGCTCTGGGGCTGGAGCTGCAATGAGGGGCACATGGATGTGGCCCAAGCAATGATGGTTGTGATATACCTGGATGGGGAGGGGGCAGGAGTTCAGGGAGCAGTGGGAACACAGAGGCCTGACCTGGTCAGGGCAGGCTTCCCTGAGCAAGTGGCATGGGTAGAAGCCAGCCAGGAGAGAGGGGAGTTAGTGGAGGGGACAGTCTGAGCTGGCCCATGGCAGGAGAGAATGCAGGAGCCCAAGATCTGCCAGGGTAAGGGCAAGGCTCGAAAGGTAAACAGGCCCCATCCCACTACAGGGCCTTGTAAACCATATTAATGATGTTGTGCTTTATCCTAAAAGTAATGGGGAGCCATGGAAGGTATTAGAAAGAGTGTGGTGTGATTATTCCAGACCAGCTCCCCTCATGGCCTTTGCCTCCCTATAGGATTCAGGAATTTAGCCCCCTCACCTTTCCCTTCTCCACCTGCCACCTGGGTCTCAAAATACTTCAGGAGCACACAGTTCCTAGGGCCTTTCTCCTGCCTAAGGTGACCTGGGTTCAAATCCCAGCCCTGCCGCTCCTTGGCCCTATTGCTTGAAGCGAGTCATTAACCTTTTTCCCCTTCAGTGTCCTCACCTGTAAAATGGGGATAATGACACCTTCTTTGCACAGTTACATAAGTTATGAGGGGAAAGTGCACGGCACGGAGCCACTTAGGAAACGGAGTCGTGCTGAATTCCTTCTGTGCAGGGTCAAACCAAAGCCACGAAGAGAGACAGAGGGGCTTCCCAAAGGGTGAGCAGAAGTCCCATTTCCGGGAAGTGTCCCTTGGGCCTAGCTGGCCCTGACAAGAGTGGAGAAGAGGGTTGTCTGAGGCCTTTCTCGGGCAGCCTGACGCGCTGCGCACCTCAGAGGACACCTCCTGAGCCTAGACTTGGTCTTCTGGACCTTCTCCACCCCCCCAGCCAGCAGGCCAGGTATCAGCAGGCTGGCACGGAGCTTACGTAACCTGGCAGGAGCCCAACACCTTTCACCCGGTGATCAGGGCTGTGTTTACCAAAGAGAGGTGTTCACAGGTCACTTCCCTGTCCTCTTAAGTACCTGCATGCACATAGCCCTTGAGACCTTGCTGAGCTCTGCCTACTTTCTGAATTCTTAGTCACAGTCCCTGGTGTTACTGTCAGCAACGGGTATTCTTTTCTTTTGTTTTTTATCACCGTATCATAGTTCATATTTTTGGGGTACATGTGATATTATGATACATGCATAGAATGTGTAATGATCAAACCAGGTTAATTGGTGTCTCCATCACCTCAAACACTTATCTTTTCTTTGTGTTGGGAACATTACAAATTCTTCCCTTCTAGCTATTTTGAAATACATAATAAATTGTTATTAACAACAGTCCCCCTACTGTGCTGTTGGACACTAGAACTCATTCCTTCTACCTAACCGTATCTCTGTGCTCATTAACCAACTTCTCTCCACACCCCTCCCAACAGCTATTGTTTTTAAATGTGAAAAGCATCAGAGGTGGCATTTAGTGGGAAGGCCTTGGAGGGCGGTGGGGACAGTGGGGGTGCAGGTGAGCAGCGGGGACTGGAGATCCAACCAGGCTGTGAGTCCCAGCCTCTGCCACCCAAGCTCTGGGGCCTGGAGCCAGTTGCTTGGCATCTCTGAGCCTCAGTTTTTACAGCTGTAAAGTGGGTTTAGTGGCCATACAAGCCTCATGGAATTCTTCTGAGGACTTGATGAGGGAGCAACGTACGTAAAGGGCTTCCTGAATTCCCTGCAACTGGGAAGCACGCATCAAAATCTGGCTATTAACGTCACACTGTTTTGTGACCTGCCTTTTCTGCTCGTGAGGAATGTCCAGCCGCGGTAGGGAATTTAACACTGTCAAGGGTTCCCCATACATCCTGAACTCCTAACTCACAGGGCTGGGAGCTGAGAACCCTGGATTTTAATTTCTTATTTGGCCGTCAGGTCCTACCCTCCCAGACCTCAGTCCTCACTTGTGGAGCCACAGGCAGGGGTTGATGCCTGCTCAGGGCCCTGCTCACCAATTCTGCATTTCAGACCTAAAGACTCAGGATGCTACACTTCACCTTTCCGTTCCTTGTTTCATTCAACAAATATGGCCCAGGATTCAAATTCCGGTTCTGCCACTTCTTGGCTGTGTGACCTTGGATAAGCTACTTAACCGCTTTATGCTTCTGTTTCCTGATCTCTAAGATGGGAATAAGCAGCAAGGCCTGTAATCCTTGCACTTTGGGAGCCCAAGGCAGGAGGATCCCCTGAGGCCAGGAGTTGGAGACCAGCCTGGGCAACATAGTGAGATCCTGTCTCTACTAAATAATAAAATTAGCCAGGCGTGGTGGCATGTGCCTTAGTCCCAGCTACTCAGGAGACTGAGGCAGGAGGATTGCTTGAGCCCAGAAGTTTGAGGATGCAGTGAGCAATGATCATGCCACTGCACGCCAGCATGGGTGACAGTGGGAGACCTTGTCTCAAAAAAAAAATAAAAAGGGAATAATCATACGACTTATTTCACAGAGTGGTTATGAGTAGCGAATGAGTGGATATTTGTAAAATGCTTAGAATAATTCTTGTTCCACTGAAACAAAAATCGAATGCCCACTATGTGCCAGGCACTGTCGTAGACACTGGGGGTATAAGAGAAGAGGTAACAATGGTTCCTCGGATTTCACTGGGGGTGGGACAGAGAAGGAGAAGTCAACGCTTCAACACTTTAGCGATGCAGCCCCAAGGCAGAACG
>NW_012138525.1:4980862-4983421 GCF_000956105.1 Propithecus coquereli | reverse complement strand
AAAAAAAAAAAAGAAGATTGCCACCACTCCTGGCTAATTTTATTATTGTATAAAGACAGGGTCTCACTATGTTGCCCAGGCTGGTCTCAAACTCCTGGCCTCAGGGGATCCTCCTGCCTTGGGCTCCCAAAGTGCTAGGATTACAGGTGTGAGCTACCACGCCTCACTGATTATTCCCATTTTAGAGATCAGGAAACAGAGGCATAGATTGGCTTTAAAGAAGATTGTGATGTTCCCAATTCTCTAAACACCTACAACAGCTTCTGTATTGACCTTGCCCTGGGAGCCATGCCTGGGCATACTGTGTTCGTAAGGTCTCCTCAAATGCCAATAGCAGCCTTCCCGTGGTACCGTCAGCCCACTTCACAGATAAGAGAGTAAAGGCACAGCAAGGTTAAGTCTGCCCCAACACAGGGCCAGGCGCATAACAGGGCCCAGTGAGCGACTGTTGAATGAAAGAGCAAACAAATGAACAACCGAACCCTATTGGCACTAACCTTCCACAGGCTAAGTGTTAAACCAGGAGCACAGGGAGCTCAATGCATGTGCTTGAGGCTGTACCCCCAGTCTGCACTGTCGCCACTGTCCCCTCCTCTTCCTCCTCCTCACCATCACTACAGCTAACACTTTACCGAATTCTTAATATGCACCCCAGGCATTGATCTAAGGTTTTTTGATTATGAATTTTTTTTAATCCTCACATGATATGTCCCATTTCACAGGTGGGAAACTGAGGCAGAGAGGCAACATCATGCTTAGGATCACCTGGGTAGTAAATGATGGAACTGACTTCAAATGCAGACAATTTGGATTCTGAGCCTGAACTCTTAACCATCAGGCTATCAAGATATTCTTCTTCCCTTTTAATCACTGCTTTTCTGATTTTAAAAATAGCACATGCTCCACAATAAAATAAAACTAGAAATCAATAGCAGAAGGAAAATTAGAAAATTCACAAATACATGAAATTAAACAGCACACTCTTAAACAACCAATGAATCAAGAAATCACAAGGGAAATTAGGAAATATCTTGAGACAAATGAAAATGAAGACAACAGATCCAAATTTGTGGCATGCAGATAAAGCAGTGCTAAGAGGGAATTTTATAGCAGTAAATGCTTGCATTAAAAAGAAGAAAGACCAGGTGCGGTGGCTCACGCCTGTAATCCTAGCACTTTGGGAGGCCGAGGTAGGAAGATTGCTTGAGGCCAGGAGTTCAAGACCAGCCTGAGCAAGAGCAAGACCCTGTCGCTACCAAAAAAGTAGAAAAATTAGCCAGGTGTGGTGGCACGTGCCTGTAGTCCCAGCTATTGCGAAGGCTGAGGCACAGGTATTGCTTAAGCTCATCATGTAGCTAGCTACATGATGATGCCACTGCACTCTAGCCAAGGTGACAGAGTGAGACTCTGTCTCGAAGAAAGAAGAAGAAGAAGGAAGAAGAAAAAGAAGAAGAGGAAGAAGAAGAAGAAGAAGAAGAAGAAGAAGAAGAAGAAGAAGAAGAAGGAAGATCTCAAATCAAAAGTAGCACATGTTCATCATTGTAAAATTCAAGCATTGTGTGATTTTACTCTACAGAAAGTTTAAAAAGTGAAAGTCTCCTATAACACGCCCCCCTCAAAGATAACCTCTGTTAACAGTGTGGTGTAGATTCTTTCAGATGATTTTTTCAAAGCTTACAGTAATAATTTTTCCCAATTTTTTTATTGTAGTAGAATATATATAACATAAAATTATATCTTAACCATTTTTAAGTATATAGGTCAGTGATATTAACTACATTCATAATGTTGTGCAACCATCCCCACCATCCATTTCTAAAACCTTTTGCATGTAGAACTGAGACTCTGTTAACCATTAAACCCATTAAACACTAACTCCCATTTCCCCTCCCCCCAGCCCCCGGCAACCACCATTCTGCCTCTGTCTCTAGCATTTTGTCATCTCTAAGCACCTCATAGAAGTGGGATCATAAGTATTTGTCTTTTTGTAACGGCATATTTTACTTAGCATAATGTCTTCAACGTTCATCCATGTTGTAGTACGTGTCAGAATGTCCTCCTTTTAAAGGCTGAATCATATTCCATTGTTCATATAAACCACATTTTACTCATCTATTCATGGACACTTGGGTTGCTTCCATGGTTTAGCTATTGTCAATAGTGTCACTGTGAACATGGGTATTCAAATATCTCTTTGAGATCCTGATTTCAATTCTTTGTGTATATATCCAGAGATGGAATTGATGGATCATATGGTAATTCTATTTTTAATTTTTTGAGGAACTGCCGTGCAGTTTTCCACAGTGGCTGCACCATGTCACGTTCTTACCAACAGTGTACAAGGGCTCCAATTTCTCCACCTCCTCTCCAACATTAGTAATTTGGGGTTTTTTTTCTTTTCTTCTTTTTTTTTTTTTGACACAGAGTCTCACTCTCTTGCCCAGGCTAGAGTGCCGTGGCGTCAGCCTAGCTCACAGCAACCTCAAACTCCTGGGCTCGAGTGATCCTTCTGCCTCAATCTCCCGGGTAACTGGGACTACAGGCATGCGCCACTGTGCC
>NW_012138525.1:4977283-4980283 GCF_000956105.1 Propithecus coquereli | reverse complement strand
TCAAACAATCCGCCCGCCTTGGCCTCCCAGAGTGCTAGGATTACAGGCGTGAGCCACCGCGCCCGGCCCTTTGCCCATTTTTAAATCAGGTAATTTGTCTTTTGTTATTGAGTTTTAGGAGTTCTAAATATTAATGTCCAGATATCATATCCTGGATATTAATCCCTTTTCAGATATATGATTTGCAAATATTTTCTATCAGTCTAGGGGTCACCTTTTTACACTATTGATATTATCTTTGGATGCACAAAATTTTTAAATTTTCATGAAGTGCAATTTGGCTGATTTTTCTTTTGTTGCCTGTGCCTTTGGTGTCACAGCCAAGAAATTATCGCCAAATCCAATGTTGGGAAACTTTTTTCTCTGCAATTTTAGGTCTTGTATTTAGGTCTTTGATCCATTCAAGTTCAGTTTTGTACAGTATATGGTATTAGGTAGGCAAAGGTCCAACTTCATTTTTTCGTATGCACCATTTGCATTTTTTTGCAGCATGATTTGTTGAAAGAATTGTCCTGTCTCCATTGAATTATCTTGGTACCATTGTACATTTGACCATATACGCGAGAGTTTATTTCTGGGCTCTCTGTGTTCTACTCCATGAGTCTGCACATCTGCCTTTGTGCCAGTACCACGTTGCTTTGATTACTGTAACTTTGCAGTAAGTTTTGAAATCAGGAATGTGAGTCCTCCAGCTTAGTCCTTCTTTCTCTAGATTGTTTTGGCTATTCAGGGTCCCTTGAGAGTCCATATAAATTTTAGGATGGATTTTTTTCATTTCTGAAAGAACTGTCATTGAAATTTCGATAGAAATTGCACTGAATCTGTAGCTCACTTTGGAGAGCAAGAACATCTTAACAAAATTACGTCTTCCAATCCATGAACATGGGATGTGTTTCCATTCATTCATGTCTTCTTTAATGTCTTCCAGCAATGCCTTGCAGTTTTCACCATACAGGCTTTCACCACCTTGGTTGATTCCTAAGTATTTTATTTATTTTGGTGCTATGGTAAACATAATTGTTTCTTGATTTTCTTTTTTGGATTGTTCATTGTTAGTGTATAAAAATGCAACTGATTTTTGTTAATTTTTGTTAAAAACAAAGATGGGAAAACATGATGCACATTGTTCTGTTTTATTTTACCTACTGGTGACTCTTGGAGACTTCTCCTTGTCAGAACATTCTCTTCTCAGTGTACAATCATCCGTAGTGAGGACATCCACACTGGATTAACCCAGTTCCACCAGGATATGTTTGGGGTGTTTGCAGTATTTTACTATTTTAAGCCACACTGCAGTAAGCACCCTTGTAAATGCTCCCTATGCACCGGGGGCAGGACCTTGGGGAAATTTCCAGAAGTAGAACCTCTGGGCCAAAGGGCAGGAACATTTTTAATGTTCCCTACAGGAGAGAAAAGCCAGCTTTGCCCAGAGGTAGGAGAGGGCTGGTTCTCCTACCCTCACCATCATCGCTGCGGTCTTTGCTCAGCTGGTAGACATGAGCCCTAATGGTCGTCCTGCCTCGCCGAGCAGTGCCCCACCGTGAGACTGGCCCAGCCTCTCATGGTGACAGTCCTGCTACTGCCATCAGGGTCCAGGAATTGACTTTTTGCCAAGAAGATTCATTGGGTGGCTAAGGCCAAAGAGCTTCTTAAAAACCTCCGTGTTTGCCTTTTGACTCATTTAGGAAAGCCCAGAATATCCAAAATAAGCCGTTGGAGAGAAGCCAGAGCTGTTCTGTGTAAACCGCCAGGGCCCCACTTTGGAGGTGAGCAGAGCCCGCGGCCTCTGATTAGCATCTCCACACGTGGGTGGCTGGGCCGGCTGAATTCCCTTCAGAGTCCAGCGAGCAGCCTTTTCCCTGAATCATCATGACGCCTGCAAACCGGGCACTGAAGTGATTAACGTCCTTCCAGGCCACTTGGTAGCGAACGTCTCCTGGACACATCCACCATATCTGATTTTGTCCTGCTGCCACCTCAGAGAGAGCTGCGGGCATTCAACTGTGATGCTGGTAGGGAGGCGGGGTGGGGTCCCAGAGAGAGTGGCCAGTCACCTGGAGGCCAGGGCAGCATCCTTACCATGCCCTGTTACCTCTGCCCTTCCGTGACCTTCGGCAGAGGGCTTACCTGATCCGGTACACGCTGTCCATGCTGTTTCCTCTCACCTGGACCTCTTTCTGTCACATGCTCCGTCCTCATCGCTTACTCTGGCCTATTGCTTGTCATTCATTAGACCTCAGCGTCAAGTCACTTATGTTGGGAAGCCCTCCTGGACCCCTTCAGGGATAGATGCTCCCTTTCTAGATAGTCTTAGGGTACCAAGCTTGCAGCACTTAAAACAACAATGACAGCTCGTTATGTGGGCCATTGTTATTTGTGTCTCTTTCCCCTCAGGCAGTAAGGCCCACAGGATCTGGGTCTTGGTCTGTGTCCCGGTACCTGGAATAGCATCAGGCATGTGCCAGTACCGGGGGACGGTGTAGTGCGGTGGATATGAGCATGACGTCAGAGCCAGGCTGCCCAGGTTTGAATCCTGTCTCTGTCGGCTAGGGCAAGTTACTGAATCTCTCTGCACCTTTTTTGCACCATCTGTAAAATGGGATAATGGTACCTTTCTGATTGTTAGGGTTGTTAGGAGGGTTCCATATGTACTTGGAATGGGTGCCTGGTCTGTAGAAGGTGCTGGATGAGTGCTAATGTTGATGTTACATGCTAGTGCTTAGATGAGGGTCTCCAAGTTTCCATCTGTCCCAGGCACTGGTTGTTGCTACCCAGCATCCTCCTGCATGAGAATTGCTTAACATATTGCAAGTATGCTTTCTGCTATGGTTGTTTTCATGTCAGTGTTGCAGCCATGGGATTGTAGTTCTGATGACAGTGACGACAAGCTGCTCCGGAGCTGATGGCTGCACCACTATCCACATTGCCCTGGCTCGGTGGCTGGCTCTGTGTGTATTTTTCCACCCCTGCTCCTGCAGACAAGAGCCTGGCCTTCCCTGT
>NW_012138525.1:4970816-4976023 GCF_000956105.1 Propithecus coquereli | reverse complement strand
TCAGCCTAGCTCACAGCAACCTCAAACTCCTGGGCTCAAGCAATCCTTCTGCCTCAGCCTCCTGAGTAGCTGGGACTACAGGCATGAGCCACCATGCCTGGCTAATTTTTTCTACATATTTTAGTTGTTCAGCCAATTTCTTTCTATTTTTTTTAGTAGAGATGGGGTCTCGCTCTTGCTCAGGCTGGTCTCAAAGTCCTGAGCTCAAACGATCCTCCCGCCTCAGCCTCCCAGAGTGCTAGGATTACAGGCGTGAGCCACCACGCCCGGGCTGTTTGTTTTTTTTTTTTTAGCAGTGTATCCAGAGGCCATCTTTTCTCAAAAATAGCTTTATTGAGGTATAATTGACCTGGAATAAACCACACATATTTGAAGTACATACATTTCAACATATGTGTGCCCCATGAATCCATCTCTACAATTGAGAGAGCCATGTGCCCCAGAAGTTTACTTGCACCCCTTGGCAATCCCTCCTGCCACACACTTTCCCCAGCAACCACGGATCCTGCATTTTGTTGCTATGATCAGTTTGCAGTTCCTAGAATTTTATATAAATGGAATCATACATATTTTTTGTCTTGTTTCTTTCACTTAGTGTAATTATTTTTGAGATTCACCCATGTTGTCGAGTGTGTTGACAGTTCATTCCTTTTTATGGCTAAGTGGTATTCCATTGTGAGGAGACACCACAGTTTATTTATCCACTTGCCTGCTGGTGAACATTTGAGTAGTTTCCAATTTGGAGCCATTACAAATAAAGCTGCTGTAGACATTTATATACAAGTTTCTGTATGGAGCATTATTTCTCTTGAGTAAATACCTCCGAGTGGAACAGCTGAATCTTACAGTAAGCTTGTGTTTAACTACCAAACTATTTCCTAAAGTGGTTATACCATTTTATACCTTCCCCCAGCAGCATATACAAGTTCCAGGGACTTCACGTCCTTGCAAATATTTGATGTGGTCGGTCTTTTGTTGACTTGTTTTTTGAGACAGGGTCTTGCTCTGTCACCCATGCTGGAGTGCAGTGGCCCAATCATAGCTCACTGCAGCCTTGAACTCCTGGGCTCAAGCCATCCTCCTGCCTCAGCCTTTCCAGTAGCTGGGACTACAGGCACCACATCACCACGCCCAGCTAATTTTTTATGTTTTGTAGAGATGGGGTTTCACTATGTTGCCCCAGCTAGTCTTGAACTCCTGGCCTCAAGCGATCCTCCCATCTCGGCCTCTCAAAATGCTAGGATTACAGCATGAGCCGCCTTGCCTGGCTGGTCAGTCTTTTTAATTTGAGCTATTTAATAGGTGTGTAGTGGTATCTCACTGTGGCTTTAATTTTTCATTTCCCTGGTGACTAATGAAGTGGAGCAATTTTCATGTGCTTCAGGACACCTTGGCAGACCCATAAATGGGCAGCTACATTGTCATTTTTAAGGAGTATGTAGTGCTACAACACTGGCTGCATCATTTTATTTAATTAAGGCCCTGTGGATGGACATCTTGGGTAGCTTGGCTATTTTGCTGTTCCACACCATACTGTGATGTACAACCTAGTGCATACATTTCTGCACCTTTGTCTATTTTCTTTCTGTGGCATCCATGGGTAAAAGGAGGGCATGTTATCAAGGCTTTTGAAACATAATGACAAACAGCTCCCCTGGAAACCTGCAGGTAGCACAGCCCCATTGGCAGCACATGGGAAACAGTTCCAGCTTCTAATTCAAGCAGAAACCTCCAGAGCCATCACTTGCAGGGTTTGAGGAAGTCTTTCAAGTGTGACCCCATGACTTTTGGCAAGAAGCCAGAAATTAGGGCATATTGGCCACAGGACTCACTTGGAGCGGCCTTGGAAAGTCATTACGATGGGCTATTTCAGGGCTGGGGAAGGAAGAGGGGAGCTGGGGTCAGGCCTGGGGCTGACCCAGCAATGTTCCCGTCCATTCCTCGCCCTGTGACCTTGGCCCAGCCACTTGACCTCTCTCGCCGTGCTTTTCTCAGACGTGGAGTAGAACAAATAACACCTCCAAGAATGAGAAAGCCCTTTATAAACCGGAAACACTCCCCAAAGGTGTGTGGCTGGGAACCCTTGCTTCCTCCCCAGAAGCATGGGCAGCACGCACTACTCTCGGCCACCTGCCCGAGGGCACCTGCCTGACGAGGATGCTGAGGCCCTGGCGAGGGAGGGGGAGAGGCGGCGTGGTGCAGAAGAACAGTAATAATAACCTTCCCCAGAGACGTCCACAACCTGAACCTGTGATCATGTGTTCCTGCGCCAGCTTCACGGCAAAGGGGAATGGAGGGAGCAGATGGAATTAAGGTTGCTAATCAGCTGACCTAAAACAGGGAGAGCAGCCGGGTGAGCGAATGGAATCACCAAGGTCCTTCCATGTGGAAGAGGAAGACAGAAGAAAGAACCGAGAGACGCCATGTGGGAAGGACTCAGCCCTGCATTGCTGGCTCTGAAGGCGGAGGAAGGGGCCACGCACCAAGGAATGCAGGTGGCCTCTAGGAGCTGGAAAAGGAAGGGAAAAGAATCCTCCCCTAGAGCCCCCAGAAGGAACGCAGCCCCTGCCAACACTTTGATTTTAGCCCAGTGAGACCCATTTCGTACTTCCATCCTCCAGAACTGTAAGATAATAAATTTGTGTTGTTTTAAGCTACTAAGTTGGTGGGAATCTGTTACAGCAGAGATAGGAGCTAACACAGGAAGAAAGGTGGCACCATGGGAGGCAGGAACACTGCCGCTGCTGGCATCGCGGCGGGGGAACTGCACCAGTAAATTGCGGCGGTGTCTCTGTGGCCTCTGGGAACACGGAGCAGTGCCCCTCGCTTCAGTGGGGGTTGATGTCTGGGGAGAGAGAGATAACCCCAAGCAGAGACCGTGAATGCCGGCTGTGGGCATTCAGAGGCAGTGGGGAGCCATTGAGGGTTTCAGATAGAGCAGGGAGATTAGGAGGACTTGCTTTTAGCAGTGCGGATGGGGTGAAAGAGTCCTGGGTGCAAGTCCCAGCACTACCTCTCTGGGGACCTTGGGGTGAGTTGCGGACGCTCTCTGGATCTGCGCTCCACTTCCTGGAAACGATGGGGCCATTTCTGAGGTTCTTCCTAGTCACGGAACGCAGCTGGCCCAGCCTGATCAGGGCCTTTGGCGATCAAAGGGGATTCTCTGACCTGGCACCTAGAGGGTGGAAAAAGTAAGAAAATAATAAAAATAATAATAATAATAGTAGCAACATTAATTGAGCACTAACCATGAGTTAAAATTTTACATGATATATCTCATTTGATCTCACTATTCTGTCAAGGGTTACGCTGTGCTCTTAGTCTAAAAGTCAGTGTCCCCACGAGGACCCACAAGGCTCCAAGGTGTGGCCCTGCTGAACCCTCGGGCCTCATCTCAGACCTTTCTCCCCTTCACTCTCTGCACTCTGCTTCTTTCAGTCTCAGAAATGAATGTGGCCTCCCCACCCACCTCATGGCCTTTGCACAAGCTGTTCCGTGCACTGGGAGTGCAGTCACCCTGCTCAACACCTGCTCAACCCTCCTGACCTCCGTCTCAGCTCAGCGGCCAGCTAGTAGCCCTGCCCCCAGCTAAGTCAGGTTCCTGTGTATGTACTTGCGCTTGACTTCAGATGACATGGCCCCCTACATAAGCACCTTTAAATACATATCTGTGTGGTTACCTGAGTGATCTCTGCCTCCTGACCAAGTCGTGGGGGCCAGTAGGCTAGGATGGCAAATGTCTGATGAAAGAATAAATAAGTAAATAAATACATATCTGCTTACTGAAGGGATAAACAACAGAGTCCAAAGGCTGGTTCTCATCTATATTTTTTTCGAAAGCAGAAATGGGCTCAGAGACGATCAGAGGTTTGCTCAAAGTCAACAGCTGAACTTGGTGGGCTCCCTCCTTAC
This sequence comes from Propithecus coquereli, assembly GCF_000956105.1. Lineage (NCBI taxonomy): Eukaryota > Metazoa > Chordata > Mammalia > Primates > Indriidae > Propithecus > Propithecus coquereli. Next base: position 4,972,111 of record NW_012138525.1, on the reverse strand, counting down.
AGGATGCAGGGGCCGAAGCCATCTGAGCAGAGGGTCACTGTGAGGGGGGTCAAGGCTGGAGGAACCTGGGCCTGTCCGGGAGGCGGATCTGCTGGGGAAGCGCCTTAGAAAGGATGTGCTGAGCACAGCTGCCCAGGCAGAAGAGGAAGGAACTGAGGCCGGCGGGTGGGGGCCCCAGACCCTGCTCCCTGCGGCCGCAGCAGATCTTCCCCAGAGTCTGCCCCCCACCCCTGGCCACTCTCTGTAACAGGTTCTCACACTCACTCTGGCCAATATTGCTGTTTAAATGGCTTTTCACGGGCCCACTTGGCCACTCCCCGCAGGAGCACGGTAGGACCATTTTGGAGGATGACTTGGCAATATGAGAAAACTTTCGAAGTGCATACCCTTTGACCCAGCAATTCCGCTTCTGGGAATTTATCCTAAAGAAACGCTAACATCCATGAAATCAGCAAGAATATTCACACGAGGCCGTGTTTACTGCAGCACTGCTTGTCGTGGTGAAGAATTGGAAGCCACCTCATGGACATCAGCAGGAAATAGATAAGTAAATAATGCTTCCCCGATCCCAAGCAAAACCACACAGTCATTCAAAACAATGGGATGTTCATGATACATGTATGTATTGTTAAGATTTTGAAAAAGTTGCAGAACAATGTGTTTCAATGATCTATCGCTGAGTAACAAACTACCCCCAAACTGGCCTGCTCTTCAGCTCCACGTGGCTTTTGCAGGGGTCACTCATGTGGTGCATTCAGCTGGGAGCCTGGCTGGTGCTGGAACCTCCAAGGTGGCCTCATCCTCCAGGGTCTGTCTCCACGTGGCCTCATCATTCCACAGCCTGAGCTTCCCTGCAGCATGGTGGTTAGATCCCAAGAGTGAATATTGTATTTTAAGAAAACAAGCCTCAAAGTGCAAGCCCTTAGCAAACCTATGCTTGCATCATGTTTAACTAAATCCCATTGGCCAAGGTTCATCACAAAGCCAGGTCCAAATTCAACATGAGAGGCCTACACCGGGGCCTGGGTGCTGGGAGGCAAGGTGCACTGGGCCATTACAGTAACGACCTAGCAGAATACGTGTAATAAGATCATATTCTACTAAGAAACCATGGCTGAGTGCGGTGGCTCACACCTGTAATCCCAGCACTTTGGGAGGCTGAGGCCGGAGGAGCGCTTGAGCCAGGAGTTTAAGACTAGCCTGGACAACATATCAAGACCTCATCTCTAATTAAAATTTTAAGAAATTTCTGGGAGGCCGAGGTGGGTGGATCGCTCAAAGTCAGTAGTTTGAGA
>NW_012138525.1:4965814-4967815 GCF_000956105.1 Propithecus coquereli | reverse complement strand
GATTGCTTGAGCCCAGGAGTTTGAGGTTGCTGTGAGCTAGGATGATGCCATGGCACTCTAGCCTGGGCAACACAGTGAGACTCTGTCTCAAAAATAAATAAATACCATTCTCTAATAGAATTAATCAGGGCTCCTTCGAGAAGCGGCCGATTCCAAGGCTGACGGGGAAAGTGTTAAGATGAGCCTGGAGCGCCAGAAGCAACGAAGTGCACAAAGAGCAAAAGGACGGCGGGCGCCGTGCCTCACGCCTGTAGTCCCAGCACTTTGCAAGGCTGAGGCGGGAGGATCGCTTGAGGCCAGGAGTCGGAGGCTGCAGTGAGCTATGATGACACCACTGCACTCTAGCCAGGGCAACAAAGTGAGACTCTTGCTGTAAAAGAAAAGGACAAGGGCATGTCACAGGGAACAGGCGCCAACCCAAAAGAACTCCCAATGGCCAAAGCCAGAATAACTGGAGCAAGCAGGTACACGACGTCGTGCTGGGTTACGATCAAGGCGTAAAGTGAATACGCAACAGTCCATGCCCACGTGAGTGAGCGACGGAGTGACCGAATGGGAGAAGGGGACAGATCACCCTTGCAGGAGAGTCCCAAATGCTTTACGATGCTGTCCTCGGGAGGCAGAGTTTAATGCCTCCCCCCTTGCGTGTGAGCTGCCGTTAATGACTTGCGGCCAAAGAACAGAGCATAGAAAAGGTAAAAATAGTGACTTCACAGTGGAAAAGGTTGGCAGACGCCACCTTGACGAAGGGATGAAGGTCAATACTACGGGCGACGTCACAGGGACCTCACGTGCCTCCTGACGTAATGGAATCAGGAGGCTTCGCGCACCTCTGGGGCATTCCTCCCCCAAACCTACGGCCAAGCTATGAAACCAAGACACACACAAATCGAGGGGCATCCTACAAAATACTCGACTGGTACTCCTCGAACCTCAAGGGCATGACTTGAGAAAGGCTGACGAAAGACAGAGTCAGTCACAGACAGAAGAAATCAGGAGGACGTGGCAAATGCAATTGATAACCTGGGTTGGATCCAGAAACAGAAGGACCTTAGCGTGAAAACGAGTGAAATCTGAACGACGCTAGTTAGTTAACAGTGACGTACCAACTGTAACGCTAGTTTCCCTTGACAAATGTTACACTGGAAATTAAGATGATAACCTTGGGGAAACGGGCTGAGGGGCAGGTACACGGGAAATCTGCGTCGTCTTTGCAATTTTCCTGTTAAGTCTAACATTATTCCAAAATAAAAGTTTATTAAGAAAAAAGGAATGGGATGTCACTTCTGAGACTAAGTTACAAACAGGACCCTGGCTTCTGTCTTGCTTGCTCTCTCTTGCTCTCTTGCTCGCTGGCTCTGTGAAGCCACCTGCCATGTCACGACTGCCCCGTGGAGAGGCCCCATGGTACGGAACTAAGGGATGCTTGGCCAACAGCCATCGGGGAGCTAAGCCGCTTGGTCCAACAGGCCATGAGGAACAGAACCCTGCCAACAGTCAGGTGAGCGAACTTGGAAGCAAACCCTCCCCAGTTTGAGTCTTGAGGTGGCCCCCAGCCGCTGCCAACACCTTGATTGCAATTGTGCGAGAGACCTTGAGGACCCAGCTGAAGGGCATCTGCATTCACAGAAATCAGGAGTAGGCCGGGCGCGGTGGCTTACACCTGTAATCCTGACACTCTGCGAGGCCGAGGCAGGAGGATCGCTAGAGGTCAGGAGTTCAAGACCAGCCTGAGCAAGAGCAAGACCCCGTCTCTACCAAAATAGAAAAATTAGCCAGGCCTGGTGGCACGTGTCTGTAGTCCCAGCTACTCAGGAGGCTGAGGCAGGAGAGTTGTTTGAGCTCAGGAGTTTGAGGTTGTTGTGAGCTAGGCTGACGCCACGGCACTCTAGCCCAGGTGACAGAGCGAGACTCCACCTCAAAAAAAAAAAAAAAAAGTCCAATTTTCTAGGTAAAGAAACTGAGTCCCAGAGCAGCTAAATAACTTGCCCAGGGGCACAC
>NW_012138525.1:4963160-4965764 GCF_000956105.1 Propithecus coquereli | reverse complement strand
CTTGAGCCCAGGAGTTTGAGGTTGCTGTGAGCTAGGCTGACGCCACGGCACTCTAGCCCAGGCAACAGAGCAAGACTCTGTCTCAAAAAAAAAAAAATTTAAAAAAACCATGCATGTTCTCAATAAAATACATAATATGACATGTATGTTGTATAATATACATATGTATGTATATATGTTTATGTGTTTGCATATGCATTGATACACGTCTGAAAGACACTTTACTAAACTGCTAACTGGTTAAATTTCAAGAGTAGAAACGGGTAGGTAAAGGAGGACCTTTCAGTTTTTACTGTATATTCTTCTTTAGGGTTTGAATATTTTAAAAGGAAAATGTATTATTTTTACAATAAACTTTTAAAAAAATACCGTACTATGAAAACCTTTGTGTGTCACTAGATGTCATTTTCCCGCACAACTTCGGGTAGCACAGCATCCCATTCCCTGGGCCGGGCATTTAGCCCGTTGCAGTCGCTCTGTCTTTGATGAACAACCTTGGAGCCCAGTCTTTTCGCGAGTCCTAAACTATGATCTCTGGATAAGTGCTGAGAAAAGGAAGGGCTGAGTGGAAGGTTAGGAACATTTTAAGGATCTAATACCTTCCGCCAGATGTCCCTGCAGAAGGCAGTATTGATTTGCCGGCCCACGGGCAAGCCAGGGGGAGGGCACGACGTGGCCCAGTCTGCTGTCCTCCCTCCTAAGAACCTTGTGCCCACTTCACAGATGAGAGAACTGAGATCCAAAAAGGGGAAGCGACTCCCACGGCCAACACAGAGGGTACACAGCTCGGGGCGGGGAGGGGGGTGCTCCAGCTCAGCAGGGGTTCCTTCCCTCCTAGTCTAGCTTCTGCTGCCCCACCCCAGGTCCTGTCTCCACACGTGTTCAGGGCAGAGTCCAACCTCCTCTTGAGCCATTTGGACCCTGCTCACCTGCCTGCCTGACACCTCCCACCCTCACCCTCTGACCTTCCCCCAGATTAACCTGCTTTCAGTTCCCCAAAGGAACAGAATGCCACTTGGTCTGCAAACCTTTGTACACACTGTCCCCTCTGCCTAAAACACTCCCCCGACACAACCTCCCCACACTTCCTCCTGGAAGCCTTCCCTGATCACCTGAGGGTGGGTTCAATCACATGGTCACATGTACACTGCTGGATTTTCCGTTCATTCCTCCCTGCTTGCACTCATTCATTCGCCAAACGTTTACTGAACACCTGCTTGTGCCAGGCCCCAGGCTGGGCACTGGGCATACTGGGATGAGCAGAGCTCACATCTGTCTGGGCTGGGGGAGGGATGGCACAGCAGGGAGAGGGCAGACAATGCCAGTCCGTGAGCGGAGGGTGCTGGGCTGGGCATGAGACACAGGCACCATGGGAGCCCGCCGTTCCTGCCACTTGAATCTCTCAAGAGCCCCTGGAATGACACTATTTCAACTATTCTGTCCCCTACATACAGATGAACTTGATAACGACACTAGCTTGCATTTACTGAGCCCTTGCTCTGTGCACCTGACATGTATAAACTCTCCAAATCCTCACAACCACCTGTGAGATAGGGACTGTTATTGTCCCCATCTTACAGAGGAGGAAACTGAGGCTCAGAGAGGCAAGAAGTTTGCACACAGTCTCCTAGCTAGGAAGTGTCAGAGCCAGGATTTGGACACACACAGCTGGGCTCCTGAGTCCTGCGTTCTTGACCGCTGCACTGCGCGGCCACAGATTAAACACAAACCGAACCACAAGAGCAACAGCGTTCAAAAAACCGCACAAACTGCATGTGGCAGATGACGGTGTTTTGCAGAAATGAGGTTGCCCCCACCATTTGAGTCCGGCCCACGTGCTCCCAGGGGTTTGGCTGTCAACTGCTCTTCTCTTCCCGAACCACAGGGAAATTGTCAGCTTTGTCCTTCACTTGGTACAACAACGGCTCTTTTTTTTCTCTGTACAGATCCCACCTCTCTCCCCTAGAAATCAATGTTATGAGCTTCTTGTGTATATTTCTAGGGATAGTTTATGCGAATACAGATGTATATTCTGTGTCCTCCTCTCATTTAAAAGTCTCTCACCACATCCCTGGCTCTTTCCATTGACGGGATCTTGGCGATCACCGCCTATCAGTGGGAAAGAGCTTCCTCACCCCCTGCTCTCAGTAGCCTCGTGTTCCTGCCCCGCCCCTACCGGTGCACGTGAGGGTTGTTTCCGACCTTCGCAACTGCACCGTGTAGGCCTAAGTCACTGTGGCGAGCAGCCTTAGCGATGGCCCCCACGGATCCCCACCTCCTGGCATGCCTGCCTTCGTGTAGTCCCTTCTCCTCGAGAGCGGGCTGGACCTAGTGACCAGCTTCTAATGAACAGAGGACAGCAAAAGTCACGGGATGGCTGAGAGGGCCTGGAAGCAGTGACACCCTAGTAACAATAAGTAGACCCAGTGCCCAGACTTTAGGTTCTAAATACCGTTCTCGGCCGGGCGCGGTGGCTCACACCTGTAATCCTAGCACTCTGGGAGGCCGAGGCGGGTGGATCACTCGAGGTCAGGAGTTCGAGACCAGCCTGAGTAAGAGCGAGACCCCGTCTCTACTAAAAATAGAAAGAAATTAACCGGACAA
>NW_012138525.1:4947953-4961205 GCF_000956105.1 Propithecus coquereli | reverse complement strand
GATGGAGCTCTTTCAAACTGTCAAAACGGAGGCCACAAGCTCAGGAGTCAGACAGCCCCTGGTGTTTGACTCCTGTCTATCACTTACCAGCTGGGCAACGTTAGGGAAATTACAGCCGGTGCAGTGGCTCATGCCTGTAATTCTAGCACTTTGGCGGGCAGAGGCTGGAGGATAGCCTGAGGCCAGGAGTTCAAGACCAGCCTGAGCAAGAGCGAGACCGTCTCTACAAAAAATACAAAAATTAGCCAGGCATGGGGGCACACGCCTGTAGTCCCAGGTACTCAGGAGGCTGAGGCAGGAGGATCGCTGGAGCCCAGGCATTGGAGGTTGCAGTGAGCTATGATGATGCCGCTGCACTGTAGCCCTGGCGACAGAGTGAGACCTTGTCTCAAAAAAAAAAAAAAAGAGATAAAGGTTTATTGCTTTAAGCTGCTAAATTTTGGGGAGCACTATGTTATGCAGCCATAGATAACTAATACAGTTTTCTCTTTTCCGTTATTTTCTCATTGGCCTGGGGCCCTTGGCTTAACCTTATTCAGCTTAGATAACAGCAGAAATGCTAACATGGGCCAGGCTCTGGGGTGTTGGCCTCCACACCATCCAGTACAGGTTAATGAAATAAAAATTCAAAACTTGAAAATTCTCAGAAAACAACTCAGGGACCACAATTCGAAAGCTATTACTCTCCTGCTTAAATCCTCCAATAGCATTTCACTGTTCATCACATAGAATCCAAAACCCTTACTGTGGCTTGCAAGGCCCCCAGAGTGTCCCCTACCCACTCTCCTTTCTCACTTTCTGTGTTTCCTCTCCCCCTTGGTTTCTAGGCCCCATTCCTGCCCAGGCCTGCCTCAGGACATTTGCACATGCCATATTCTCTGCCTGGTGTGTGTGTCCTTCCCACATCTTCCCATGGCTGCTGGCTCCTTTTCATTCAAGCCTCAGTTCAAATGCCCCAACTGGGATAGCCTGGCCCTGGCCACCCATCCCCTGCCCCTGGAACTCCTGGAACTCTCCATCACATCTCCCCACTTTGTTTTCTTCAGAGTGTGGACCATTATCTGAAATTATCTTGTCTCTTTATGTGGTTTTTTTGTTTTTGTTTTTAGTTAGACAGGCAGTTGAGTGCAGTGGTGAAGAGCCTTGAACTCTGGCCTGGATCCCATCTCTACCACACATGAGCTCTGCCCTTGAACAAGTTTTTAGCCTCTCTGGGTCTCAGCTGCCCCGTCTGCGAGGTAGGCATGATGAGAATACGCGTCATAGGATTGCTACGCGGATTGAGAGAATACAGAAAGTGCCCGGCTTACACCTGGCATGTCATAAGTGATCTGCATGTATGTTTGCTGTTGTTAATTATTATTATTATTAATTATTATGCTCCATCTTCCACCACCCCTGAACATAAGCTGGAGAGGGAAAGGGCTTGGTCAGGTTGGGGTTTTGCTCATTGCTGTAACTCCAGCACAGAGCCTGGAACACAGTGGCAGGGGTGGAAAATAAACACTTCCTGAATGAATGAATGAATGAATGAATGATGTGGAGTAAGTGAACATGGCTTTGGGATCAGGCAGACCTGCTTGCACTCCCTTCCTAGTCTTACCCCCAGGAGCTGTGTGACCTCGGATGAGTGATATCCCTTCTCTGAGCCTCAGTTTCCCCGTCTGGGGCCCCCTTAGAGTTGCTGGGAGAGCTCCTGTGGGGCAGGGCCTCAGCACAGCGCCCGGGGGGCAGGAACAGCAGCAATCACGCTTCCCTGCCTTGGCGAGTCTGGCGCTGCTGCCTCGCGGACACACACAGATGCACACGGCAGTTTGCAAACAATTCCTGGGGTTCCATGACCCAGAGTCCATCCTCAAACGGCCCCACCCCAGGTGATGGCCCCCACCCCGGGAGGGAAGGGCAGCAGGGACACTGGGTCAGAAGGCTGTGTTCTTGCCTGACTGGACAGGCGGGGCCTCTATCCGAGGACAGTGAACGGGCTAGAATGTGCTGCGTCAGCACTGCCCGCCTCTCGGTGGCCTTGGCCTCTGGGGGCAGCAGGAGGGCCTCGCCCTAATATTCCTGGGCCTGGGGCTCCAGGATAGGAGAGCGGCGATGAGAGTGGACACGAAGTGAACCAACCTGGAGGGCTGAGGGGCAGGAGCCATGGTCAGAGGGTAACACTCCCCCAGCCAATGGAAGGTGGCAGAAATGACAGGGCACGATTTCCAGACTTGACCTGTAAAAACCTCCCACTTCATCCTCTACCCCCTGCTCGCCCCATCTGCCAGCTGGGGGTCTATGCCCGGGGATGCCTGGGAAGCCACATATGAAGACAGCGGAGCCTCCATCAGCTGGCATCCCTGGACCGCTTCCCACCCACCCTGCCTGCTGCTGATTGGGCTTTAGAGGAGTGAGAAAGAAACTGCCAATCTGTTAAATACTGAGATTTCAAGGGTAACTGGTGAATGAAGCCAGTTTATCTCATATATATTTTTGGAGACAGGGTCTCTCTCTCTTACCCAGGCTAGCTAGAGTGCAGTGGCATCATAGCTGACTGCAGCCTCGAACTCCTGCGCTCAAGCGATCCTCCTACCTCAGCCTTCCAAGTAGCTGGGACTATAGGCGCATGCCACCATGCCCTGTTAACTTTTTTTTTTTTTGGTAGAGACAGGGTCTCACTATGTTGCCCAGGCTGGTCTTGAACTCCTGGCCTCAAGCAATCCTCCCACCTTGGCTTCCCAGAGTGCTAGGATTACAAGTGTGAGCCACCACACCCAGCCATTTTAGAGATTATCATGTTTTTCCACCAGTTTACCAAATGAAGACACATACATTGTAAAAGCTTCAAATATCACAGAATGAACAAAGGTTCCCTGTGAGCCCTCCCTGCTTCTGTAACAAGAGATAACCACTATTAATACTTTGGATATATTCTTTCAGATTTTTTTCCTATGTATGCATATCACATTTTTGTACAGGAAGCATCATACTATGCATGTTGTTCTGTAAGGTTTCCTTTCATTTAGCAGCAAACCTTGGAAATCTTTCCATGTTTGGACATAGGAATCTGCCTCGTTTTTTTAACCCTGGTCTGGCATCCCACGGCACATACGGATAATACTAAAATGAATTTAATGGAGTTGTGTATTCATTATGCACAGCTGTGTAACAAATGACCCCAAAACTTCGCAGCTTAGAACAGCAAATATTTCCTATCGTAGAGATTCTGAGGGTCAAGTTTAGCCAGATAGTCTGGCTCAAGGTCCCTCGCGGTTGTGGGCAGTCAAGCTGCGGGCTGCGGCAGCAACCCCCTGATGGAGATGGGGGTCTTCTTCCAGGCTCCAGCCTCGGATCCTTGCTGTCTCAGTGTCCCCTCCATGTGACAACAGCTTCCCCCAGAGATGGCACCGAGAGAGCCCAAGATGGAAGCCACGGTCTTTCATAACATAACCTCAGAAGGGACGGGGCACAATGACAGACCACTCTGCCATTGGTCCCAACTCCGGCACAATGAGGGAGGGGCTTCCCAAACCCTTGACTACCAGGAGGCCAAGATCGGTGGGGCTGTAGGAGGCTGGCCACCGCAGGCGCCTACTGGTGGAGCATCTCTCCACTCCGAACCTGGCTGCAACCTCTCTCGCTTCTCTTGCACGCCTGTGGAAGGAGGGCTCCCCTGGGCAGTTCACAAGCATCAGCCTCACACGGGGACCTGCTTCCGGTAAATGAAAGGTGGGGCTGGGCCGCCACCCCATCGCACAGAGGAGGGGGGTGGAGACTTGCCTCAGGCTGCTCAGCTGGTCTGTGACAGAACCAGGGGTCACAGCCATGTCGCCCGACTCTCAGAGCCTCCTCCCGGATTCTCGCAGGTGCTGGGCCAGGCGTGGAGCCCGCATCAGCCTCCCAGGCCCCACAGAGCTTTATCCTCCCTCCCATGACAGCAGAGGAAGGTGAGGCTCTGAGACATGAGGTGTGCAAGGCTGCAGGCGGGACGCAGGGGTCAGTGCTGTGGCCACGTGCAGGCGGGGGCTGCTGAGGGCTCTGACAGGGGCAGAGGAGAGAGGAAGGAAGGGGCAGGGCCTCACGTGGGAGGGTAGCTCCTGCTGCTCCGATATTGCATCTTTGTATCTTTGAGGCAGAACTGGAAACAGGATGTGGGTTTCCCTTTAAGGGGCCATTGCCCCAGATTGGCGTGTACCATTGGACACACATGAACATCATGGGAGAGTAGTGCCGGTAACTGGTTAGCACACAGGCTCCGAGTCAGGCTCGGCGCTGTGTGACTGCAGATGTCTCACTTGACCTCTCTGGGCCTCTGAATAGAACCTGCTACACAGGTTGTTAGGGCTGGTGGGATGGTGCTCTCTAAATGGTGACAAGCACTCTTTTTTCGTTTTTTTTTTTTTTGAGACAGACTCTCACTCTGTTGCCCGGCTAGAGTGCCGTGGTGTCATACTAGCTCACAGCAACCTCAAACTCCTGGGCTCAAGCGATCTTCCTGCCTCAGCCTCCCGAGTAGCTGGGTCTACAGGCATGCGCCACCATGCCCGGCTAGTTTTTTCTATATATTTTTAGCTGTCCCGCTAATTTCTTTCTATTTTTAGTAGAGATGGGGTCTCACTCTTGCTCAGGCTGGTCTCAAACTCCTGAGCTCAAACGATCCCCCTGCCTTGGCCTCCCAGAGTGCTACAGGCGTGAGCCACCGCGCCTGGCCAAGCACTCTTTTCTCTTTCTTTCTTTCTTATTTTTTTTAGAGACAGGGTCTCACTCTGGCACCCAGGCTGAAGTGCAGTGGTGTCATCACAGCTCACTGGAGCCTTGAACTCCTGGGCTCAAACAATCCTCCTGCCTCAGCCTCCCAAGTAGCTGAGACTACAGGCGTGCACCACCACACCCTGCTGATTTTTCTATTTTTTATAGGGACAGGGTCTTGCTATGTTGCTCAGGCTGGTCTCAAACTCCTGACCTCAAGTGATCCTCCTGCCTCGGCCTCCCAAAGTGCTGGGATTATGGACATGAGCCACTTTGCCCAGCCTCATGGTGACAAGGACTCTTTGCAGTGTTGGGAGGTGGAGCAATTCTTTGCCAAAAGAGGAGACAAAGCCAATGGAATGGTTTGAATGGCTTTATCCCGCTCCCTGTCAGGATATCCATCAGCAGTGCTCTGCCCGAGACATCACAAACGCACATCCCATCGAGTAAAAAGAGGGAGGTTGCTGGGCAAGTACAGCTTCTAGACAGGCCCTGGCCTCCACCACAATTTCCCTCCACACTGGTGGCCCCAGGCTCCTCCTGGGGAAGCATCTGGGGTTGCCTCGTCCCGAGGCCGCCTGCCCCAGCGGCTGACCCAGACACTCACAGCTGCGTTCATGTGAACCAGGTTTGCTGAGCCCCTACTGGGTACCAGGTGCTTCATGTGAGCAGGACAGGCAAGGGCCCTGCCCTGCCCTCCCAGAGCCCACCTACCAGGCTCTGCCTGGGCCCCATAAGTGTCACCTGCATTTAGGAGCTACAGTCCTAGCTCTCAGTGGTGTCCTAAGTGTCAGGATGACAGTAAGGAAAGGAGAGTCTGGGTTCAAGGGAAGGACACTAAAATGGATGTTAAAGGCCCATGTCTAGGCCCAACTCAGCTTCAGTATCACTGTGTGGCTTTGAGCAAATCCCTGCTTCTCTCTGGGCCTTATCACCAAAGGGATGGAGCTCTTTCAAACTGTCAAAACGGAGGCCACAAGCTCAGGAGTCAGACAGCCCCTGGTGTTTGACTCCTGTCTATCACTTACCAGCTGGGGGCAACGTTAGGGAAATTACAGCCGGTGCAGTGGCTCATGCCTGTAATTCTAGCACTTTGGCCGGCAGAGGCGGGAGGATAGCCTGAGGCCAGGAGTTCAAGACCAGCCTGAGCAAGAGCGAGACCATCTCTACAAAAAATACAAAAATTAGCCAGGCATGGGGGCACACGCCTATAGTCCCAGGTACTCAGGAGGCTGAGGCAGGAGGATCGCTGGAGCCCAGGCATTGGAGGTTGCTGTGAGCTATGATGATGCCGCTGCACTGTAGCCCTGGCGACAGAGTGAGACCTTGTCTCAAAAAAAAAAAAAAGGAAATTACTTAACCTCTCTAAACCAGCTTCCTCCTCTCAACATTTTGAATAATAATCCAGGATTGTTTACAGTACTAAATGGGGACATTTGACCCAAACTAGGAGCTCAATATAGAGCAGTTGTTCCATTTAGCTCATTTTTTCTTTAAAATAATTTTTATTTTATTGAAACAGTGCCATACACCAATGAATCTAAGACATCACCAATTATAAGACGCACCATGACTCTTGCACCAACAGGAGCAGACATGCCAATTACAGCGTCGCCATTGATTGTAAACAGATGCATCCTAATTTTAAAGATGTAAAAGTGTGAATAAATGAGCATCTTAGAATTGGTGAAATATGGTACCTGCAGGGAGAGCAAAATAAACTTGTCATAAAGGCAGAGAACACCGCGGTTTCCTGTCTGCCTCCCCTGTCTCCCCAGAAGCAACCACTTCTGGCTGTTTGAGTTGTTTTCCTCAGCCTCACACATCTCGTATTTCTAAATAAGAAGCACACACTGCTCTCTTGTTAGACCTTTGTTTTAGCCATTCTTTGCTTCCTACCCGTCTACCTGTCAACCCCGCACTATCTGCCCACCACCTTGTCTGATACAGGAGGATTCCCCGCCCCCACCCCACCCCATTTCCTCTCCTCCACCATCCATTGCAGAAGTCACGTGGCCATTGGGGCTAAATCACTAGTCACATTTCAGATGTACACATCTTTATGTATGTATTAGTATGTCATGCCTCAATTCTTAAAAATCACTCCAGTATCTACATGATATTTCTTATATAAATATTATTCGTAGGGGAGCATTGCATCTCCTTTCGTACTCTGTTTTTCCTGAAGTTCACGGTTACTTTTTATCACAGCTTTATAGACCTGTAATTGATGAGCGATAAGCTGCAAGTATTTAAAATGTACAATTTGGTCAATTTTGATATACGCGACCACTGGGGAACCACCAGTGATTACATCCATGCCCCCCGAGTCCCTCTTGCTGCTTGGTAACCTTTCCTTCCTACCCCCCTGACCTCCACCGCATCAGGCAGCCCCTGGTCTACCTTTTGTCACTGTAGATTAGTTTGCGCTTTCTGGAATTTTAGATAAAAGGAATCCCACGGCAGGTGCTTTTTTTGTCTGGCTCCTTCTCCCTCGGCTTCGCTGTTTTGAGATCCACGTGTGCTGTGTGGATCAGTAGTTCGCTCCTTCTTGTTGCTGAGTGGTGTCCGCTACGGCATCCGCTATGGTGTAGACACACCCGGATTTGTTCTGCCATTCACTTGTTGATGGGCATTTGGGTTGTTTCTGCCTACTATGAGTAAAGCTGCTGTGAGCATTCCTGAACAAGGCCTCAGGTGACCATGTGTTTTCATTCCTTTCGGGTAAATACCTAGGAATGGATTTGCTGGCCCTATAGTGTGGGTTGACCTGTATGAGAACTGCAAAATTATTCTGTAAAGTGGCCACTGTGGTTTGGTTATTTGCCCCTCTGAATCTCAGGTTGAAATTTGATCCCCGGCATTGGAGGTGGGGCCCAACAGGAGGTGTTGGGTCGTGGGGGCAGATCCCTCATGAGTGGCTTGTGCTGTCCTCCTGGGAGTGAGTGAGTTCTCACTCCCTGTTCCAGAGAGAGCCGGTTGTTGAGGAGAGCCTGGCACCTCCTGTCTTTCTCTCTCTCTCTCTCTCTCTCTCTCTCTCTCTCTCTCTCCTCACCATGAGGGGAGATCCCCCTCACCTTCCGCCATGAGTGGAAGCAGCCTGAGGCCCTCACTCGGAGCAAGCACTGGCGCCATGCTTCCGGTACAGTCCGCAGAACCAGGGCCGAATAAACTTCTTTTCTTTATCAATTACCTGGCGTCAGGTATTCCTTTATAGAACACTGAGCGGACTAAGACAGTGGTTGTTTCAGTCTACATTCCCACTAGTAACAGCTGGGAGTGCCAGGTGCTTCACACGCTCACCAACCCATGGAATTATCAGTATCTTTTTGATTCCAGCCATGCCAGTGGGCACGCGGTGGTATCGCATTGTGATTTTAATTTGTACTTCCCTCATGCCTGGTGATGCTGAGCACCTTTTTATGTGCTTATTGGCTATTCATATGTCTTCTTTTATGAAGTAATTGTTCAAATATTTTGCCCGTTTTTAAATTGAGCTGTTTGTCTTGTTGGGTCGTGGAAGTTGTTGGGTATGCGGCATGCGAGTCGTTTGTCAGAGATACGTATTGCAAACATCCTTCTCCCAGTCTCTGGCTTCCTGTTCATTTTCTGAACAATGGCTTCTGAAGAGCAAAATTCTTAGATTTTGATAGTCTGTCGATTTTTTCTTAAACGGTTTGTGATTTTTGTTTCCTTTCTAAGAAATCAATGGCTTTAAAAAAAATCTCTTTCCTGTAGTTCTAGTAGGAAGACAAATTAGTCATGTATGATTTCTCCATCATCTTCATGAGGAACTTCCCCTAGCTCATTTTCTTTTCTTTTTTTTATTTCAGCATATTATGGGGGTACGAATGTTTAGGTTACGTATATTGCCCTTCCCCCCGTCCGCCCAGCTCATTTTCTTCATGGGAGGATTCTCTCCCATCCTGCTTTGCACCCTCTTCCATCCCAGGGATGTGGTAGAAGGGGCAGGGAGCTCCAGCTTTCACTCCCGGCTCCAACCGCTCACAGCTGTGTAGGCTTGGGAAAGTCACTTAATCCTTTTGAGCCTCAGTTTCCCCATCCAGGGAGCCAAGGCAACGTCATGATCTCAGGGAGAGGTGGCAAGTTCAGACAGGGAGAGGGCTGTCACCGGCTCCTGACTGCCTCTGGGCAGGGCAGGTTGAGGCCTTTCGGCCACCTCAGAGCCTCGACTGTCAGAATGGGCCGGCTGCCGTGACCTCACTGCATGGCGGGGCAGACAGAGGCCCAGACAGGGCAGGGGGCCCAGAATCACACAGCTTGTCCAGGCAGGGAAGGGCCCCTGACTTCTGTTCCTGAGCTCTCTCTGCTCCCAGAGCCACTTCTGGGCTAGACCAGCTAGTAGAACCAGCCATGTCCTCTCCCTGGGGTGGAGAAAGAGCCTGCTCCCCGCCAGGGCTGGACACTCTTAAGACTTCTCTCAAGTCTTGGCGTCCCCACCCTCTGGACCAAAACGCTCAGGACTGTGCCAGGGCTGCACCTGACTGTGGTTCTTTAGCACCACCTACAGGACATATTGAGAATGACATGCTACATGGCTTTTCTTGAGCCCCATATTCCAGAAACTCCTGGCTGGGAAGGTGTCCATTTATAGAGCATTTCTTGTATGCCCAGGCCAGAGCTCTGCACCCTGCACAGGCCTCTCCCCTGACCCACACCACAACCCCTAAGACAGGAACTACATCACAGTATTGAATCAAATCTAACACCTTCAGTTCAAAGATGCACCACTCATTTTTGTGCCACTAAAAAAACAAAAAACCCCATTTCCAATTAAAATAGGACACAGCACTTCCTTACCACTTAGAAATTTTATTTTATACTTATCGAAGGCACATTTTTAAACTTAGACAGATCTTTAACATATTAATATATCACAACCGTGCATACATAGAAAGGAAACTGTGGTCAAAGTAATTTAGTGAAGGTATTCTTAAAACTTCTGCGCAAGCAGAGTCTGACTTTTCTGGATCACTTTTTCATTCGGAGTCATCGGGTCTGTGTTTTTACAGACATTATTGTCCTCTGTGTCATTGAGGGCACAGGAGTTGCAGCTTTTCTTCAGAGTATACCAGTATTGTCTCTGGTGTCCTTCCAAGCTGCAAGTGTTGATGCGCACGTGAGGCATTGACAAATAAGTCACAGCTGCTACCCTGCAGTCATAAAATACGGACTGATCGCAGAAATGTTTAATGGGTAGGGGGGAGCACATCTTAGAACAAATGAAATATGGTGTCAGAACTACCTTGTTCAACACAAGTCCTGGGGTCCCTCCTCTATGCCAGGCCCGTGCAAGGGGCAGGAGACACGGCCCCAAACAAAACTGACTCGACCCTGCCCTCAGGGAGCTCAGAGTGACACAGACATCAAACAAAAGATGGGCACAGACATAATTGTTCCATGATCACAGTCGTGCTGTGAGAGGCGTCAGCAGCAGGAGTGACTGTATCTGGGGTCGTGGAGAGCTACCCAGAGGAAGCAGCATCTAAGCTGTGATGAGTGAGATAGGAGCCAGCCAGCGAGAGAGGCAGAGGAGCATGCACGGTGGGGCAAGAGCACATATAAAGCCGTGGAGCTGGAGGGAGAATCTTAGGGCCCCCCCGCACTGAAAGGCAGCGTGGCTGGAGTGTGATGAATGAGGGGAGAGTGGCAGGCACTGGAGTTGGGGAGGTGGAAGGGGCAGATTGTACACAGCCTTTCTCCAAAGTACAATGAGGAGCCATTGCAGGGCTTTAAGTGGAGAAACAAACTGAAGTACAAAAATAACATACCAAGTGACAGAAAGTGATGGAGCTAGAAATGGAACTCAGGTCTGGCTGGTTCCAGCACCCATGCTGTCAATTCCCACTGGAGAGGGCAGAGGGGACCGACTCCCTGATCCACCTCCTTCACTGTCCAGCTGAGGAAACTGGAGCTTAGGAAGGGGAAGGGGCTTTCCCTAAGTGGCACAGCAAGGCAGGGTCTCATCTAGAACCCAGGTCTCCCGGTTCCTGGCTTCCCTCCTGCACCCAGCTCCAGAAGTCCCGGCCAGGCCTTGGCCGAGGCCCCACCTTCCTGAGTCCCAGGAAACTATGAGTGCTTGGAGAGCAAAGGGCTATCTTTTTTAGTTCTTAGGAAGCTGTGTCACCCTGTCCCCAGTTCCCAGTTTGCACAGGTGGTGACTAGTTACAGCCTGAATCCTGGAGCCCTCCCAAGGCCAAGCCACGCTGAGTGGACGTGGATTCTGGGTGCAGCAGGGCGAGCCCTGCACTGCACCCTCCTCCACCCATGCTGCTGGGGATAGGTCGAGTTCCAGCGCCACTGGCCTCCCGGTCCCTCTGCACCTTCCACCTGTGCTTGACGGCAAAAGGGCTCTGAGCCATCTATGGGCAGGGCACCAAGGTCCCAAGGATAGCCAGCCAAGCGCATCTGTAGCCTCTCTCCTCAGCACAACCCCAGGACCAAAGATCTTGGGACAGACAACTCACTGTTCTTGTTTGTTTATTTTTTTCAGGAAAAATTTCTAGAACTGAACTTACCTGAGTCAAAAAAACAAAAAAAAACAACATATAAAGATTTTTTGGTAAATCATCAGCAAATAGGCCTACTTCTTATTACACCAATTCACACCTCTTCTAGCAGGGTCTAAGGAGTGTCGCCCCCACCCTTGTCTCCAATAATGCCTGCAGGTCCTGCTTTTAGCTGTCAGTCCCACAGGTCAGCCCCTGTCCTCATGGTCTGAATCTGCACTGTTAGTCATTGAAGAGAGGTTCTCAGACTCTGTGTATTCATCTGTGGAGCTTGTTGGAAAAACGTAAAGGCAGGCCGGGCACGGTGGCTCATGCTTGTGATCCCAGCACCCTGGGCGACTGAAGCGGAAGGATCGCTTGAGCTAAGGAGTTCGAGATCGGCCTGAGCAAGAGCAAGACCCCGTCCCTACCAAAACTAGAAAAATTAGCCAGGCATAGTGGCTCCTGTAGTCCCAGCTACTCAAGAGGCTGAGGCAGGAGGATCGCTTGAGCCCAGGAGTTTCAGGTTGCTGTGAGCCAGGCTGACGCCCCTGCACTCTAGCCCAGGCGACAGAACAAAACTCTGTCTCCAAAAAACAAAACAAAAAATGGAAAAAAGAGCATAGTTTGGGAGACAATATTTGTGAAAAATATATCTGATAGAGGATATAAAAAGAATTTTTTGACACTTATTAAGAAAAAGGTAATTTAAACAGAACAGACACTTCATCGAAGAAGATATACACATGGCAAATAAGCACATGAAAAGATGCTCTGCCACCATTAGTCTTGAATTAAAACCATGATGAGATACTGCTTCACACGTGTGAGCAACGGTTAAAGTTGAGAAGACGGACTGTCCCAAATGCTGGCAAGGACGTGGAGGCACTGGAACTCACACACGCTGGTGGTGAGAATGGAAACTGACTGGGGCAGGAGATTCGGGTAGGGAACCAGGTGGCTCAGAAAGAACTCAGGTGGCATGAAACAATAGGGACAAAAGTACGGTCACCAGTCAGTGAAAACAAAAGTGATGGTCAAGCTGCTCCGGTGTAGGGAAAGTCCCACTGGAGGCACCCGCACAGGTGGGGGACAAGAGTGTCCTCAAATGACTCTGACTTCATTATACCATCATCACCATAAATTAGCATTCCAGTTTGCTCTCCCCTGCCCCTCACCTCCATGGGTTTTGGGAGCCAACACACCTGGGTCTGAATAAATAAAGTAAAAATCTCCACCCCCACCCCAACTCAACAGATGGGGGGTGGGGGGGCAGGAGGGGCACAGCAACACAAAAATCAGGAAGTCAGAGGCAAGAAAAAGAGGAACTGGAAGAGACCCCAGGGCCACTGTCCACTGGGACCTGTGCCCACTCCTGCCCCCTTCTGGAGTGTTTCTGGAGTGTACTATCGCTTGCTAATCTTCCTTGACACCCCCTCCATGTCTGGAGGTATACTTGCTTAACAAACTTCTTTCACTTTGCTTTTCTGCTTTGGTGTTTGGTTTCAATTCTTTGTCTCTGAGCACAAGGACCAAGGATGATCACTCGCTGGTCACAGTACAACCACTTTGGAAAGTGGCAGTTTCTTAAGAAGTTCAGCACACACTAATCATATGATCCAACCATTCCACTCCTAGGTATTTATCCAAGAGGAACGAAAGCAGTGTCCCCATAAAGACTTGTACACAATGGTTCATCACTGCTAACTAATGGAAACAACTAAAATGCCCATCGATACATGATTGAATAGACAAACAAATTATAGTATATCCTATTCAGGAATACGAGAACGGACTATTCATACCCACAGCATGGATGTATCACAAAATAATTAGGCTGAGTGAAACAAGACAGACAAGGAGAGAGCACACTCTCTTTACATAAAATCATGGAAAATGCAAACTACTCTATCATGACAGAACACAGACCAGTGGTTGCTTGGGGAGGAAGGAGGGAGGACATGGAGAGGGAATGGGAGGGACGAGTACAAAAGGGGGCACCAGGCCAG
>NW_012138525.1:4943405-4945703 GCF_000956105.1 Propithecus coquereli | reverse complement strand
TGTTGTAACTGGTAAGTCCAGCAAGGCAGATCTACCCCAGGAACTGCTGGATCCATGTACTCAAACCTCAGCTTAAATCTCTCTTCCCTCCTCTGCTCAGCCTTCTCCAGGGGTGGCTTCATTATTAGGTGGGCTTTTTCCATGGGGTGACATGCCCCCTCCCCAAGAGCCTCAGGTTTTCATCCTTCCAGCTTGAAAACTTCAATGGAAAGAGCAAAAGTCCAGGGCAGACTCTCATTGGTCCAGCTGGATCATGTGCTCATCCCTTAATCAATCCTTGTGGACAGAGGATGCATTACATTTTGTTTTTCTCATTACTGTTATGGACCAGTCCTGGGTCACATCCACACCACTGAAGCCAGACTTGGGATCCCTCCTCCAAGCTGCATGGACTGTGTCAACCTTAAATAATGAGATGCAGAAAATATGATTAAGTATAGAGTTTATTCAAGCACGAAGCTTGAGGACAGCCACTCCAGAGACACCGACTCCAAACGAGCGGGGTCAGTGCTCCAAAGTGGAGAAGTTATGGTTTCACTTACACAGGCAGAGGCAGAGAAATTTTCGCAGGATTGCATTGCATCATTTTCCACAGGGGAGCAGCATACCCCACAGCGATTGGATTGGTTACAGATTGCTACATTCCGGGAAGATTACTTTATTTCTCCACGAAAAGGGGCAATGATCTGAGGGGGCGTATCTCTGGCGCCACTTGGCCTTCCTAATTATTTGCAGGAAAAAAAGCAGAAGTTGCAGCTGTGTGCCATGTGACTCAGGCTGCATGGCCACATTCCTCTCAAGGCTCAGAATAATTTAAAGTTCCGGCGGCTTTAAGTGTGGATTATTTAATTTTACAATGGAGAGTGGAAGAAAGATGGCTCCCTGAAACTAGACCAGAGTGCCACAGCTGGGAGCTGAGCAGGCACCGAAAACGGCCAGAAGGGGTCAGAGTGGCCTTTCAGTCCAACCTCCCACCCAAACAGGACCCTGCCTTGGCCTTGGCCTCAGTGGGGTCCCCTGTGGCAGCCAGTCCCCCTTCATGCTTGATTCCTGACAGGCAGGTGGCATGTGAGTGTCACTGCCCACACAGTCAACACTGACTCAACAAAGGGCCCAGCCTAGGTTCCCCAATGAGTCAGGGCAGCCTGGGAAAAGGAGGGGGTGTCCTTACTAGGGTCCCTTCTGGCTAGGATGGCCCACCCCTACTGCATGGATGGGGAGAGCGAGGAGCAAGAGAAAAAGGTGTCTGGCCCCTAGGCTGCCTGCTCACCAACCTCTGCCTCCAGCTGCCTGCCTCTGGCTCCACCTAGGGGGGCTATGAACTGGCCCCCACAGGGTTAAGTGTGGAGCTTGCAGATAGGCTTCCCAGGGTTGAATCCAGCCCACAGGTATGTTTTCTTTGGCCTGCGGGAGGCTTAGAAATAATTAGTAGTCAGTATGTTTAAACTGGACAATTCCAATCGAAAGCTGGGATTCTGGTTTCTTTTGTTAAAAGGGGACAGGGAGGACAGGCCCACATTCCTGACCATTGAGATCGCCAGGGGCCAGGTTCAACCATCACCTCCTGCAGCGGCCAGCCTGGGACTCTGCTCTGAGCCAGGGATCTTTATCTGAGTGGCTGAGGACTGCAGGCAATGGCCGTGTTAGCAGAATCCTGGAGAACCATGCTATGATGGGTCCCCAGATGGCCCTTCCATCCTCTTATTTCTTCCCATCCGTATCCTTACCTTCCAAGGCCGGGCCCTGTGTGGCGCTCTGGACTCCTCCTCGCCTGCAAGTGCAGCCTCTCACCTCCTTTATGGTCGTCTCTGATCTCACCGAGTCCTCCCATCAGCACTCAGAGGCAGGGGCTGCGAGGGAGGGGAGGTGGCAGTCCACTAGGAGAAGACATGGGACTTGTCCAAGGTCACAGCACTCAGGTGGGGCAGGGCCACCCAGGGTGGGGCTCCTGATGCACCTGTCACAGGTCCAGGGTCCAGGCCGCAGCTCCAGAAGGCTGAGTCACTCTCATGCCCTCACAGGAGGTTAACTCACAAAGGAATCTGAGCAGCCAGGCACCCCTGGGGTGGCCTCCCGCCTCTGCCACTGAGAAAATATGTGCCATCGCTGAGCCGTGGCTTTAGTCTCTTCATCTCTCAAATGGAAGAAATGCAAAGCAGCTTGCAGCAATGCTGTCGGTGTTCACTGCAACCAACGCTGCAATGCAAGGTGTATTAAAATGTCGGTTCAGGCCGGGCGCGGTGGCTCACGCCTGTAATCCTAGCACTCTGGGAGGCCGAGGCGGGCGGATTGTTTGAG
>NW_012138525.1:4938366-4943355 GCF_000956105.1 Propithecus coquereli | reverse complement strand
GATGGAGCTTATTATGACAATTCCCATTGTCTTCATTGTGGTGATGGTTTCACAGATTTATCTACTTCCAAGTGTAGAGCCTAGGAATCTGTAAACAGTTTCCAGGTAATTTCAAAGCACAGCAAATTTGAGAAGTATTGTTCTAGCAGAATTCCTGTGCCTCGTGTCACCAAGACCTCTCCTGATGGAAGGTGTGCTCTAAGTGGAGTGGGGGCTCTTTTGTGAGGAGTTGCTGCATACGGAAGGAGGGTGTCGTGAATCACAACACAGGTCATTTTATAGATCAGGAAACTGAGACCTCGAGAAATAAACTACATCTGGGCCAGGTGCAGTGGCTCACACCTGTAATCCCAGCACTTTGGGAGGCTGAGGCAGGAGGATCACTTGAATACAAGAGTTCCAGACCAAGCCTGGGCAACATAGCAAGACCCCATCTCTAACAAAAAAAATTAAAAACAAACAAACTACATTTTAGGTGCAAGAAACAAATAATCCGGGTTAGTCATTAATATAAAAAGTTATATAAAGCGAAAAGGGTTATAAAACCCCTTCAGTCACTGGGGAGGAGGCCTCAAGATGTGCAGCCGGGCCTGGGAAGCTTACAGAACACAGGGCCACCTTCCAGACCACACCAGCCCCGCCTTTCCTCATGAGCTCCCTCCCTCTCCCCCTCTGCTGAGGAGCCTTTTCTGCCTGTTGGGGTTGGAAGAAGGCTCAACAGCTGCCAAGACTGGGCAGGTCTCTGGATCCAATTCCAAATTTGGAGGGGGGAGCAGGAATTGACTCAATTTGGATCCTGAATCCTCATACAATTGTAACAGAGGGAATGGCCTGGAAAGGGGTAAAACATTTTACCAGTTGTGTCTCTAACTCTTCCCCACTCTTTTGGGGAATGAAAACCTGCATCCCTGCCCAGGGGCAGTAATCAGAGGGGCAGGGGAGTGTTCTTTGTTTTTTTGTACTATAAGAGATGGCTCAAGAGAATTGCCAAGGTTATGGGAATGAGGAAGTATGGGATGGGGAAAGAGGAATTCTGTAGAAGGTCAACAAAGGACCACCAAGGAGGAGGAATGGATGGGGAAGGAAGATTAACTAGTAAATAATTCCCTTTGGGAATTTAAATGAGTCTGAGAGATGGGACATTGTCTTCTTAAAGAGTCTGTTCAGTGTGGTCACAGCCCTGGTATTTCAGGGAGGGGAAGGAAAAGACAATTGTTCTCCTAGGTGGGTCTGGATCTCTGGCAGATAAAGATTTTGGGAGAGGTCAGGTGTGGTGGCTCACGCCTGTAGTCCTAGCACTCTGGGATGCTGAGGTGGGAGGACTGCTTGAGCTCAGGAGTTCAAGACCAGCCTGAGCAAGAGTGAGACCCTGTCTCTACTATAAATAGAAAGAAATTAGCCAAACAACTAAAAAAATAGCAAAAATCAGCCGGGCACAGTGGCGCATGCCTGTATTCCCAGCTCCTCGGGAGGCTGAGGTAGGAGGATCGCTTGAGCCCAGGAGTTTGAGGTTGCTGTGAGCTAGGCTGATGCCACAGCACTCTAGCCCGGGCAAGACAGTGAGACTCTGTCTCTAAAAAAAAAATAATGTCGATTCAGGGGCTGTGCTACACGCTTGAACAGTAACTATGAATAAGACAGATGTTGTCGCTGCGGGACACATGGCAAAACTGGTGCAGTTTTGCCCCCCAGGGTACATTTGTCAATGTCTGAATACATTCTGATTGTCACAACTTGGGGCCAGGGGTGCTGCTGGCATGTAGTGCGTCAAGACCAGGGACGCTGTTAAGCATCCTGCAGCGCACGGGGCAGCCCCATGACAGTTCTCCGGCCCAAAGCGTTAATCGTGCTGGGATTGAGAAACCCTCCTATAGCAGGACGGAGACGCTGAAACATGTGTTTACATGTGTGTGCACAAACCTGAGAGAGAGGAAACACAGGGTGTGACCCAAGAAGGCTCCCTCTAGGCAGTGTCGCCCAAGCCGGATGTGAAAGGTGGACTTGGAGTTAGGACAGTGACGAGGGAGAAAGTTATTCTGAGCAGGACGATCAGCAAAGGCAAAGGCTTGGGGGATAGAAAAAGAGCCCAGCACCCTAAGGAAGTAAACTCCGGCGCGGCTGGACTACAGAGTACAAGGGACAGCCTCAGGTCACGCCAGGCCCTTGTGGCCCACATTACGGAGCTCATGCCTCATCCTGAGGGTGAAGGGAAGCTATTGAAGGGGTGCAGCCAGGAGTGGCCTCGTTGGACTCGCCTCAGAAGGGTGTGGAGGCCAGGGAGGGGCCGCTGTGGGTCACACGGGTGCGGGAGAATGGGGGGGCAGCGGGAGAGCACAGTGGGTTGAGGATATCGGGAGATGTGAGGTGTGAGGCAGGGCGTGGGACCGAGGATGTCACCTGGGTGTGCAGCTTGAGCAGCTGGGAATGGAGCTGCCTCTCCGAGTTCAGCTACAGCCGGGAGCAAGGTAGACGAGGTCTCTGGAGCCAAGGAGCTCCCAGTGAAGGAATCAGTTGGAAAACAAGCAACTCCGTGTGGGATGAGTCAGGGAGAAGACGTACGGGAGCCGTGGGAGTCACAGCCGGGGACAGCTAGTCTGAGCCTGTGGAGCAGCTCAGGCAAGGCCTCGAGGAAGTGACAGCCAAGCTGAGCCCTAAAGGCTGCCCGGGAGCTGGCCAGAGAAAGAGGTGGGGCGGAACCAGCACACTCCAGCACGGGCCCTCGGCCTCCACCCCTGCGCAGGCCACTTTGAGAACCACATCCCCCTCTGCAAACATCCACACCAAGTTTACTTCATCAGCACAGCTCCATCCTAAAGGGCTGGCCTCGTCCCTGCCTGTTCCTTCCAGTGGCTACTCCCTTGTCACCCTCCGAGGGCTTCAAATGATTGTCTAGAATTTCTCCAAGGGTTAGGAAGGCTTTTGAGGGAGATTTCCAAGCAAGACAGGAAAGTGGATCCCCAGGTCCAGTGGAGCTGACGCAGCTGACAATTTGAAAAACAGAGACAAGCTGTTCCCTCTGAGCCCAGCCCAAATTGCAAAATCATGAGCAAATAAATGATCAGTGTTTTAAACCAGCAGTCCCCAACATTTTTGGTACAAGCAACTGGTTTCATGGAAGACAATTTTCCCATGGACGGTTGGTGGGGGGAGGCGGAGCTCAGGCGGTGATGCAAGAGATGGGGAGCGGCTGCTCCCGTGCTCACCTCCTGGTGTGTGGCCCCGTTCCTACCAGGAGACAGCCATTTTAAACCACTAAGTTCTGTAGTTGTTTGATACACAGCAAAAGAGGATGGAAACAAGCCCCTGCTGTTATTGAGCACCTACCATGTGCCAGGCATTGGGTTAAGGCTTGGAGAAATTAAATAATCCCATCCCAGAGCACAGTCAGTAAGAGATGATGGGCTGGCTCTAAAGACCCAGCACTTATTACTCGTGAGGGTCCAACTCTTGGGCACAAGCTTGTGTGTGCTCTTTCAGGCCCAACCGTAAGTGATTACAAAGGCTTTACCTGGCCTTCATGGGGGGTGGAGGTGGGAAGGGGGTGGAGCTGCCCTCCCTGCACCAGACTTGGGACACAGCTGGTGAGCTGCAGTCAGGAGTCAGGCCGGCTGGCTATGCTCTCACACACATCTGCAGCCCCGGCGCAGGAGCCCCTGTGCGGCAGCCTCTGTACTGGGGCCCTCATCCAAGCCTTCCCCAAGTGGGTCTGCCAGGACCTCCTGGCTGGAGCAGAGGGAATCTTGAAGACACTTTATTCTTAGTACTTTTCCACTCCCAGCTCTTACCCGTCTTGTCCCCCCACCCCACTTCCCAAAGTCCATAAAACTTAGCAGGAGCTTTTCTTTTTCTTTTTTTGCTGAGGAGTCCCTCAGCAGTGAGATGATTTCCCCATCTGCAATACCTCTGGCCCTCTCCTGCCACTGTCCGTGGGGAAAAGATGGAACTCTGGGACAGCTGGCATTTTCTCCTCTTGCTTCCACTGTGGCAGTGAGCGATCACAGTTGTGACTGTTACTTTTGTTTTGGCTTGTTGTCTTTATGGACTGCTGGGACACCCAGCAGCTCAGCGATCTCCGGCTCGGCTCAGCATTTGACAACTTGCACAACTCACCTGTCAGAGCACTTGCAGCCAGAGCCTCCTGTCGGCCAGCTCTTCCCTGTTCCGGCCTGGGTTCCCAGTCTGCCTGGAGTCCTTCCTACTCTGCTCTCTGTGCCCCTGCCACCCTCCAGTTTCCAGGCTCACATCCTTTGTAATCTGGCTGAAACCACAAAAGCTCCCATTGTGACTTCAAGAAACGACTCAATAGTTACCACTTTGGAGTATCAGGCGCGGTAACGACGATGGTACCAGCCAGTATTTACTGAGCATGCACTGAGTCCTAGGCACATGCTAAGTGTTCCACACACATGATCTCATGCAAGGAGTTCATACATGCAGTGTTTAGACGTGTAGTGTCTGGACATAGTGAGTGCTCAATAAATGGTAGCTATTATTGCCATCAATCCTCGGGACACCCTCATCAAGTAGGTCTCATTATTTGTCATCCTCCAGTTTTAGAACTGATGAAACTAAGACCCAGATGGGTTAAGAGACACAGTGAATAAAGGGTGGAGCTGAACCTGAAGCCCAAACCTGTCTGACTTTTGAGACCAGGTGCTTTCCAGGTGACAGCACTACCTCTTGGACTTGTTGGGCAAACCCTATTGAAGAAAGTGTAGCTGGATAAAATATAGTTTAGAAAGCACACCTTTTTGAAAGGCTTCTGCCTAAGTGCTTTAAAATGTAAAAGGTTTCAATGCTCCAAGTGGTAAGCTTCAGTGGTGGAGGATTCCTTTATATAAAACTCCATGCTTGGGCCGGGCGCGGTGGCTCACGCCTGTAATCCTAGCACTCTGGGAGGCTGAGGCGGGCGGATTGTTTGAGCTCAGGAGTTCGAGACCAGCCTGAGCAACAGCGAGACCCCGTCTCTACTAAAATTAGAAAGAAATT
>NW_012138525.1:4918157-4938261 GCF_000956105.1 Propithecus coquereli | reverse complement strand
GGAGGCTGAGGCAGTAGGATCACTTGAGCCCAGGAGTCTGAAGTTGCTGTGAGCTAGGCTAACGCCACGGCACTCACTCTAGGCAGGGCAACAGAGTGAGACTCTGTCTCAAAAAAACAAAAAATAAACAAACAAAAAAAAAACCTTCATGCTTCAGGAAGGACCCCAATGAATCACCCCGATATAAGTAACAGTTCTTCACCAGTGCATCGGTGCGCGGTGTGTTTAACCCTGTTAGATCATCCTCTCATCGCTCTTAATATGAATAAACCCCAGACCTGTAAAGAGTAAGAGTCACCGAGTTTCCTTTCAAGTGCCAAGGGGAACACAAACTCCCACTAGATCTCGTTCAACCTAGAAATGCCTCAAGGTCAGGCTTGAACCATCTCTAGGTGACATCAAATCCACTGGCAACAACGTCAGAGTAGTTTAGAGTTAAGCACAGTAGCTAAGAGCTTGGACAACGCTGGGGAATAAGGTAACTGTGTGATTTTAGGCAAAATGTTCAATCTCTTGATCCTAGCTGTCCTCATCTGTAGACTAAGAACAATATCAGCACCTACTTCCTGGGGCTGTTGAGAGCCGGTGAGATGTTTTTAAGGCCTGGATAGACTAGGGGTTCAAGAATTGTCAGTTTTCATTATTACTGAATACTGGTGAGAGGATGACTACATCCAGGAAGGCTGAGGTCCCTCCAGAAGGAAGGCCAATCTTATTTAAGTGAGTGTTTCTGCTTGGCAGGACTCCTCAACAGTTCAGCAGAAACTCCTGATCAGATTCTCCTAGGGCAGGATCTGGATTCCAGTCTCCTGGTGTCTGCACCAAAGTTCTTAACCATCAGGAAGTATCAGAATCACTGAGAGCTTGTTTACAATGCATATTCTTGGGGTTCTCCCTCCAAAAATCTATTCTAGGTTTGGGGTGAGGCGTGGGACTGGGTATGTTTAACGAACGCCCCAGGTAATTTTCTCTAGAGTCTGAAACACTGCCCTAAACCAGCAATAGGCAGACTTTTACAGTAAACAGCCAGAGAGAATACTTTTGGCTTTGTGGGCCAGAAATCTGTTTATAACTACTCAACTCTGCTCTTGCGGTACACACAAAAAGCCATAGATTCATCAATGAATGGGTGTGGCTGCGTTCCAATAAAATCTTATTTTACAAAAATAGGTGGTGGGTCAGATTCGGCCCATGGACTGCAGTCTGGCAGCCCTGCTCTCTTCTATATTTAACCAAGAAAGAAAGAAAGACACAGAGATGCGTGTATAAAAAAGTGATTATTTTTTTAATTTAAAATTATGACCTGGAAAGAACTAGTCAGTTGAAGTGATCCAGGCTTTCTCTTTATACCCAAATGGAACAAACACAATATTGGCTCAGATTTCCAACCCCAGAGAAAAACCAAACCAAGTCCCAAATCCTTGGGAAGTCCCTGCAGCTCCACGACTGGGGCCATTAGGCTCCAGGCCTGATGCTCTCCAGCCGGGCTGAGAAGGGCTTTCCTTCCACCAGCAGCTCCCTCGCTGGGCCTGGTCCCTCTCCATGCCCCTGGTGCTGGCACTGCGCGTGTGCCTCCGCAGAGAGGTCAAATGTACGGCAGTCACCTCTCAACCGTCTTTGGGGCATCTTCCTGTGATCGCAATAGCAGAGCTGAGGAAGCCTAAACATTCGTGCCGAGAAGGGCAGCATCTTCACTTGTCTAGCTGAGATCTGGAGCCTCAAGTTGTAACCATCGGTCACGTGTGGCCAAGGCACCGGCAGCAAAACAGCGAACTTGGGAAACGATCTGGGGAGATGCAAGTGTCTCAGTGGTCAATGGTGAGTCTGAAAATGAAACAGACAAATGCCACCTGGGTAAAATCCTCACAAACGCCGCAGGGGAGAAACGTAAAGACGAACATGGAACAGCACCTCCTGCAGCACTCCAAGGCTCTTTCTGCTCCTCCCCGAGCACAGAATCCAAAGGGTCCCACTTCTTAGGTCAGCTTCGCCTCTCCCACCTCCTACTTTCAGGGTCAATCCTGGCTTCAGATTCACGCAGCCATGAGAGGGAGTCTTACAAGAACACGAGGCACTGAATAACGTGCAAGGGAGAAGAGTCCAGGCTGTGATGTTCAGCAGGGCTTTTTTGCACTGAATTTTGGAAATGTGGAGTCAGCACAGGGAGGAAGCAGGAAGGGTGTGGCCAGCGAGCTGCCCTCCTGGAGGCCCTCCCAGGAGGGGTTCACGTACAGAATAAATACAACCGGCTTGCAGAAAGCCTTCTGGAAAAAGCCAACAGGTCACCTTAGACCCCCTGTGGTGGGACTACAAGCTTCCACACTGGGTTGCCTTCTCTCAAATTTATGGCACCCAAAGCATGACCTGAGTCAAAAGCTCTAGGGGCAAACCACCAAAGGGCTGCCCAGAGAAGCCGTGGAAGACCAGAGAGTGGCCAAACCATCCCCACCACACACAGCATTCCTGCGCCAGGTTGGCTGCATACCAAGTGTATTGCGGAGGCATCCCAGGGCATTAACAAAGGCCCGTGCTGTGCCTGGGGTGCGGTCGGGGGAGAACACAGCAGTCATTAGAGTCCCCTGAGAACTGAGGCACAGTGAGAAGGAGAGAAAGGTAGAGTTTCCTCCTCAGGCTCAGTCGTGCTGCCTCCCAAGGGAGGAAGATATTATTGCCCAACTGCCAGCTCCACTGACATTATCTGACTCAAACAGATGGCACCTGGGGGGTCAGCTCAGCACAGATCCCAGCTATGAGACGGCCGCCAGTGAGAGCCGGTTGTTCCTTACAGTCGTCCTAGACCGAGTCTGGGTCATGTCAGAAGCCCTGGCTCATGACAACACATGTCCCGTCACACGCACATGGGACCCTAGCTAACCAATCTTCTGTATCTTAGCAAGGCAACTCAAGTGGTGGGGGGAAGAGAGGTGTCTCAGGAGCCTAACAAGTTCCTCTTCCCAGTGTCCTTCTCAGAAGCAGTGGACCCCTAAATCCTTGTCAAAGAGGGAGCTGTCCACGCGGCTGACCTAAGGCCAATCACAGAACCCACTTACAAGACCGCGGAGGTTTCGTCCAATCACGGCAGAAGGTTAACTCCATCCCTGCCCTCACTGGATGATGCTGTCCGGCTGCCCGTTCTGGGCCACCTGTCCAGGCTCAGAGGCAGGAGCTGGGGTGGGTGTGTTGCTCTGCAGGTAGCGGCGGAAATCTTTGATCATGGGCCGCAGGACCTGGATGAGGACACTCAAGGCCGCCTGGGTACCCTCCATGGCCTGGGCCTGGCGCTCCTGGGCACAGGCCTGTACCTCCTGGGAGCGGCGGATCATCTGCAGGAGGTCGTTCTGCTGCTCCAGGTGCTGGGCAATCTCCTTCACATGCAGGTTGGTGACCCGCTGCTCCTGTATCAGCTTGGCAGAGTTGAGGGCAATACGGCTCTTGAGTGCCTGCGGCTTGACGGATGCGTCTGTGTGCTGGGCCATCATCTCCACGGGGGCCTCGGCCGGCAGGGGCGGGGGGGCCTCGGCCGTGCAGTACTCCACCACTCCCTCCTCCAGCGTGTGATAGGCTGTCTCAGTGGGGACTGCAGGAAAGAAAGAACAAGGGCCCAAGGGCTGATGCAGGTCAACTTTCTGGAAGGAATGAAGCTGGCTATGTAGGATGGAGAGGAAGCTGTCAAGCCCTGTCCTGGAGGGAGATAAAGAGGAATTCAGGCCTCCCCTGGCTATATAGCTATTCAGGTATAAAATCTAGAATCTAAGGGGTTCAGAACCTTAATCTACTTAGCAACCAAAGGGCCAGCCCCAGATCTGGCAAAAGCAAAGATGCTAATAATAATACTAGCAAGAATTTTAGAGCATCTTCTGTGCACCAGGCACTTTGTACTCATTAGCTTGATGAATCCTCATAATGACACCAAGAGGTAGGTACTGTCATCTTCATTTTCAGAGACGGGGAAACAGACTGGAAACATGGAGTGACCTGCCTAAGGTCACAGGGCTCATTCAGCAGAATCAGGTCTCCCTAACACCAGAGCCTGAAGTGCTCATAACCATTCCACTGGGCTGCTTCTAGCTAAGAAAGGCACCTCAGAAGCAGGTCACAAGCTCCCTGTAATCTGTAATGCCAGCACAAAGCAGGCATCTTGGGTGGGACTCTACACAAGCAATTTGCAGCCCCAGGAGTCCTACCTTCTTTGATGCTTTCTTGACTTCCACATCCCCTGTGGCCAAGCAGAAAAGGAGGCAGGAGTAGGGCAGCAGCAGCTAAAGTGCCCAAGAAATGTCTCCCTGTCTCTTTGACCACGTTGGACAATGGGACACCTACACATCCTTCCTGTTCCAGAACAGCATCTGACTTAGGCCCGTGTTTGCTCCCATTCTCCCACCTCGATATATATTGAATGGCACCCACCCATACACCCAAATCCCCCAAGCCCCACAAGAGTCACTGAATGATCCAGTTCACAGTCATCACAAACGAGCAGAGGCAGCAGTCATTGGCACAAACCTTTCTCTGAACTAAAAAGTCCAAACTTAGTTCTGTTGTCATTCATAGCTGAGAACTTTTGAAGGGATCCTAGGTGGCTTGTTTGGGCCTCCATGCACGTGGGAGACGCCAGTCTTCACCCTTCAGTGCCCACCAGGAAGCCCCCCTTCCTCTTCTGAGTCCTTAGGTTTTCCCAACTGATAGTGACATATTCATATATGTATCTTATCTGTCCTACTGGAACATAACTGGCCTATAATTTAGACAATTTGGTAATCCCAGTGCCCAGCACAGGGTTTGGCACGGAATAAGTGCTAGTGTTTGATGAATGAATGACTGAATGAATGAGGAGATTAACACCAGGAAGCATAAGGTTCCCGAGCACTGCCTGATGAATGTTTGTTGCACTGAAAACACAGAAAGTCTTTGTCCAGAATTGTTGTCTCACTTGGGCATTATTATTCCCATCTATCTATTCAACAGATATGTCCTGTGGGGACACAGACATGGTCTCTGTCTTCAAGGACCACACGGTTCAGCAAGTGGAGGTAAGTCATGGACAAACACGGTGGCAACACAGAGTAGAGAGCTATCCAGCTGTCAGAGTCCAGACCACGTGCTGAGGAAGTCCCAAAGAGAACAAGATCACTTCTATCTGGGGCACTCTTGGAAGGACTCATGGTCTTCCAAGACCCTCATCTGACCTTTGACCCTTGGCAGCCAACCTTCCCCAGGCCACCCCAGAGCTTGCTGGCCCTTCCCATTTATGCACGCTGACTGGGCAGGAGATGTCACTCACTTTGTGTCAGGGTGACCGTGGCTGCGGCTGCAGTGGCCGTGGGTCCAAGGGCCACGGGGTGGATCTCTGTGGTACTGGGCAGGCTGATGATGGTGGCCTCGCCCAGCAGGTTGCAGATGCGTTGTTGCATGGGGGTCAGCAGTACAGGGGCTACAGCTGGGCCACTGCCACCACTGCCACCGCCTGTCCCAGGCCCACCAGCTCCATCCTCCTCAGTGGGCCCCGGCGCCTCGCCACCCTCCACGGCGGCCCGGACCTGGGCAACCTTGCGACGGACCTCAGTCTTGAGGTCAGACCACTTCTTCTTGACCTCAGGCAGCTCCCTGCGGCAGGTGGCCACGGCGTTGACCCTTCTCAGGATGCCGTGCCAGGCTGCGCTCTTGGCGGCCAACGGGACCCCGGCATTGAAGTGGTTCACCAGCAGGTGCTTCTTGAGCTCCAGCTCCTCCACGATGATCTCCACCTCCCGCTCGGAGAAGTTCATCTTCCTCTTCTTGGCTGGGACGGCCATGGCCTCTCCCCTCCACTCTTTTTAAAGAAATTATAACCCCCTCAACCACCCCAATTCCCCCTCTCTTCTTTCTCAACCTCACCCCTCACCCACCCCCTACAGGGGATAGGCCGGGCTTGCTTAAGGCCAAGCACCAGGCCTTTGGTAATCCCCCTCGCTACGCAAAGTGCGTAGGGCCCAGCCTCGACCGGCCCGGCCGCTGCCAGCCAGCTGCGTAATGGCTTCCTGAATCTGCCTCTTCCGCCGGGGTGTGCGGAGATCCGCCCACCCACCCTCTTCCCGCCCCCCAGAGCTTCTCCAGGAGAACCCGCCTTCCCGGTTGGTCGTGGCTCAAATATCACGTCGATCACTGGTTCTCTCGGTCTGCCGCTCAGCTAAGGAGCACGCCTACTTATTGGAGTTCACGTGACCATTGGCCTAAAGGTGTGTCTGTCATTCCAGAGCGCTCCGCCTACCCAGCCTTTATTCGCCTCCATTGGAAAATCATTCTGTCGTTCAATTATCAGTATTACGACTATTACGCCGTTAAATTCAACTATTTTATCGGTGGTTTAGGGCGTTAAACTACCAAAACCCTGCTTCCCGAGGATACTTAGTGCTTTCGGCCTTGAGCCGTTGGCCAATTAATTTTTAATTCCACCCACGGGCACAAACTCTGCCTTGCAATTGCAGTTCATAATTGCTCTCACACAAATCCTATTTCCCATCGGAGGCTACGATCTCTCCGTGAACGACCGCTCCTCTCTTTCTTACGATTCCGCGGCTTAAACAGGTTTCTCAATGGAAATTGAACACAGGGCCTTCCGTCTGCCAATCACATGACTTATGCCTATCGCTGCGTGGTTTCCTCTCCCCGGCCCGGCTCAGCCAATCCCCGCCTCCCTCAGTTTGAATCGGTCCCAGGCGGAGCGGGGTGGCCCCGCCCACTCCATTGATCTGGGTAAGCCTAGGCGGTGTGTGCGGTCCTCAAGCAGGCTCCGCCCCGCGGCCCGCCCCTCCAGGGTCTCCGTCCGGGTCTGTGACTGGCCGTCAGCACGCCCGGGGGCATGGTCACCGAGGCGGCGCGCGGCGGGGCGGGGCTCCCGGAAGCGGCCCCTCCCGCCAGCTTGCCGGCACTTGGGAGCCTGCATTCTCAGTGAGAGAACGCCCGGCGTGACTTCCGCGCTGCTCCCGCCGGCCAGCCGCCCCAGCCCCGCGCCCCTGTCTCGCACCCGATGGTGAGCAGTGTGTTGTGCCGCTGCGTGGCCTCCCCGGCGCCGGACGCCGCCGCCTCGTCGTCAGCCTCGTCGCCGGCTTCTGTGGGGGACCCGTGCGGCGGCGCCGTCTGCGGTGGCCCGGACTACCGGCTGCGCCTGTGGAGCCTCTTCCAGACGCTGGACGTCAACCGCGACGGCGGCCTGTGTGTCAACGACCTGGCCGTGGGGCTGCGGCGTCTGGGACTGCACCGCACCGAGGGCGAGCTCCGGGTAGGCAGTGCGGGCCAGCCACGCGGGCGGGGAGGGAGCCCCTGAGAGGTCCGGGTGACAGGTGCGGGCCGCTGGTGGGTGACAGGTCTGGACGTCCCGGCTTCCGGGGCAGACCCCTGGAGCTTGGCAGGTCGGGGTGGACGGCCCCTTGTGCTGGACGGGATCCCTACTGTTCTGAAGAGTAGTGCCCCCTGACTGACACCCTATTTATGTCCTGGTGGGAGTGGGGCTCCTTTCTGACCTCCAGGTGCTTGGGCCAGTCTCTTCATAGGCATCCTTTGGGCCTTCTAATGGGTGAAAATCTCTTTCCTGCCCGGGCTTCCCCCAAAGTAGAAGGCCAAGTCTCAAGAGTGTGTTTTTATCACCTCCTGACCTCCAGGCCAAGCTGGATGCGCCCCCTACCCCATTGACGGGTTCATCATCATCCATCTCCAGCAGCACCTTCTTTTTCCTCTCGTTTCCATGCCACCCATGGGTCCTGATCTGGTTCGTCTCAGAAGCATGTGGGAGTTGGGGGAAAAAATGGGTATTGGGGTTTCAGGCAGATCTGTGTGGATGTGGGTGGTGAGGACTGACAGTGCTCATGGTTTAGGCTCATACCCATTGCCTTGCTTAGCCAGAAAGTGGGATCACCTGCAGAATTGGAGTGTAGATGGATTTAAAGAATCTGGGACAAAATTCTTTCTGCAAGTGAAAGTGTAGTACACCTAAGAGGGCAGATTGTTACTCTTGTCCTGGAGTGGACCTCTGGCCAAGGTTGGGGGGAAGGAGGCAGAGAAATGGCCATATCTGGACCTGCCAGAAAGAGAAGTGCTGTCCTTTTTGTGTATGCTCGGAGCAATGGCTGTTTCTTCCCTCTCTGTTTCTCGTGGTATGTTGTTCAGTCTGACTTGGTAGCTGTAGCTACCCTTTCCCAGGTATTTCACTTACTGTGGCTTAGCCTAGTTTACAACCTAGATTAGGAATTCTGAGTACTTACCTAGGAACCTGTTTCTCTTCTAAGGTTGTTTGTTTGGTCCATCTGTACATACAATAATTAGAGAATCTCATAGCCAAGTATGAAAAAAATATGGTAAAATGCCAGTAAATTAAATCAAGTGGATGGGTGAGTGGGTGTACGTAAGGTGTTTTTAACTCACGTCTTGGATCAACATCCAGGGTATTTAACCTACTTGTTTAGTTGTCAGCCTAGGAAGACCAAGGGTAACACTATGCAACATGGAATCATTGGGTTAAGTCCAAGAGATTTAGAGACAAGGTTTTCTTTATTGATTGATTTTTTTGAGACAAAGTCTTGCTCCGTTGCCTGGTCTAGAATGCTGTGGCGTCAGCCTAGCTCACAGCAACCTCTAACTCCTGGGCTCAAGCAATTCTTCTGCCTCAGTCTCCTGAGTAGCTGGGACTGACTACAGGCATGCGCCACCATGCCCAGCTAATTTTTTCTATATATTTTTAGTTGTCCAGCTAATTTCTTTATATTTTTAGTAGAGACGGGGTCTCACTCTTTCTCAGGCTGGTCTTGAACTCCTGACCTTGAGCGATCCTCCCGCCTCGGCCTCCCAGAGTGCAAGGATTACAGGCGTGAGCCACCATGCCCTGCCTGAGACACGGTTTTATTTGTGTGTTTTGTTTTGTTTTGGTTTTAATTTTTAAAGTCAGCTTTACCTAAAATGTTGTTGTGAGTTGGAGATTTTCCCATGTCTATCTGATGAATAAGTTGCTTGAAAAGATAGGATGGCTAAACCCAGAGGAACTATGCTTAAGGCTTAGGGAGGTATGGGCCCAGGTGAACCTTCCTGCTTTTATGAACCTTTCCACTTGGCCTGTGCTGCCAGGCACATTAAGAACATCTGGCTGCGGGAGTATATTAAATGTTTACACCATGCTTTGTGCCTCTACTGAAGTCACAGTGTTCTCAAATTCATGGCACATCTGATATAGAGCCTAATCCATTTTTTTGGCAGTGAATTTCTCAGGGCAAATAAGGAGAACGTGATCATTTTTCTTTCTAGTGTTGAAAGAAAGCCTTTTTTTATTAACTAAAGGGAGCCTGGCCCCTTGGGATCACTTTGGCTCTAAAATCTTTCACTCTGTGACTGATCTAAGTTCTATGTTATGGAACAATTCTTTTTTATTCTTTTGGACTCTATTTATTCAGCTCTTTCAACTTTTGAACAAATTGTTATACAGCTTTAGGAGAGATGAGAAATGATTCATTTTATTAATTCATTACCTGTAAAGGAGCACAGTTAGTTCTGTGGGGAGCGTTTTAAGGATTGGAGAGAAAATCTGCCTTTTTATAAATAACTGGGCGACAGGAAGACACCCTGCCTTGTGCACCCCCCTGCCACTTCCTGTTGAATTCGTATCCGTATTAGCTGCCTACAGAAAGAGCAGTGCTGCGGTTTTACACCATTAGCAGGAGCCAAAAGAGAACTTGGGGGTCCTTTGGTTCAAAACAGGTCATGTGCCATGGGAATAGGCATTAAAAACACATCAAACTTTAGAAGCTGCTTCATGTGAAACCAGCCTGAGATGCTGTGGTTTGCAAAGGAATCAGCTGTGAGTGCTTGTCAGTGGGTAATGGGTGAACCCAGGCCTTGGGACTCCACAAAGCCTTTTGTTAGCTTGTAACAGCCTGGGTAAAGTTTTCTTTAAAAATAAACCAACAGATTTTGCCATCTGCCTTTGTTTGAGAAGAGATGGGGACACTCAGAGAAAAATTACTTAAAATGGAAGTAGGCAGAGAAACCCATGGCAGCCAGCCAGGGAGATTTTCTTTGTAAAGGGCATGTAGGCAAGAAGCTCGTCCTGGGACAAAAGAAGGGAAGGATTTATCAAAGAACAAAGATGACAACATAGTGACTTTGGGAGATGATACTCAGCCAGAGCTAATTATAGCATTGTCTATTTAAGGCATTTTCATGTGACCAAACAAAATCTGTGTCTTAAAACAAATTTAAAACATAGGTTAGAACTCAGGCAGCCAATTAGAGGAAGAAAGCAAGCTGTGTTACATGTATACAATTTTCTCTTTGGCTGAGGCTTGTGGGTTCTCATTAGGGGCTGGTGTTTAAGGCAGGTGAGGATTCTAGACGATGCTGCAGTCAGCTGATTTACAGACTGGCAAGCACACCATCTAGTTTGAGCCCCACGATAACTTGTGAAGCAGGCAAGTCAGCAAAATGGTTTCACCCCATTTTACAAGGGAAGCACCAGTGGTTCAAAAAGACAATGAAACGGCCTCAAAAATCATTTCACCGCAGGGGAATTGGACCAGAGAAGGAATTGGAACCATCTTCTGATTCCTACTCCTGTCCTCTTTAACTCCTCAGTTGTCTCTGAAGAACATGAAGAGAGTTCCAAACCTGGGCTTTCGGGAGAACTTGAGAAAGGGGAGAGAGATCCATTTAGAACCATAGCTTTTGTTCTCAGCGTATAGGTTTCAAGATTATCCATGGTTTACCCTGCCAGACAGAGAACAAGAATCCACCCTGCCCTATTTCTCTCCCTGACCAGAGCAATAGACATAATAAGGCAATCCTTGTTGACTTGAAATAATTGAATGGAGGATCAGTAATGTCAAGTTAGTATTGCTTACTCAGATACACTGTCGACTCTATACCTTTAAATGTTTGGACGTTTGTGGGGTAGATGTTTACCAATATAGCCAGACTTGGATAAGATAGTCTACAGAAGAAAGAGCTTTTTTCATAGGAAAGGGATAGACGTTATTTGGTATAGTATACTGGCCCATTAGAAAAAGAAGAATGTCTTTTGCAGAATGGATTGATTTCATATATTAAACTGATTAACTTGTTGTGTTATATTATTGCAAAATTGGTTCCTGGCTCAAAGTCATGATCAAGTCAACTGGAAGAATTTTTTTTTAATAAGTTGATATTTCAAAAGGTGGAGTCAGGGCCAGGCGTGGTGGCTCATGCCTGTAATCCTAGCTCTCTGGGAGGCCAAGGCGGGCGGATTGTTTGAGCTCAGGAGTTCGAAACCAACCTGAGCAAGAGCGAGACCCCGTCTCTACTAAAAATAGAAAGAAATTAATTGGACAACTAAAAATATATAGGAAAAAAAAACTAGCCGGGCATGGTGGCGCATGCCTGTAGTCCCAGCTACTCGGGAGGCTGAGGCAGGAGGATCGCTTGAGCCCAGGAGTTTGAGGTTGCTGTGAGCTAAGATGACGCCACGGCACTCTAGCCCGGGCAACACAATGAGACTCTGTCTCAAAAAAAAAAAAAAAAAAGGTGGAGTCAGGTGCCCTGATCCTAAAGACCAAGTAACAAATAAGAATATACCAGAGTCTGTCTGACCTGGAGCTTCAGTTGGATGAATTCCTTTGATGTTCAAAGAGTCACTAATTGTGGAAATCTCACAGAAACCACAGGGGAATAAGGGAAACAAATGTTTTGCTGGTATTCATTTCTGATCCAGCTGAGTACAGCTGTGGGATGAAATCAGTGAACAAAACTGTATTTATATAGGACTAGTCTCCTTAAACTAAATCTGTACACACTTTCTATTTTTAGCCATTTCTTATTATACTAATGTGAATTTGGCAGACCCGTAGAATTTAGTCTTAGAAGGGTCACGGGTTATCACAGTCGTCGTCGTCACTAGCCAGCCTTCCACCTAGCGTGGGGGTGGTTCCTCCTGTGGTGTTCTTCCCAAATGGTCGTCCTGCCCCTTCCACTGTGGACCTACTCGAGGTCATTGTGAGTTCTTAGTGACGTCAGACTGAATCCTGTATCTGCTGCCCATTCGCCCTAAGTGTACCTTGAGGAGCAACACAGAAAAGTGATCCAAGGGCCCTTTAAGTATCTGACAACCCCAGACTTACCTTCCTGTAATTTCTGATACTGCGAACAGCTGTAGGTCTCATGTGCACTTCTCACATAACATGTGGCCACACCTCTCACAGTTCCTCAGCCGAGGCAGTAACCCGTGGGAGTCGGAAGTACAGACTTTCCTCAGAAACATCATGCTGAAGTGAAAGAAGCCAGTCACAAAGAGCATGCGTGATGTGATCCATTTATACAAAAGTCCAGAAGAGGGCAATCTGGAGAGACAGAAAGTTGATTACTGGCTGCCTGGATGGGGGCGGGATACTGGGGAGTGGAAAGGTAGGAAGGTGATGACAAAGGGGTGTGGTATGAGGTTTCTTTTTAAGGTGATGAAAATACTCTCAAACTGACCATAGTGATGGGCTGCACATACCTGTGAAGATACTGAGAACCACCGAATGACACACTCTAAAGGAATGACTGTATGGTATGGGACCTGGGTTCAAATGTTGCTTCTGCAGCCTGCTAGCTGTGTGACCTTGAGCAAGTGACTCACCGCCTTCAATCTGTTTCCTTATCAGAAACATGGTATGAATATCTACTTCCTAAGGTGGTTGTGAGGACCCAATGAGATAAAGTATGTAAAGAGCCTGATATGGTGTGTGTGTCTGACACAGGTGCTTGCGACCAGGTGACTTCCCTGTTGATTCTTTGAAAATATGATGCCCAGAATGGGTCAGAATCATCTATGTTTTGCCCCTAGTACTCTTTTTTTTTTTTTTGAGACAGAGTCTCACTCTGTTGCCCGGGCTAGAGTGAGTGCCGTGGCGTCAGCCTAGCTGACAGCAACCTCAAACTCCTGGGCTCAAGCGATCCTACTGCCTCAGCCTCCCGAGTAGCTGGGATTACAGGCATGCACCACCATGCCCGGCTAATTTTTTTCTATATATTTTTAGTTGTCCGATTAATTTCTTTATATTTTTAGTAGAGACGGGGTCTCGCTCTTGCTCAGGCTGGTCTCGAACTCCTGAGCTCAAACAATCCTCCCGCCTCGGCCTCCCAGAGTGCTAGGATTATAGGCGTGAGCCACCGTGCCCGGCCCCAACCCCTAGTACTCTTAAATGAAAAGTAAAAGGCAAAGGAGGGCAAAGCCTGGGGGCGTGGATAGTAAAGGGTGTGTGGCACCCCGGGAGACACAGTCTCCCCCAGCACCCCAGAGCGGGAACAGCTCCAGTGGGATGGAGAGGGGTATGGCTTGTGTGAAGCCCGGGCCCTGTGGACACTGGGAAGGTCAAAACAAGAAAAGAAACTTTAAGAAGTTGTTGAAGTAGTAGAGTCACTTTACACGTAAAGATGTCTTTGGCCCAAACGTTTCCCTGCACAGAAGTGGGCCCTCCTGGTCTTGCAAGCCTGTTGTTCATCTCATAAGCCACGATGAGTGGACTTTCCTCAAGTATGGAGTTGGCCTTGAAGTTGTGAAAATAGAAGCTTCACGCAGAGCTTAGTTCCAAGCTTTGGAGATTCTCTCACTGTCCAGCATTATTTTGCAGACGTGGGATTGAGGCTCCGAGGTTGGGTTGGCCGGTACCAGAACCTGGGATTTTGACTCTGTTAAGCTCAACACCCACACGGCCGCCTTCGTTCTGTGGTTGTAGACACTTAACTTGCCTTTAAAACTTTGCAGTATTTACTTTCACAGTTTGACATCAACATAGCTGGCATAACTCCAGCTCAGCATTTTAAGGCTCATGCTGATACTCAGGAAACGGTGACTAAAATGATAGGTACACTGTTCCTAAATATGAGATGTAAAACACTCAACACAGTACTTGAAAAAAAGAAGTTGTCGTCTTAAAGATGATGCATCTTCCTTTAAAGTAAAAAATGAAAACAAAGACTATAAAGGAGCTTCTTATCTGCTTTAAACTCTTGGCTGGGTTTTCCAGGAAGCTTGAAAAGGAGAAGAGTCAGGGCTCATTTTCTGTGGGGTCAGAGGGGAAACTGGAGACTGTGGCTGTCCCTGTTCCTGCTGGCGCTTGAAGCTTTCCACATTGTTCCATCAGCCCCTCGCTTATACCTTTCCTCCCATCCTCCCTCCTCTGCTGGAATCTGATATGACTTTTACCAAAACACAAAGAAAACCGTCTACATTGTGTGAGAGAACTTTCAAAAACCATTGAGACCCCGGTGGTGCAAAAACAAAGTGGGGAGAGGGTAGTTTAGATCACCAAGAATAAGAACAAATTGTCTGCTAAATCCTTACCTGTAGTTGTGACACAGTGGAATAGTTCTGTTGGTTGAAACCAGCTACAGTCCCCATCAGCGACCTTGCCAGGCTTTTCCCGACCCCACGTGCCTAAAACCCTGTTGTTGCTTTTGGTCAAGGCCTTTAGGCTGAGTTTGAGTCCATAGAATGTTAGAACTGGTATGTTTTCAAGGCTTGTCCAGTTCAGTCCCCACATTTGTAGGACAGAGAGGTTAAAAACTTGTTCAGGTTCCTACAAAGGCATTGTAGGGGGGATCCTGGGGAGAAGGACAAGGTTTCTGTAGCATCCCTCAGTGATGCATTTATGGACACAGTTAACTTTTTTCCTCTTTTCATTCACACATTGGGTATATTCTTTTGTTTGCTAGATTCTCTCCCTCTCTAACCTATAGAAGAAGGAAAAAGAGGATCTAAGGGTAAATAGTTCTACAGCTAAAGAATTCCTTTTCTGGGTTGTTTCAAAGAGCTGGCTTGGTTTAAACCAGTTATTCTTACACAGCATTCTCCCAGCTGCCCTCATGCCCTGAACAGCTGTGCTGTGTATCTGCTGAAGGCAGCCTGGGATCGGTTTCACGCCCTTAACTTCTCTTCTCCCTGCAGTCCTTGCACGATGCAAAGCAAGCTGCTGGTGAGAGTTAAGTTTGCACTGATTCAGATGATCTCAGATTTAGAGTGCAATCCTGAAATCAATTTTAGGAAACTGAAAACATTTAGTGTTGCTTTAATAGTGAATCTACTGGTTTGCCTTTTGACGGGAGAGAGGGAAGGGAGAGGGTGAAGATAAAGTGGCTGTAACAAGTAGGCTGAACGTGTACAGACTGTATGCCTCCCACTAGTCAATGTTGGATTGCTTTGGAATTTTTTGATCACTTTAGGTGATTAGGTTATTATGCACTAGCCTCAATACAATATTCCCCCCACTCCTTACGCCTGACACATATCTAATCTGAAGGAGGATCATGCTCTTCCAAGAGCAGAAAAAGAAATTATGCCATGTTTCTATGCAGACTCTTGCTTCTGCAGAACTTTACCTGTTAACATCTCAAAATCCTACACTTAGAGTTGGGTTAATTTTGGACACCTCTAACTTTCTTTTAGAGAAAAGAAAAAGACATCTTTGTTAATAGGCGTTCATCTTGAACTTGGGACCTCGATGGGGATTGGCTTTTCACTAGGAGTAGCCAGAAGTCATCCAAGAGACTGTTCTCTCTGTGCTAGACTTCTCTTTCTCTTCCACAGTTTCAGGAGTTTTCTTCAGGGAGTTTTTGCCAGAGCTAGATTTTCCAGTTTTACTTCCTAAAATGGAAATAGATTAGGGATTTCACCTTTCCCATCGCTGCAGTTTTGTCATCTTCAGTACCTTACTTGCATTTGTGCCAAATGAGGCAAGTTCCTGGCTTCACTTCATTCATCTAATTGTGGGCTGAGTCACGGGCAGGAAGGTATTTAATGGTCCTGCCTTAAAGCCTGAAACTTGGGCCACCCGTAGGGTGACCAGGACAGCGCATCAGAGCTGAGCATTTCAATTAGCTGGTTGATTCATTTCAGTGGAGACATACTCTTCACCTGTTACAGTTGTGCCTCTGAAATAGCAAGTCGTTACCATTTGTCAGTATATAAAAGAGATTCTTCAAACTTTTGCCTCTTGTACCACCCTAAAAGAATTTTAAAAACAGCTTAGCCCATTGCACATTTTGTACATCTGCTTTAAATGTTTTTGTTTGTTGGTTTTAGTTTCTGTTCAAACCTTAGAGCTGCAGATGTGACTCATTCAATGTATGGAAAAGACTCTCCATATGATCTAATTGGCCAAGACAGTCCTCATTATCAATCAGTCAGCCTAGCTTGCTTTCAAATAAAATCTAGCTTCATTTTTTAGGGTTTTGTTTGTTTGTTTTTTTAGAGGCAGAGTCTCATTCTGGCAGCCAGGCTGGAGTGCAGTGCCTCATCATAGCTCACTGCAGCCTTGAACTCCTGAGCTTAAGCAATCCTCCTGCCTCAGCCTCCTGAGTAGCTAGGACTGCAGGTATGTGCTACCACGAGGGCTAATTTTATGCGTGCACACGTGTGCGTGTGTGCGTGTGTGTGTGTGTGTGTGTGTGTGTATGTGTAGACAAGTTCTGGCACTACATTGCCCAGGCTGGTCTCCTTGTCTCAAGCCATCCTCTAGCCTCGGCCTCCCAAAGTGCTGGGATTAGACAAGTGTGAGCCGCCACACTAGGCCATTTTTTAATTTTAAAAAGGCGTTGAGGATGTTGGTACTTTAAGATGGGAGTCTGCCAGCCTCCTCATTTGCCAGCAAATTAATAAAATTCTCTTTCCTTCTCTTCAAACCACTCATCCTCACTCTTCTGATGTGGCCTCGGGGACAGGTGCTGAACTTTTGGCAACAGAATTTGGTGTCCATAGGTGGGCCTCTTGGCACCTGTGTGAAGTGGCACCCTGCAACTGCTGGAAGAGGCAGGGAGCAGCCTCAGGTCGAAGCTGTGGGTTTTCACGGGCAGAGCAGCTTCTTTTCGAGGTGAGAGAGCAAGGGACAGGCCCAGCAGCTGCCAGAGCCTGTTTTAGCTCCGGGAATTCCTGTCTTTGTCTCCCCGAAGTAGACGCAGCTCCCCACAACCTGAACTGAGTTGAGGAGAAGGAAATGGATTTGGAAATGTCTGGACAGCCTTGGCCATTTGGTTGTTGAGTAAATTCCCTGGGGTGTACCCTGAGACCCTAATTCCACCCATTTGTGTGATTTTTGGACCTTCCTGTTGGTTTTATTTGTTTTGAGGTGCCTTTTGGAGGCGGAAGTCACTAGATTGAATGGAACTAGGGAAACTGGTTTGAATTTGGAGCTCATTTGTGGTTCCCAGGGAATGGAGGGACTAGGCTACCAATTGGGGAGAGTTTCCCTGGGAACAATGGGGGATTAGGTCACTCATTTAGGGAGGCCTTCCAGCCCTGTAGGGCATTTGTTGAAGGCCCAGGGAATGGAGGGGATT
The DNA here is from genome assembly GCF_000956105.1 of Propithecus coquereli. NCBI lineage: Eukaryota > Metazoa > Chordata > Mammalia > Primates > Indriidae > Propithecus > Propithecus coquereli. The sequence continues at coordinate 4,920,954 of NW_012138525.1, read as the reverse complement.
AACCCACTCATTCTGTTTGGGGTGGCGTTTATCCCCTTTGGATTCCCATTTGTGAACCTTCCAGCCCTATGGCAGGGCATTTGAGGCATCGTCTGAGGTACCATTTGCGGTGTCATTTGTCCCCTTTGGATTCCCATTTGCTTGATAGGCCCTGGCATTTTTGTGTTAGGATGCCCTGTATTGTCTGTCTGTTATTTGTGAGTTTTGTTTGCAACGTAAGGAAGCTCCATCTCAAAGTCCCTTGGGAAAAAACTTGGGCTGAATGGTTAACTTATAGTAAAGAGAATGGTGTTATTGTAAGCCAGTGTATACACTGGAGTGTGAGGAGAAGTGGCTGTTAAATGAAAATTCCCATTTGATTGATAGGCCGTGGCATTTTAGATTGCCTGTGCTGGGAATTCTCCCTATATTGTTTGATTGTTTGTAAGTTTTTGTATGGAGTGTGTGAAAAAGTGGTGGTTGATGGTCCTTGGTTTATTCTGAGCTGTTGGTTCTTTTCCCAGGAATTTGTCGTTTGGATCCTAATTTTGATTTGGAGGTACATTCTAAAGGGTGTTCTCCATTACCTACCTCTTCGTCCCAAGATTAATCTCAATTGGTCTTTCTGTGCTTTTGCAAAAGAGGAAACCAAACTGTCTCGTTTGTAGATAAATGAGGGCCTGAGTTACATGTAAGAGGATGGGAATGACTCAGTGGTGAAACACTGAGGAATCCCACCCACAATCAGCAGGCTCTGACTCACGACACTGAACCCTAGCCACAGCCCAGGTGCTGCTTTTAAAGAAGAATGGGAAACAAATCCTTTATTTATTTTTTTTTATTTTTTTCGAGACAGAGTCTCACTGTGTTGCCCGGGCTAGAGTACCATGGCATCAGCCTAGCTCACAGCAACCTCAAACTCCTGGGCTCAAGCGATCCTCCTGCCTCAGCCTCCCGAGTAGCTGGGACTACAGGCATGCGCCACCATGCCCGGCTAATTTTTTCTATATATTTTTAGTTGTCCAATTAATTTCTTTCTATTTTTAGTAGAGACGGGGTCTCGCTCTTGCTCAGGCTGGTTTCGAACTCCTGAGCTCAAACAATCCGCCCGCCTCGGCCTCCCAGAGAGCTAGGATTACAGGCGTGAGCCACCGCGCCCGGCCAACAAATCCTTTAAAATTAAGGAAAGACAAGGAGAACGACCCCCTTTGGGCACCCCTCTTAGTTTATAGCACCTCTACTTGCAAATATTCGTATAAATGGGAAGGTTCAAAGGCATGCCAGGTTTTCTACGATGGCCAATTCTTGTGTACAGGTTTTTACTAAAGGGCAAATTATATCAAGGAAAATTCAGAGCTCAGATGGTCAGCCTGCCACTACAGAATTAAAACGTTAAGTCTCAAGCTCTCTGCTTGAGATAAACACATTGTTTATGGTATACAAAATAACCAGTTTGTTTGTAAGATTTTTGATAAATGAGGTCCTCTTGCCCCTACCAAAACCCTGCCCCTGTCTGGGGCAAGGTGCTAGAAGGGGCCACAGCCCAGGATTGGACCCTGTGGGAGGGAGGATGGTCACACGCAGCCCACTGCAGCCCCTTGTTGCTCCCACACAGCATGGGAGAAGGAACAGCTGCCACTTCCCCCATCTTGGCACCATGGGAGGGGCTGGGGGTTGCCACCTGAACTAATTCTTCAATCCCTCACCATTAGGTTATGACTCGGTGGGGAGTGATCTCTCCTTACACAGCAGGGAGCTCCATTTGGCCAGAGGGCACCCACAGCCAGCCAGGGCAAGGCAGTTGGCATGAATCCTTCACAGCTGTTAACATGGCCTTTAAAGCAAACTAAAAACTGCTCGAGTTCTTCTAGCTACGCCACCCAAGGATCCTTAGAGACAGTCGAAAGGAAGGGCCATCCTAGGGTGGGGTACAATCAGTGTGCTTTTTGGGAAAAAAGGACATCGGAAAGAACCCTGCCCCAAAATTGCAAAGGGCTCCAGATAACAAGAAACCCTCAGGAGCCTAAATGGTTCCTTCGAGTCCAGGACTCAAGACAACGAAGGACAGGCCTGGGGGCCCCTGCCTCACTAGTAGCTGCAACCCAAATATCCCCAGAAAAGTCTCAGGTGCAAACTGGCAGTGGGGACCTGATTAGCGGACTTTTACAAATAAGGGGGCCCAGGGCTCCGTGCCTCCCGACCGAAGCCTCAGATGCAAATCGACAGTGGGGATTCTATTGGTGCCAAGCTGCATGGGCAGAAGCTGTTTGGAGGAGGGCCCCCCTTGACCTTATTGCTGTGGCCCAGTCCCTGGCAGCAGCTGCACATGGCGCTCTGCAAGCTAGGTAGCAATGAGGCAGGTGGCGACTAAGAACTTCCTGCAGTGGGCCCAGGGGGCAGACCTGGGCAGGCAGCGGGAGTACCAGGAGCTGTTCCAAAAGTGACAGAAACTCACTTCTGAGGGCACCGCTAAGCTCCTGCTGGATGAATACCAGGGCCTGATGAAGCATGCAGGAGACTGCCATTGCGGAGCAGTTCGCTTTAAAGTTCAGGCCTCAACAGACGTGCACGTCATTACAGCACTGGCAAGAAGAAAGCTACCAAAAGTGAGTAAGGCCATATAGGCTGATGGGACCCCAGGACGAACAAAGAGAATTTAATTCTCCATAGGGGCCAGGCGCGGTGGCTCACACCTGTAAATCTAGCACTCAGGGAGGCGAAGACGGGTGGATCGTTTGAGCTCAGGAGTTCGAGACCAGCCTGAGCAAGAGCGAGACCCCATCTCTACTAAAAATAGAAAGAAATTAACTGGACAACT
>NW_012138525.1:4886794-4917872 GCF_000956105.1 Propithecus coquereli | reverse complement strand
TTTTCCATAGCAATGAGTAAGTATGGATACATGCAGGATCTACATGCCACTAATGATATTGTACAAATGACTATGAGTGATACTCAGTTGCATTTGAGTGGCAGGATCCTGGGACTGGGGTGGCCTCACAATGCTGCTGGACTGTGTTAGGGGCTTTGAAAGGGCTCTCCTGCCCTGTTTGATGGGAGCCTAGCGGGGGACTTGTGGAACCTACAATTGGACAAATTTGCAAACAGCAGGTTAATACACATACTGGAAGTGTGATACCTTGATGGATTTGATGGGACCTCATCTGAGAGGACTCCGTTTGCAACTAACTGTTTATGTGCTTGTGGCAGTCCAAGGACAGAAAGGTGACTGGCTACACAGCCCAACATGTGGGGTCCACCTTTTCCATGATGGGCAGCTTCACTCAGATGCCTAAGCTTGTATTGGTAGATACCTGTTCAGGCTGGGTAGGGGCTTGTCCTACCCAAAGGAAAGAAAGGAGCATCTGAGGTTACAGAATCCTTCTGGAGAAACTCACTCCAAGATGGGCTCCTACCAGGAGCTGAGAGGGCCTTTGCTGAGTTCCTGCACACATACAGGAACAGGCCTTGGAGGACGACAGGATGATGGGCATCAACAGTCCAGAAAGAGGCCAGGCAAATGGATAACAACATGCTGGTGATGGAGGCCGTGGACAGACAGCTACAGAGACAGCTTGACAGCTCAAGCAAGGTATCACCGTGTTTGGCTAGTCCAGAGGTCCCACTGGGGGGATCTTTGCTTCCCCACTGCACAATGTCCTGTGGTCACCCATAAACTTATTCTTTGAGTGGACCCTTAGTGGGAACCAGGTAAACCGTTTCTCAAAGAAGCTGGACACGGGGGACTCAGTGGTTCTGCCGGTCATCAAAATGCTCATAGGCTCCTTTCCTCTGTACAGAGCAATAATGGACCCTCCTTTGTAGTAGAGGTAACTCAACAAGTAAACAAAGCCCTACACCTAAAATAGAAATTGCACAGATCTGAGAATGGATACAGGAAACCCGTCTAAAGAGAGATACAATGTTGCTGCTTGCCCCTTCAATGGATGAGGGAAGCCCTTTAGAAGCAGGCTTAAGCTAAGCCCCTAAAAAAATAGTTTATGAGAGACCCTTCCTAACACCCCAAAGTAAGTCTGGTAATATAACCACAAGTTTAAAAAAATAGAATAAAGCAATATGTCAAACGAGTGTGTGAGGTGCTAACCACTGTACATGAGTTGGCCTCTTTCAGGCCCCTGCCCCAGTTGGAAGCAGAGAAGAGAAAGGGACCCTATGAAGTGCCTCTAACAACTCACACCTCGTCAAAATTGTCAGAAGTGCAACGTTGGGTCCTTTGTACCACAGTAGAGAGGTGTAGCCCCCAGTGGAGGGGCCGGCCTTTAGGCAATGTAAATAAAGTATCTGAGAAAAAGGAAAAAATGAAAATGTTGTTTTCGCCAATCTTTCTTTGGTTATTTGTTTTGCCTATAGGATAGAGGGACAGCTCCTTTTTGAGGATTTCCCTGGGCTGTCGCCTCTTTTGATCTGTCTTGCTGCTGAGTGTGTTATCCTAAACCTTGGTTGGTGCAAGTATTTCTGTATATAGTTTCTGAATGCAGAAGCCGGTCTCTTGAATCACCTACAGGGTAAAACTAATAGCCCTGCACTCGGAGGTCGCATGTTTCTTTTCTAACCCAGCCCTATATGGGACATTGTGTGCAAGGCGACAGTCCGTTTCACCTTGTTGGTCCTCACGGTCGGGGTTACTGCTTATGCCCTTTTCCACCACCCCAATTCAACAGGAAGTAGCTCAATGACTACGTCCCTCCTCGCATAGATAGGGAGGGGTAAAATTGACAGCAGGGAATATGTAACAGAGAAAATGGCCTGAAAGGGTGAAAATGTTTTCTGTCTCCTCAAAACCCCCTCACCCTTTTTGAAAACTAAAACCTGCATCCCTGCGTCAGGCCAGTGCTTGGGAGGGGCAGGGGAATGTTCTTTGTTCTTTGTGCCATAGGAGATGGCTCGAGGGAATTGTCTGGGCAGAGGTCATGAGATTTTCTTAGCTGAAGATGGGCCGAATCAGAACCTTTAAAAGCTCTGTACTTCTGCTCAGAAGCTGGACGTTGGTACTTTAAGAGGGGAGTCTGACAATCTCCTCATTTGCCAGCAAATTAATAAACTCCTCTCCTCAGGAAAAAAAAAAGGTGCTGGTAGCCTTCCCTCTGACAACATCTCTTCTGAATGTTAATAATAATTCTGAGACAGGTAGTTAAGCAGGTAGACAATGAGACTTGGAGATTGCCATGTTCGATCACTTGGTCACTTGGTCCTGGGAGCTTTCTATACATCGTTGTAATAAGACTCCCTCAGGAATCTCCAGTTGTCCTTCTGTGTGGTTCTCCTGGGCTGTATACCCTGCTAGGCAGTTCTTCGGGGTAATTTGGAATAAGTGACATGCCAGTCATTTGACTCACTACCTCCCTTTAGAGGACTATTTCATTAGAAGAATGGACGGCTTCTGCAGGCAAATAGCCTTGTCTTAACCAGGTTGTGTTGATGTTTATAAGCTATAATTACAGGAAGGTTACACGTGCCAGCCCTGTCCCTGGTTATGGGTGGTCCCTCATACCCAAGAAAGCTAGCTGTGATTAGAGTTATATAACAGTAATTGGCATGTAACCCAAGGAAACTAATGGTCTACCAGATACTGCTGGTTTAGGTGATGCTGTGGTATGAGGAAAGAGATGTGCCATATTAACCCATGAGAAAATGAAAGACATGAAAAAAATTTTTTTAAGAGAAATATTGGCAAGGTCTGCATTTCCATTGATCCCTGTCTTAGGTGCTGGACAGGGGAAATTTTAGGATAAGTAAGGCACAGTCTCTAACCTCACTTAGTTTATTATTTTCTTTCTTCTGCTTAGGGTTTAATTTCTTTTCTGATTTCTTAAGGTGGAAGCTGAAGTCACTGATTTGAGACCTTTCTTTTCTAATATAGGTATTTCCTTCTAACTACGGCTTTGGCTGCATCCTATAAATTTTAATATGTTGTGCTTTCTCACTATTCAAAATACTTTCTAATTTCTCTTTTGATTTCTTCTTTGACACATGGGTCATTTAGAATTGTGTTATTTGAATGTTTCCAAATACTTAGGTATTTTCCAAATATCTTTTTTTTTTTTTTTTAAGAGACTGGGTCTATGGGCCAGTCTCAGTGGCTCAGACCTGTAATCCTAGCACTTTGGGAGGCCAAGGTGGAAGGATTGCTCGAGGCCAGGGGTTCAAGACCAGCCTGAACAAGAGTGAGACCCTGTCTCTGCAAAAAATGGAAAAATTAGCTGGGTGTGGTCGCATATGCCTGTGGTCCCAGCTACTCTGGAGGCTGAGGCAGCAGGATCCCTTGAGCCCAGGACTATGAGGTTCCAGTGAGCTATGATGATGCCACTATACTCTAGCCTGGACAACACAGCAAGACCCTGTCTCAAAAAAAAAACAGAGAGACTGGGTCTCCCTGTGTTGCCTAGGCTGGACTCAAACTCCTGGGCATTAATTTCTAATTTAATTCCACTATGGCAAAGAACATACTTTGTATGAGTTGAATCCCTTGAAATTTAGTAAGACTTGTTTTATGAGGCAGAATATGTTCAGACTATGCTTGAAGAGTGTGTATTCTGCTGTTGTTGGGTGGAGTGTTTTATAAGTCTCAATTCGGTCAAGTTATTGGATAGAGTTATTTGAGCCTTTTATTTTTTATTTTATTTTTTTTTTAGACAGAGTCTCACTCTGTTGCCCGGGCTAGAGTGAGTGCTGTGGCGTTAGCCTAGCTCACAGCAACCTCACACTCCTGGGCTCAAGTGATCCTCCTGCCTCAGCCTCCTGAGTAGCTGGGACTACAGGCATGTGCCACCATGCCTGGCTAATTTTTTCTATATATTTTTAGTTGTCCAATTAATTTCTTTCTATTTTTAGTAGAGACGGGGTCTCGCTCTTGCTCAGGCTGGTCTCGAACTCCTGAGCTCAAACAATCCGCCCGCCTCGGCCTCCCAGAGTGCTGGGATTACAGGCATGAGCCACGGCGCCTGGCCTGTTTGAGCCTTTTATGTGCTTACTGATTTTTCTGGCTACTTGTCCTATCATTTATTGAGAGAGGAGTGTTAAAATCTGCTTATAATTGTGGCTTTGTCTTCTTTCCTTGCAGTTCTGTTGGGTGTTGCTTCGTGTATTTTGAAAGTCTGTAATTAGGTGCAAAAACATTTAGGATTGTTACATCCTCTTTATAATTTGACCCTGTTATCATTATGAAATGACTCTTTATCCTTTTTTTTGTTTTGTTTGTTTGAGACAAGAGTCTTACTCTGTTGCCCAGGCTAGCGTGCCATGGTGTCAGCCTAGCTCACAGCAACCTTCAACTCCTGGGCTCAAGCAATCCTTCTGTCTCAGCCTTCCGAGTAGCTGGGACTACAGGCATGCGCCACCTTGCCTGGCTAATTTTTCCTTTATCTTTTTAGTTGTCCAGCTAATTTCTTTCCACTTTTAGTAAAGACGGGGTCTCGCTCTTGCTCAGGCTGATCTCGAACTCCTGAGCTCAAACGATCCGCCGGCTTCAGCCTCCCAGAGTGCTAGGATTACAGGAATGAGCCACCGCGCCCAGCCCGTGTCTTTATATTTAAAGTGTGTTTCTTATATGTAATGTATAGCTGAATCTTGCTTTTTTATCCAGTCTGACAGTCTCTACCTTTTATTGATAATTGGGATGTTTAGACCATTCACATGTACTGTTGTTATTGATGTGATTGTGTTTAAATCTGCCATCTATTTGTTCTCTGTGTGTCCCATCTGTTCTTTGTTACCTTTCCCCCTCTTTCTGCCACCTTTTAGATCCATTGAGTATTAGTCATAATTCCATTTTATTCCCCTTTGTTGACTTATTAGCTATAACTCTCTTTAATGGTTGCTTTAGGAATTATAGGACACATCTTTAGCTTATCACAGACTACTTCAACTGTTATTATACCGCTTCACATATAGTTTAAGAATCTTGGCTAGGCATAGTGGCTCACATACCTGTAATCCCAGCACTTTGGAGGCCAAGGTGGTAGGATTGCTTGAGGCCAGGAGTTTGAGTTTGCAGTGAGCTGTGATGACACCATTGCACTCTACCCAGGACGACAGAGCAAAACCTTTTCTCAAAAAAAAAAAAAAAAAACAGAATCTTAAACAGTGTACTTTTGTCTCTCTCCTCCCAGCTTCTCATACATTTTACTATTTTATATATACATATAAGTTTACATATATAATTTAATAATATTTAAAATTTTTTAAAATGTCACTTATCTTTTAAAAGATTTCTGAATAACAAGAAAAAAGTCCTTTATATTTACCCACAGTCACCATTTCTGGTGCTCTTCATTCCTTTCTGTAGATCCAGATTTTTATCTGGTATCATTATCCCTGTACCTGAAAGATTCCTTTCAACATCTCTTGTAATGCAAATCTGGTCTACTATGGATAAATTCTCTCAGCTTTTGTATGTCTGGTAAAGTCTTCAATTTGTTTTTGTTTTGGAAGGCATTTTTCTGGGTATAGAATTCTGGGTTGACACCATTCTTATCCATATGTAATGAGTCTTTTTTCCTCTGGTTGCTTTTAAAATTCTTTTTTGAGACGGGGTCTCACTCTGCACCCAGTGCAGAGGGCAGTGGCATGATCATAGCTCACTGCAGTCTTGAGCTCCTGGGCTCAAGCAATCCTCCTGCCTCAGCCCCCCAAGTAGCTGGAACTAGAGGCATGTGCCATAATGCCCAGCTAATTTTTAAATTGAAGAGAATGGGGTCTCACTGTGTTGCCAAGGCTGGTCTCAAACTCCTGGGCTCAAGTGATCCTCCCACCTCAGCCTCCCAGAGTGCTAGGATTACAGGCATGAGCCACTGCACCCGGCCTGCTTTGTTTTTTCGTGTCTTTTTAAATAATTGTTTTATTTATGTGTGTTTGTGCATATGCCTGGGACCTGAATGCTCATGGTTTAGTTTCACACAAAATAACAGAATAGTTAATGAAACACATCTCCCATCTGCCTTTCTCCCCTCAAGCTCCCAATGCCCTCCCTGCCCCACACCCTTTCTCCAATTTTATGCATCTTTCCAGAGGTGGTCTTCATGCATAAAAGCTTAGAAATAAGTGGCAGCATAGTATCTTTCTTCTGCACCTTGTTTTTTGTTTTTTTCATTTAACAGGTTATTTTCAGGTTATTCCATAATAGCACATGCACTCTAAGGAGCTGCCTTATTCTTTTTAACAGTTGCACAGGGTTCCATTGTATGGGTGCACCATAATTTATGTACCCTTTCCACTTTAAAAGACTTTAAGTTGTGTTTAAACTTGTGCTATTCTAAACAAGGCTGCTAAAGCTATCTTCATTATGTGTGTGTATTAATATATAAATTTCCCACATGGGCAACTCTATCTATAGGATAAATTCCCAGATGCGGAAGTGGTATTTCAAAGTGTTTGTACTTTTTAAATGTAGGGAGCTGTGACTAAATTGCTCTTCAGAGAGATTGCACTGACTTACACCCCCACAGCAGGGTGTGAAGGTGTATGTGTCCCCATACCCTCCCCAACAGTTTACTAAACTTTTTATATGCTCATATTTTTAAAATAGTGGTTATAAACACTATCAAAGGGTCACCTTTGTGAGGGATGACAGTAGTTGCACTGCATTTGTTTGCTAGTCTAAAAAACAGTGAACAAAGATTAATTCCTTTTTATTTATGATCATTTACTCAGTTCAGTCTACAGACTTAACTTATGTCTAGTCCTAGGGGTAGAAAGGTCTGTGACTTGGTCCCTTCCCCCAGGAAGCTTGTCGTATGGAGAGAGACACAGAAGAGATAGCTATGATATGGCATGTGTTCCGTTGGAGAAAATCGCATAATGGAATAAGGAAAAGTGTTGCTAGAATGCTCTTAGGAAGTGTTGCCAAGGATTGTTGATTATGTTGAACTTGATGGTGAATGCCGTTCCGGAAGCAGCCCAGGTGGAGAGTAGGAAGCTGCTCCTGCTAATGAGCCAGCTCAGGGTGGATGCTGTTAGCCCAGCCTCATCTGGAGCTTGAGTCTGCACCTCCCTGCAGAATTACCAGGCTTCATGCAGGAAATCAGCAGCCTGTGATTGGAGGGCTGGTGCGGGTTGGGATAATGAACTTGGTAGTGTCGGCAGAGGTGATTGGCCGGGCCCTGCTGCAGTGAGAATGCAGACTGGATGCTCGGGTCCCTGGCTTGGGTGATAAGCGAGGACAGCTGAATAATTGGGAGCTCGAAGTTGCTTCTGCCTCCGTGAGAGGTCTGCGTGGCTGTCGCTTTTTCCTGTTTTTAAAAGGAAGCCAAACATTTGATCACCGTCACCTGCAGAAGTGAGTTTTTACTGAAGAAGCTCCAGCTGCTTTCTCCTTACTGCCAGCAGCCCGGCAAGGCTCCCTCAGAGTGAGCTACTTCTCAGGCCAGGCACGACAGCAGTGCTGGCCAATCTGAAAAAGCAGGAAACAGCCCCTGCATGCAGAGAGCTTCCAGCCTAGTCTTCCAGGCAGCTGTGTAGCCAGAAAGCCTTGGTATTGTGGTCACATTCCTCAAAAGTGAACAGTCACCATCGGCGGCGTTTGGAGGAAGCTGTGATGTTGCAGATGCTGTGGCATTTTCTGGCTAGCTTTTTCCCTAGGGCCAGGTGCCAAGACTCCAGAGAGGGCAACGATCATGAAGTCAGAGGCACCCCAGCCCCTGCTCGGGGAGACCAGGTATCAAGCTTTCTGGTGAAACAGGATGGAAGGGCTGAGGCCACGGAAAAGAGACCCACCATTTTGCTGGTGGTTGGACCTGCAGAGCAGTTTCCTAAGGTAATGGCAGCTTCAAGAGAACCTCCTAGTTTAGGGGCTGATCTGGGATCATTTTTCTGGAATAAAACTGGGGTATGGGGAGAAAGGAGGACTTAAAATCAATTTGGTACTGGGGAGAAGTGTTAAGCAATGAAGAAGCCCACAAAATTCAGTCCAGAATCTTTCCATGACCACTGTAAAAGCTACATTACCCATTATGATCACCCCAGTGTGGCTATTGAGGGAAAGAAGGTTGAATTCAAAAGATTTGCCTCAGAATTTGTCAGTTTGACCACAGAAAGGCATTTGAAAGTAAGGGACAAACTATTAAAGTATGTCTTAGCTGAACTGAACAGTGCGAGGAGGACAAAGCCAGAAGGGCAGAGCATGTATCTGCAAAGTTGAACCCAGTTGCCTGGACCTGGGAGGCGGGGGTCTCGGCATCCTGAAGGTCACACTCCCCTTGCCTTGGTAGAACCATCGTCTTACCTTTGGGTCCAGAAGGAAGGGCGAAGGGGTGGGGCTGGGTCCCAGGAGAGACTAGAGTCTGGAGGCACAGAGGCTGGCACCCCTCTGGGAACGACCACAGCCACCGTGGGTCTGCCGCATACAGGACCTTTCATCCCTGCAAGCCCTTTGGTCCCTTTCAGCATGGGTTATCACATTGGGTCTTAAGGAGAGCCAAGGTAAGTGGAGTGCCCCATTTCCTAGATGAGGAGCCTGAGATGCAGACAAGTTAAATACCTTGCCCAGGGTTAACTGATTAAAGAGAGGTAGAGCTGAGATTTAACCCCCAAATCTCCAGCCTGAGCAAGAGTGAGACCCTGTCTCTACTAAAAATAGAAAAAATTAGCCGGGCACGGTGGCGCACACCTCCTGAGTAGGCTGAGGCAGGAGGATTGCTTGAGCCCAGGAGTTTGAGGTTGCAGTGAGCTACAGTGATGCCATGGCACTGCACTCTACCTGGGGTGTCAGAGCAAGACTCTGTCTCAAAAAAAGAAAACCCCAAATCTGTCTGGAGCCTGTGCAGGGGTGTGGCCCTTTGACCAAATTCAAATTTTACCGAACAAATATGTTCTGGTCGCAGTCGGGGATCCGGAGGGCCACATGTGGCCCTTGACGCCGCAGATTCCCCACCCCTGCCAGAGTTCCCAGGATTGGAAGGAAATTGCCATTTGGCTGAGATTTCTCCTGCCTGCGGCAGGAGTGACCTTGTTCGCCTCCTAAGCTTTGATTATTTTCAATCTTTTCTTTTTACTCTGGATAAAAATCAATCAGAAGGGAAGGAGATTCTGCCCGGTGTTTGGCATATCATAGATACCCCAAAACTGTTGAGTTGAATTGCTACATTTAAGAAATAAATGTTCATTTTGTCTTTGCTAATTAGGGACTTTTGATGTAATAACAACTTTTGCAGTCGTATGGGCATCCAGGAGAATCCTTAGTCTGTGATAAGCCCTTTCTGGGAGTCAGGGTCTCACAGAGTCTTTGTTATACCTGAGATGTTCGTGTTTAATGTGCAATGAGGGAGTGTCACTTTCTGCCTTTTGCTCATTTTAGGTAAGATCAGAAAGGCGGTGGCTCTAGCTTTTGTGAGGAACTTTTATCTACATACCTGCTTGCCCTATGGCCTGCATTGTCTGGCTGCCTTTGAAAGTTACCTACTTTTGACTTTAATAGTTAACTGCTCCATTTCCCAGTGTCCTAAGCACCCCTTGCCAGCTCTACCCCAAGGGGTTGCCTCAGGGCAGGACTTTCTGTTCCCGAACAGCTTATTCCCTGGCCTGCAGAAGCTGGAGACCCACACCTTTTACTGGCTCCGTTCATGGGAACGGATCAGCTTCCCGGTTGGGTGGAGCAGCTGGTTTGGTTGAAGCAAGGTAGAAAGCACATCTGGGCAGCGCAGACTCAGCAGGTGGACCAAGAATTGGAATGGTGGAAGCCTTGGCGCAGCAGGCATCCTTGGCCTGGCCCCACAACTTCTACTGGGAAGAGGCCTCCAGGATGTTGTGAAAACATGTTAGAGAAGTTCCCTTTGGTTCCCAGGCTCCTTGGTGTCCCAGAAGCACTACTGTGTTTTGTTCTCACTTCCCTGTTCAAATATGTCTGCTAGTGAGTCAGGTTCCTGCAAGCTTTTATTCTAGGAACTGGTCCAGTTTTTCCCTTTATCTTTGTTTTACAGTTAATCTGCAGTTGGAGAAGAAAGGCATTGCTCTGGAGTGGGAGGTGCCCTCAGTGGCATTCATGCTTCCAAATCCTGGGGGGCGGTCTTCCCAGAAGCTCGGGGAATTTTGCACATTGTGTGTATAATTGCCAAGTATAGGCAGGCAGGTTTCATCGGAAACCTGCTACTCTGGGCTGTCATGGCAACCGAGCATCAAATGACACTGTGGCCACCGCCACCAATGAGGTTTGAGGGCCTTAAGGGTGGGTGGGGCTTGAACACCGGATGCTGGCGAGGCTTCTTCTCATATTAATATTTCTGGTTTGGTCTGAGTCATTGCAGAGGAGTCGGGAGAAACTTCGTGACCTAATGCTGCGCTCCCAAAGGCACTGCACCTGCCCTGCTCTTAACTCTTGCTATTCCGGCCCTTACAGGAAGCTCCTGCTTGTTTTTGGCAGGTAATAGCCTGGTAGAACAAGGAAAGCTTGTGATGGCATTGGAGATTTGCTGTGAGAAGATGCTCAGGAGAGGACCTGTTACTTTACAGACTAAATGAAATCCGATGCCACTAAGTCGTAAAGGATCTAGTGTTGCTGTCGTTGTCTCTGAATACCAGTCATAGAAGTGGGCATTGGAGGAGAGGAAACAGAGGTAGATCTGTGTCACAAAGCTAGAATAAGTAACGAGAGCAGAGTCGAATTGTACGCAATGCAGCATATTATGCCCAGATGTAGGAGAGCCAGGAAAGCTGGAGTGAAACGTCAGGAATGAAACGTGAGGCCTGCTTTCATTCTTCCTTATTGTATTTTTCCTATGGGCATTCACAAGCTGTGGCACAAAGACAGGTTTTTGTTGTTTGTTGTCTAAGGCTCAACTTGCTTAAGTTACGCCTCTCGCAGACACCTGCCGCCTCCCAATATAAAGCCGTAATCCTCAGTATCAGGTTTACCGGCATTCTTGGGAACTGAATTCTAAAATCTCCTTTTGGCAGTGTTGTTTTGGGGTGCTGTTCTGAGTGGACCTTGTAACAAGAGCCTGGCCCTGGGTGCAAAGGTCAGCCCTGCAGGCTTTGGGACTTGAGAAAATCAAGTCATCTCTCTAGGCCTGTTTGTTCAACTCAGAGATTAAGGGATGACCCCAGACCCCCTCTGGACCTCACAGCCTACAATTCCAGGAATATAGCAATGGCCCTGGGTGCTAGACACCTAGAGATTGGCTCATTTGGGAAGAATTCTCAGTTTTGTGAAAATGGAGTTCTGGTCGCTGGGCACAGTGGCTCACGCCTGTAATCCTAGCACTCTGGGAGGTAGAGGTGGGAGGATGGCTTAAGCTCAGGAATTCGAGACCAGCCTGAGCAAGTTCGAGACCCCATTTCTACTAAAAATAGAAAAATTAGCCGGATGTGGTGGCACCTGCCTGTAGTCCCAGCTACTCTGGAAGCTGGGGCAGAAGGATCGATTGAGCCCAGGAGTTTGAGGTTGCAGTGAGTTGTGATGATGCCAGTGCACTCCAGCCAGGGGTACAGAGCTAGACTCTGTCTCCAGAGAAAAAAAAAAAAGAAAAGAAAAGAAAGAAAATGGAGTTCTGAATTACCTATGAAACTCAGTGGGATAGGTGGTTTAAATAAATAAGCAAACACCAACTTAAATTTATCCAATGAAGACATTCTGTGGGACCCAATCACAGCAGGAAAATAAAAATAATTTGAACCCCTTAAAACTAACGTTGGAACTGATACTAGCATTGTAAAATAATGTCTTGACAGGCACATGCAGAACACTTCAAAGAACAGCAGTACTCTGGGTCTGTGTAGACCTTTGTTATAATCAAGGAGATTTCATTCTTTTTTTCTAAAAAACAGTTCTTATTTGATAATCTTTAATAATTTCTCCTTAAAATATAGGGTATAAGTTTCATTTTGGCATTGTTTTCAAGTCTCTTCTCAGATTTGTTTCATAAATACATTATACAACTCAATGTTATATTTACCAAAATTATTTGAAAATATGCTTTTATTAGGAAACAAAATCTCTAATTGAATAATTTAATCAGCCAAAATATTTTCTCTTTTGTATTAGAATGATTACAGTCATCACTAAAATGAGATGCTTCAACAGATCTGTGTTATTTTAGTTTCAGCAGCAAACGTGAATAATTTAACAAAGGAAAGCCAGCATTTTAAGCTCTTTTCTTTATAAATGTGAGCCTCCTTTAAAATATATCTTTTTCAGTTGGATGAAATGCCCTGACGACTCTATCTGCAGTTGCTCAGAAAAACAGGCCTTCATTGAGTGTGGTCATGTGTGTGTTCCTTAGGCTTCGAGGCCAGCTGTGCCGATTCCTCATTTGGAAGCTGCTCATAAAACACCTTCTGTAATCAAAGCAAGAGGTTAGTTCCAGGCAAGGAAGTCCAAAGGTTTGAAGCAACAGCCTTCTGCCTTCAAGGACCCCAACAGTAGAGATAAGATGTGTGTTAAAATAGCTCCAAAGCAGAACATTCTGGATTGGGCAGCTTAGGAGACAGCTGAATATCTTGGATTTAGCGGAGGCTGAACGGGGCCTGTCTGGGTAATCCGGAGCCGCCCCAGCAGACCTGCCCCCAGTGTCATCCAAGACCTACTTTTATAGTCGCATCATCAGATCTTTTAGAAGGGCCAAAATGTCATATCACTTGTTATAATCCCCGTTCCATAATGTTGTACATAAGCTTCAACCCTTTAAACATCCTCTTTAGGAGTTAACAAAAGGGTTTTTAGTGCATTAAGAAGTTCTTCTAATCTTACTGATCCCCCAAATGATAACTACCCATTTTTATCCCTCCTGGGAGTGTGAAGATTTAGTCTATGTTAGGAAGTGGCGCCGTGGAAGGAACGAGTTCTCGTCTTGGTGACGTGGTCTCTTCCTCCGCAGCACGGATCCGTGGGGAAGGAATGAGGCAGAGAACGCAGGCGCCTGCACAGGATCTCCCAGTAATGATCACGTCTTTCCAGGACCTGAAATTTGCTCTCGTCCACAACTAAAAGGGCTATTCTGGAGCTACAGTACCCCGTAGAAGTTTCTGTGATCATGGAAATGCTCAGTGACCATGTGAGGCCATAGAGCACTTGCAATGTGGCCACACAACTGAGGAACTGAGTTTGTAATTTCATTTCCTTTTAATTAATTTAAATTTAAAAAGCTTCTGTTGTGAACAGCAAAGTTCGAGGCCAGAAAGCTGTGACTAGACTGAGCTCTCAAGTGCACATGGGCATTGAAGACTGTGGGTCTTAGGTGAGGCCTCCGCAGACCCCAGATTGATGGCCTCTGGGGAGTCCCCCAGCACAGAGACCTTTAGACTCTACTGTGTCGCCTTCCCACCCCGTCACATCAGCTCCTGGGTGCTTCTGGACCCCCAGGTGAAGACTGCAGGGGAATGAGCTGGTTCCTAGGTGCTCACACAGCAGAGTGGCCTGGGAGAAAGGTTTCAAGGCACTAACTAGTACAAGTGGGTTGTGGAGGGCTGGGGGTTCCCCAGAGCAGGAGCCAGCCAGGACCATGCCTAGAAGGCTGTGTGTGGCCAGGACAGCCTGCACCCCCAGCTCCCCTGCTGGGCCCAAGGTGGGGTCCTCTTTCTGGGATGGCTGTGGACCTGGCTCCTGTCCTCAGCCTGTCTTCAGTGGGCATGGTTCAGTCTCTCTCCATCCACTGATTTTTCCGTTGGAAATGATTTACTAAGGGGAGAAAACCGTTGTATTGTGTGACGTGTTTGGAGACCTTGTATGACAACAGGTTGTAGGCTGTTTATTTGGGGGTTGGCAGCCAGGGGGTGAAAGGTTTGTTTGGGCACAGTGTCTTGCCTGTCTCTGAAGGGTTAACTACAGGGAGGCAGCGGGTGACGTCAGTCCTGATCTTTGCACCCCTCCCCTTGAGCAACCTGACACCGCCTTCTACTCGGTTCTGTGCTCATTGGTGCTGGCGGGACTTGCAGTGGGCAGGGTTTTTTAATTAAGTAAAAGGACAGGGCTTAAGCAGCCAATGACAGGTGTGGCCCGCGTGTCCTGTGCGAGTTAACTGGGACAGCGGCATTCGCGCAACTTGCTCTGGTGGCAGCGGCGGCTGAGCGCCCGGCAGGCCAGCAGCATGCTCTGCCTGTGCCTGTACATGCCGCTCATCGGGGAGGCCCAGGCTGAGTTCCAGTACTTCGAGTCCAAGGGGCTTCCCACCGAGCTGAAGTCCATCTTCAAGCTCAGTGTCTTAATCCCCTCCCAGGAGTTCTCCACGTACCGCCAGTGGAAGCAGGTGTGTGGGGGTGACTGCGTTGCCGCCGGGAAGTTTGTTGAGTGAATGGCTGAGCGGTGTTAGGGGTGCGCATGTGTGAACTGTCCCCTGCCGAGAGGAAAGAATGTCTGAAATGTGGGAGTTTTTCTACCCAGTCGTCATGTGGCTCCAGCCAGCAGAAGGTGCATGTCACGAGAGTGACTGGTTTTCACGTGACCTCCACTGCAGGCTGGGATTCTAGCGAAGGCACCTGTGGGAGGTGGACTCTGGGAAAGGGGTCTCCTTTTGCTGGGGATGGGGGATTTCCTGAGAAGTACGGGTCTGGGCAGGGGCCTGGGGGGCAGAGGCGAGGAGCACGTGTGAGGGGGTGGCAGAGAGCCTAGGAGTGGGCACCGCCGCTGCAGAGTGGAGCCGACGCGCCCCGAGAGGGCTGGAGCTGAGTCTGGTGTGGAGGCCAGGGGAGCCTTCCTGCCTTCTAGACTCTCGTGTCCCTGTGGGGCAGGGACGCAGCAGGGACTGTGATGCCCTAAAGATGGGGAAAGGGAACGGCAGAGTCTGGGGATCACTTGCCTTCTCGACTTCCTTGTTCGTCAGATTCTGCTGTCCCCTGGTGCTCCCGATGGCAGCAGGGGTCAGACATGGTGCACTGGGGGCAGATGTTCATGTCCAAGGAAGTTGAGAAAGGAGTCCCCGTCCTTTTGAGGTAGAGGCAAGCACTTTGAGAGTATTTTGAGGCCAGCGGCAGCAGGCACATCCTTGGGCTGTCTGTGTCACAGCACCTGTCCCGGTAAGGTGCATGGACTGCCTGGTGGCAGGTGGCTGGGTACCAGAGAGCTCCACGCTTAATGTTTGCCTCCTCCCTAAATGGCACGAAGACTTATTCCCACTCTTATCAGAGTCTGGAGTTGTGACCCTGTAGGTAATTTGTATCTTTGCTGAGAGCACGGTGTCCACAGGAAGCTAAACTTAACCTCAGATGGCAGATGAAATATATACCAGCATCTGTCCCACATTCCAGCCACGCCCCACGCATTAGTCTTTTTGATCATGGCAGGTCACCGGGTGTCTGTCCTGGTCTCCCTCCTCAGCATGGCTGAGGAATCGCCGAGAGCCATCGAGTGGTTCAGGGTGTCGTCTGAGAGAGACTGTCACTGTGATCCTTGAGAACGCGAGCTAGCCCCACCGGTCCATCGATTCCAAATCCCAACTGGCTCAGAAGGCTTCGCCCATGTTGATTTGTGGATAGTGAATGGGTTTCTCGCTAAGAGAATCGGGGAACACAGGAAAACTACAGCTATTCTCCTTGGGAGATCCTAGGTTTGGGATCTGGACTCTAGGTTCAGGGTGTTGGTGTGTTGGAGTGACTCACGTTTGTCCCCCACCTTCTGGAGGTTAGCCTGTAGGGTGGCAGGAGGATGTGCAGGGAGGAGGTTGAGGAGCCCAACAGGCCCAGCTTGAATCCCGCCCACCACTTCCCTAGCTGTGTGACCTTGGGTATATGCACAGCCTCTCTGAATTCCTGTTTCCTCTTCTGTAAATGGGGGAATGATAGTACCCATCTCCTGGGACTATTTGAGAGGAGTCAGTGGGTTATCAGAAGTAAAGCATTTAGCATAACTGCAGCATGTGCCAAATGCTAGTGCTCAGGGAATGTTTGCTCTTTTGTGGAGAAATTCCAGTTGCTGAGCACCCAAAACCACTTACAGCTGTTGAACTAAAGCCACCTCCTAAGGCAGGTACAGTGTTTGGGAACCTCCTGGCCACAGAACAGGGTCTCTCAAAGCCTTCTTGGGTCACTAAGGGACTACTAAGTGGAGCTGCCCTGGTTTTCAGTGACTGGCTTAGAGAGCGGGGGTTGGGTATATCATTCGGCTTCCCTGAGACCAGCGACTGGCAGTGCCATCAGCGCATACCCAAGAATAGTTTCCCGTGGCCTCTGCAGCCTCCAGAGTGCTCCTTGGCAGAGTTTCCCTGCCAAGCAGGCATTGGCAGGGTCCAGCTCTGCCCCATATTTTCACCCTGGCCACCAAATTGTTCTTGGACCAATGCCACTTTTAGGTAGAAAAAGAGCAAGCTGCAGAGCTCCCGATAGCATCTGGGGTCCAATGCCATCCCCACATCTCGGCCAGGAGCTGTGGGATTGGGGCCCGGCGCCAGGGACAGCACAGCAGGGGAGCCAAGCAGCTGACTCTGGCTGTACAAGAAGCAGATTTCAGAACACCAGGAATGAGAGCACGTCATGCTGCCCCATGGCCTGTCTGGAGGTCTCCCCCTGCCCCAGGGGAGGGTGGGGTGCGCTGCTTTCTCTTCTTGTGAGTGAGGCAAGATGGGCTCTTGCTTGGCTCCTGGCCCGCACTTAGGGCTCTAAGTGTGGCTGTGGCATCGGAGTAAATCGCCGTGGTGGCTTTGGGAGCAGAACAGAAGCATCTTGGGTCATTGGGGCCACCTGTGTTCACAAATTGGCACAGATGTGTCCTGGGGAAAGGCTTCCCCCAGCCCCCGAGGGACAAGGAAAGGTTGGTGCATGAGCTTACTGGTTTTTTTTTTTTAATAGAAAATTGTACAAGCCGGCGATAAGGACCTCGACGGGCAGCTAGACTTTGAAGAATTTGTCCATTATCTCCAAGATCATGAGAAGAAGCTGAGGCTGGTGTTTAAGAGTTTGGACAAAAAGAACGATGGTAAGTGTCATCTCCAGAACTGCCAGCAGGCCCGGCCTTGGCCTCCCCCACGCCCGGCTCACGCTCAGGGCCCTTGTCGTTGCAGGACGCATCGACGCTCAGGAGATCATGCAGTCGCTGCGGGACCTGGGCGTCAAGATATCTGAACAGCAGGCCGAAAAAATTCTCAAGAGGTGAGTGCTCAGCCAGCCGTGTGTTGGTTTAACGAAAGTGTAACAAAAGAGAAGCTCTTAGACTAGCTCTGACGCCACTGCTCACCGAATTGGCCCAGTTCCTCTGAACGTGGCCTTCTCGTGGTTTGAAAGGATGAATAAGTAACCCCTCTTGGAGGCCAGCCTCGCCCCAGGTTTGCAGGCTGGCCCGCATTTGAACTATCACAAATCACCTGGAATTATGCCCGTTCACCAGTGACCCATGAAAAGACTAGTTGGGATGGGGGGTTCAAGTGGGTGAAAGGCCAGCGGGGAACACCTCTGCCCATCCAGGAAGGGAGAGGGGATCACCCCGCAGCCCATCTGAGGTGGATTTCCCAGGCTAGAGACTCGCTCTTAATGCTCTAGTCAGGTCTGCCCCAAATGATAGCTCCCTGCTGAGGGGTGGTTGCCGGGAAATTGCACGGACTAGCCCTAGTAGCTGCTATCTCTCCTGGCTGAGCCTTTCCAAAACCCTGCAGCCTGGATGCTGGCTGGTCCGCAGGGACAGCAGCCCCCCACGCCCGCTCCCTGGGGTCACTCACCATGGAGGGGCCCGTCCTTGTGCTGTGCCGTCCCGCGACATCCTGGGTGTGTGTTTGCTTCACTAACATCTGCTCTGAGCACTTACTTGTGTTGTTTCTCCTCTCTCCTCTGCACCCTCCTTTGTCTGTCTGTCAGAATACGAACGGGCCACTTCTGGGGCCCTGTCACCTAGTAAGTATCCGTGTCGCTCAGTGACTGCCTCTCTCCTCTGTGCCTGATCAGAATGGGATTCTTGCGGGCCGTTATACTTCTGTTTCTGTGCAGAGTGGCAGTGGAGCCCCCTTGCCCTTTCTCATCAGGGGCAGAGGCGCCTTCTGTGGCTTGTTCAGTGGCCACGGTGCCTGCCCTTGGCTCTCCTAGAGGTGGGAAGTGCAGCTGCCAGGGGGGCCTGCTTACACATGAGCGTCCTTGCCGCTGTCTTGCAGCATGGACAAAAACGGCACGATGACCATCGACTGGAACGAGTGGAGAGACTACCACCTCCTGCATCCTGTGGAAAACATCCCCGAGATCATCCTGTACTGGAAGCATTCCACGGTGGGGACCAGGCCCACGCGCTCTCCCCACCCCACTCACGGGGGTCCCTTGGCCCAGCATCAGCCCGTTGTCCCCTCCCCTGCCAGTCCAAGGGAGCCATCCACATGCTCCCCCGGTTCCTCACACACGGCTCCCTCTGCCAGGAATGCCCTCCGTCCCCACATGCCACCTGCTCTTCACGGTCCATTTCAAACATCCCTCCTAATGCTGCTTCTCCCAGAGCCCGCCTGACCCTTCCCCGCAGGGGCGCTGGGGGAAGAACTACTCCATACAGAGCACATAAGTGGAGCTATCAGGTGTCCCCCCACCCTACTTTTTGGTGTCATTTATCTCTCTGGCAAAAAGGCCATCCCCACAGTTGCACCCTTGCCGCCCTTCCACCCCGTCCTCCATGGTTTCATGCCAGAAATCCAGGTCTCCATCGACCTCCCCACCCCCAAGTCCCTTCAGCTTGGTCGTCCCTCTCTGCCACTCCTTGTGGAGGTGCCACTGTGTGCAGTCTTGTCCCCCTGGACTGTCCACTCCGGGAGAGGAGGCCAGAGGTGCCCCTCGTCAGCCTCCTGCAGTGCCGGGCCTGGGCTAGTTGGGTGAAATCGTGTGGACGGCTCCAGGGGTGGGAGCAGCCAGCCCGGGTCTCTGGCCTGCAGCCCTGGCTCGGGTCAGCCCGGGTCCGCCCCGAGAGAGGGTGTTACACGGGCAGCAGGCCCTCCTATTTGCTGAGGCCTTGTGTAACGTTCACCGGCATGATCCGGTTACGCTCCAGGTTTCAAAGCTTTCACCCCTACACGGTCCCTTCAGTGCAGCTGGCCCGCGGCCAGGCCTTGGGAACTGTTCATACGGGAGCTCCCGGGCAGCCCTGGCAAGGGCGAGTGATTTCCTAACTCCTAGCTGTGCTCACCTCGGACTCCATGTGGCCTCTCCAGGGCCACAACAGGGATGAGAGCTGTGCCACCTTCACAGAGTGAAGGGGAAGGGCGCCCGTCAGCGTCCTGCCCAGGGTCCTTGGCGCTCTCACGGTCCTGCGGTCTCTAGGATGGAGCTGTGCAGGAGGGTGGACGGCGGCAGGTGCCGGCAGCCTTGCCCGGGTGTCCTGCATAAGGCTCGTGTCATCTTTGCGGTCTCCCCCACAGATCTTTGATGTGGGCGAGAATCTGACGGTGCCAGACGAGTTCACAGTGGAGGAGCGGCAGACGGGGATGTGGTGGAGACACCTGGTGGCAGGAGGCGGGGCGGGGGCTGTTTCCAGAACCTGCACAGCCCCCCTGGACAGACTCAAGGTGCTCATGCAGGTATGCAGGCGAGCACGCCCCACCGTCCGCCTTCGCCTTAGGCATCTGGTCAGTTTCCCCTCCCCTGGGTGGGGCCCTGCTGTGGACCCACGCTTTTCTAACCCAATGAATTAGATTGGAATCATGGCTCAGCCAGGGGTATCATTAGATCTGCCCTAGGTGACCTTTTGCGCATAGCAGGTCTAATTTTATCTGAGGCACTTAAGCCAGACGTCACATTACAGGGGCTTAACCCGGACGGATGAAGCCAGTGAGATTGGGGTGAGGCAGGAACCAACTTCCTTACACACATCTCATGTAGGGCCTGCCCCATGGTGGGGGCGGGGGGTGGGTGTGAGCAGATCCTCACCTGACCCAGATACCAGGGGGACACAGTGCCATCACCTTGGCCAGGTACCCATATCCATGTCCACAAGGCAGAGATAAGCTGGGCTGAAGTCAGGGCAGATTGTGAAATCGATCCACATGATGACATTCTGGTGGACTTTGATATCTGTCTCAGCAGTGACCTGCCACCCCCTGTCCCCTTGCTTGTGTCTAGCACTTTTTGTGCCAGGAGTCCTGCCTGGAAAAGGCAGCCTCCTTTCCCCTGGGCCCTGGGTTAGAGTGGACAGGTGTGAACCCCATGTGAACCGAGGCAGGGAAGGCTGAGTGGTTCAGGGCAAAGAGCTCGGGGCTTGGACCCTGCCCAGCCCTTGGCCCCCCCTCGGGCAAGGCTTCCCCTCCTGGGACCTCCCTTCATCCATGAAAATGGGGGCTGGAACAATTGCCTCATCAGTGTGTGGTTTTATTTGTTTGGTTTTGTTTTGTTTTTTGAGACAGGGTCTCACTCTGTCACCTACCTGGGCTAGAGTACAGTGGTGTCATCATAGCTCACTGCAACCTCACACTTCTGGGCTCAATCGATCCTCCTGCCTCAGCCTCCCAAGTAGTTGGAACTACAGGCATGTGCCACCACGCCCGGCTAATTTTTCTAATTGTTTTTATGGAGAAGCGGGCTCACTCTTGCTCAGGCTGGTCTCGAACGCCTGACCTCAAGCGATCCTCCCGCCTTGGCTTCCCAAAGTGCTAGAATTACAGGGGTGAGCCACCACGCCTGGCCATCAGTGTGTTTTGTTTTTTTTTTTTTAACAGAATTCCCACAAATGTTGCAGAGAGTAAAAGCAGTCCCTGGGTGAAATGGTACAGTACCTGGGTTGATACAGTGTCTGGGTGACAGAGCAAGACCCTATCTTTATAAAAATAAATACATAAAAAATGAAGTAAGGGGGTGGACGGCAGGGGATAGAGATCAGCTATGGTTTGATCACTGCTGAAGCTGACTGTGGTTCCTGGAGGTGCATTACCTAATTCTTTCTACTTTTGAATATGTTTGAAATTTTTCTGTAATAAAAAGCTCAATTTTTTTTTTTTTTTTAAATAAGCCTGTGCTTTTCCATGGATCAATTTTTTTTTATTTTAAAAAGTAGTCCTGGCCGGGCACATTGGCTCACGCCTATAATCCTAGCACTCTGGGAGGCCGAGGCGGGCGGATCCTTTGAGCTCAGGAGTTCGAGACCAGCCTGAGCAAGAGCGAGACCCTGTCTCTACCAAAAATAGAAAGAAATTCATTGGACAGCTAAAAATATATAGAAAAAATTAGCCGGGCATGGTGGCGCATGCCTGTAGTCCCAGCTACTCGGGAGGCTGAGGCAGGAGGATTGCTTGAGCCCAGGAGTTTGAGGTTGCAGTGAGCTAGGCTGATGCCACGGCACTCACTCTAGCCCGGGCAACAGAGCAAGACTCTGTCTCAAAAAAAAAAAAAGTAGTCCTTGTGAAAATGTTTAGCACAATTCTGGCCCACAGTAGATGCCTGATCATCTAGTTGAACCTAACAGCCATGTTTAAGTCTCATCGTGCTGAGTTTGTCTGCAAAACACCAAGAAGGAAGACCTTTCCTGTTGGCCAGTGAGAAGAGGCTCTTGGCAGGAGGATGGCAGCCCACGGGCCCCACTAGGTTGTGTCTGACCAACTTGTTCTTCCTCAGGTCCACGCCTCCCGCAGCAACAACATGTGCATCGTTGGCGGATTCACCCAGATGATTCGAGAGGGAGGGGCCAAATCACTCTGGCGGGGCAATGGCATCAACGTCCTCAAAATCGCCCCCGAGTCGGCCATCAAATTCATGGCCTATGAACAAGTGAGTGCTCAGCTCTCTAGGGAGAGCTGCCAGTCTGCAGCTGCTACTGGCTTCCCCTGGGCTGAGCTCCCTGAAACCTGAAGCCAGTCATCCTACCCAGGGGACAGTGGGCAGGGCGGGAGGCCTGGGCCTGACACTGGCTCTGCCGCCAGTTCCACTTCAGGCCAGTTGCTTCCTTTTCTGGGCAGTGTAAAATGTGCCAGGGATGCTAGGTCCCGTCCAAAATGTACTGGCTCCACAAGGAAGGGTGGGGCAGGGGCAGGTGCCTAGTCTCTAGATGCATCCGGTGGTTTTTCTCCCGCTTCTAGATCAAGCGTCTGGTTGGTAGTGACCAGGAGACTCTGAGGATTCACGAGAGGCTTGTGGCAGGGTCCTTGGCAGGGGCCATCGCCCAGAGCAGCATCTACCCAATGGAGGTGAGGGGCACCTTCCTCCTGGGGGTGGCGGCGGTGTGCACGGGGCTGGGCTGAGGAGTGGGCTGAGCTCACACTTCCTGTTGCTCCCCTTCTGCAGGTCCTGAAGACCCGGATGGCCCTGCGGAAGACAGGCCAGTACTCAGGCATGCTGGACTGTGCCAGGAGGATCCTGGCCAGAGAGGGCGTAGCCGCCTTCTACAAAGGCTATGTCCCTAACATGCTGGGGATCATCCCCTATGCCGGCATCGACCTAGCCGTCTATGAGGTGAGGCCCTGGAGGGCTTAGGCCCTGGGCAGATTTGGAAACCCCGTCCTGCCCACACCTGCCTGCTGGCACCCTCCCTGGTGGACCACGGGGGATGGTCCGCACAGCAAACAGCATCAGAGACTGCTTCTCCACCCCGGGCTCACCTGCTCATTGCACGGCTCCCCTCCACCCTACCTGCCCTGGCAGCCCCAGCACAGCTCCTGTGACCCTGCCTGCCAGAGTCTGCACCCCAGGGGCTCAGCAGGCAGATCCCCAGAGCATGTGGTCCTGAGGGGCTTACGGGCCCCCAGTAGACTCCAGACATACACAGAAGTCAGGCGTTCTGTGTGGGGAAGCTCCCTGTCATATCCAGGAATCCTAGGGACAACCGAAACAAGGGCAGGCAGGCCAGGAGCTCAGCAAGGCCCAAGCCAGGCCATGCACTCAGGTTATGGTGGCCTCGGGGATCAGTAACTGCCCCACCCCAGTCTCTCTGCCTCCCCAGCTCTTCCTGGGGCTCATGCCTGCACCCCCTTCCCCATCTAGACGCTCAAGAACGCCTGGCTGCAGCGCTACGCGGTGAACAGCGCAGACCCCGGTGTGTTTGTGCTCCTGGCCTGTGGCACCATATCCAGCACCTGTGGCCAGCTGGCCAGCTACCCGCTGGCCCTGGTTAGGACCCGGATGCAGGCACAAGGTAAGGTTGGTCCTAGCCATTCCCCAGGAGCCTGTCTCCGGGCGCAGGGGGAGGTGGGGACAGAGCATCTGACAGGTGGCCTCTCCTGCAGCCTCCGTCGAGGGTGCTCCGCAGGTGACCATGAGCAGCCTCTTCAGACAGATCCTGCGGACTGAGGGGGCCTTCGGGCTGTACCGGGGGCTGGCCCCCAACTTCATGAAGGTCATCCCAGCCGTGAGCATCAGCTACGTGGTGTACGAGAACCTGAAGATCACCCTGGGTGTGCAGTCGCGGTGACGGGAGCGCAGCCGCACCGGCAGACTCACTGATCCCGGCTGCGGCCCGGGATGTGCAGCCACCTCATTCTGTGAATGCGCCAACACTACGCTGACTTGCGCCAAGCTGTGAAAACCTTGGGATGAACCCACAGGGCGGGGTGGGGAGAGCTGGCAGGCCCGTGGGCTTGTCCTGCTGACCCTGGTGGACCCTCCCATTGGTTCTAGAGAAGACCTGTGGGCATTCCTCAGGGTCCAGGGGTCAGCAGGATCCAGGCTCACACACCTGGGGACAGGACATCTCCTGCAGTGCCTGCCAAAGAGTGAGCTTGGAGGCCAACTTAGTTTTTCCATCTTGTCCTTGCAGCCAGACATTGGCTGCGGGCCCCCCGCGCCCCTCTGCTTCCTTCTCTGCCGATGTGGTGCGGTAGGAGGAGGGCTGCCAGCCCGCTCCCTCCCCGTCCCTCTCCCCTCAGTCCATGGTGAGAGGTGAGGCCAGTCTGACTTCCCAACCCACAGGGTTGACACTGACTCAGCTGGGCCGGGAAAGAAAAGGGTCTGGCTTCTGTGCCCCCCTCGCCCAAGTCCTGCTGTTGGTTACCGAGCTCGCCAGCACCTGGGAGCACGTGTGCACACAGCGGGCATTGGCTGCCTGACGCTATGGCGCAGGGCTTCACGGGAGGCCTCCGCTCCCTGCTTGGGGCCTCCTGGTGCTCTGAGCTGGCCTGGACTCTGTCAGGACTGTCCCCACGCTGTGGCATGAGGGCAGTGGAGATCGTGTTTTCGAGTGACGGGCAGAGCATCTGCGTCCCCTGCTGAGAGAATGGAAGGTGTTGAAGGCCTTAATTATGTATCGTTGGGAAAAGGGTTTTGTTCAGACAAGCTGGACGAATATGCAAGTTCTGTGCTTCCGGAGGGAAGAGCAGGTCGTTGGGCCGACTGCATTAAAGTCCGCTGCCGACGCCCCTGGGGACTTGGGTCCAATCCCCCTTGGGGCAAAGTGGGACCAGCCTCACATTCCACTTGTGTGACATGTCACACTGCTTGGAGCCTATTTATTTTGTATTTATTTGAACAGAGTTATGTCCTAACTATTTTTATAGATTTGTTTAATAGCCTGTCATTTTCAAGTTCATTTTTTATTCATATTTATGTTCACGGTTGATTGTACCTTCCCACACCACTGGGTGGGGGGCAAGGGAAGGGGAGGGGTCTCGGGAGCGACCCTTCCCGCTGCCCACGCCCAGTGTCATGTCCAAAGAAATTCCTCTTGGACTGGAGACAGAAGGAGGCGGGTCCTTTGGCCAGGGCGGGGCAGTGCTTGCCCCCAGGGAGCCTCAGGAACCTGGGGTGACCAGCGGGAGAGTGGGAGAAACCTCAGCATTGCAGGCAGAAGTCCAGTTTCCTCGACTGGGAGGATTTCTTTATTTCAGCCTCTTTGAATGACAAGGCAGTGAGGTGCCTCTCGCTGGGAGTTTGTGGGGGCTGGAGGAGGGCAGGAGCCAGCTCCACCCCAGCCCTGGCTGCCCTCGCTCAGTAATGCTGGTCAACGTCACAGCTGCACTTCATGCACCAGCATGGCCTGACGGGAACTGCGACAGGATGCACAGACCAATGCAAAACTGTTATCTATAAATATATATAGTTACAACTGGAATTTGTCAAAAAGCAAATTACGAAAGAATTGGAAGTTATTTAAAACAGCCTTCTAATAAAGTTTCAAAGCTGATGGAGCCAGGATTTCTCCGATCTGGGCTTGGGTGGTTTGGGGGCATTTATAAGTTAGAAAATAAATCCATTTTTCTCCTCTAAAGCCCAAGCAGCCCACCCACATTAGTGGGTATTCGTTCGATTTGGGGTGCTCTCATCAGTGCCCCAAGTCGCCCCGTCGGGTGGTCCTTCCTCGGCCCTCATGTGACTCAGCCGTCTCGGGCAGGGCCATCCCTCCCTCCATGGAAGCACCATCTTTACGGGGACACTGCCGGGCTTCTCTCCACCCCACTGGCTGTCCCTCTGTGGCCTCAGACCCTCCTCTCTACCCACACTCCCAGTGGCCGCATCTCGCCGAGATTACTTTCAGCGTCTGTGTGCACATGACCCTTGTTTTATGCTTTAACTCCAGATCCATGAATCCAACTGCAGACTCCACATCTCCACTTAAAAAGCTAACAAGCGTCTTAGGTTTTCCTCCCAAATCCCCTCCCTTTTCCTCATCTCAGCAAATGGCAACCCCTTGCTTCCAGAAACTTAAGCCAGAAGCCTTGGAGTCATCCTGGACTCCGCACTTCCCGCTCTTTCTAGGTCAATCCACCAGCAAGCCCTGTCAGCTCTGCCTGCAAAATATCTGCAATCCGGCCACTTCTCACAACCTCCGCTCAGGCCACCTGCTTGAAAACAGTCATTTCCTATCTGGACGATCGCAAAACCTCCCACACTTGTCTCTGCTCCTCCCCTCCTGGCACACTAAGCCTGAGCGACCGTTCGAAAACCCAAGTCTGGTTCATGTCACTTGAAACTACCAACGAATAGGCCACAGCCTGGGAGAAAATCCCCAGGTACACTATATAATAGACGCTATGTATATAATCTAATAGGGTCCGTATCCAGAACACACTAAGTCCTGTAACTCGAGAGGACGACCCAGTTAACAACTGGCGGTTCCCAAAGGAAGATGAGGACTGGTCAATAAACGTGAAAAAGGCTCAGTGCCGTCAGCCGTCAGGGAGAAGCAACACTGCAACGATGGTTGCCTCGGGGCAAGGGTGTCCCCGGCCCCCAACCTGGGCCTGTCCCCAGGCCTGTCCTCAGTTCCATCCAGCTGGGAGGAGGTCAGCCTCTCTGAGCCTGTCTGCTTATCCCTTAGAGAGGAGAGCAAGGCTCGCCTGGGAGGGCTGTTGGGAAGTGGAAACGAGGCAGGAAATGAGAGGGCTGGTCCTTCATTAACAGTTTCACCTCCCAGCAGACTCCGTCCTCCAGGACCCACCACACACAGTGACCGCCCTTAGTCCTCTCTGGGCCTCGGGTCTCGAGTATCCGAGAGGAAATCTGAAGCCAACCCAGGAGCCACCTGAACTGCACGGTCTGTCGGGTCCTCCTTCCCGAAGCTGGGCCACGACACGAGCAGGCCCTCGGCCCTCAGCAGCTCTAGGAGGTGCTGCCACTGCCACGTGCCCACTTTACAGATGAGGAAACTGAGGCTCCAGGAGGGGAAGGGGCTTGCCCAAGGCCTCCCTGTGAGCAGGTTACAGGGCTTGGGTGCAGGCGGGTGGCCCCTGCCTGGCGTGCTGCCAGCACGGGGGTGAAGATGGGGCTGGCTCTGCTGGGAGG
The DNA here is from genome assembly GCF_000956105.1 of Propithecus coquereli. Classification (NCBI taxonomy): domain Eukaryota; kingdom Metazoa; phylum Chordata; class Mammalia; order Primates; family Indriidae; genus Propithecus; species Propithecus coquereli. The sequence goes on along the minus strand of NW_012138525.1, from coordinate 4,891,209 downwards.
CAGGGAGCCACTGCCCACACTGGCCCACCAGTGGGACCTTCACCGTGTAAGACATGCCCAAGGGACAGGCACCCTCGCCTGGCCCCAGGAGGGTGGCACCTGGTCCCTGGCTGCCTCCCTGGGGCTAGGAGGCCAGAGAACCCGGGAGATGTTCGGCAGGCCTGTGCCTGAACCCTGGTTCCCGGTGGTGATCCTGGGCAGGTCTTCTCGGAGCCTCGGTTTCCTCACCAGCAAGAGGGACGCAATACCTTCCCTACAGCCTGGGGGAAGGGACTTGTCCGCGTTCATGCAAAGGGCAAATAAATGTTAAACTGAGATTCAAACCAGCTTTGTTGACTCTGAGGCCCCCCTTCTCAACCCGGGCTCAAGGCTGGGCTGCCCGCAGTCCAGATCTCGCCAGTCCGAGCAGGCTGGAATGTAGGGGAAAGGCGGGAAGAGGAGGGGCCGTGTGCTGGGCCCAGCTGCCCAGGCCTGGACCTTGGTATCTGCCCTCGAGGGCCGAAGGCAACAGGAGCAGCCTGCATGGTTGGGCTTGTTGGGAGGGGCTGGGCATGGACACGGTGGAGCAGAGGAACCAGGAATAGCGCCCCCATCCTGCAGATGAGTAAACTGAGGCCAGAGAGGGCCTGAGGCCTGCCCCAGTCCCCAGGGGCAAGATAAACCTAGGCCTTCCACTCTGGGCTTCCCAGAACAAGGGGGCTGGCTGGGAACTGCCACAAGGAGACAGGCTTTCTGGGTCATCTGCTACCGCTGATCAGCACAGCCCCTGTGGCCCAGGGAAGCCATTATCTCCACGGCAGTTGAGGCTGACAAGCGAGGAGGCAACGCACCCACGCCAGCCAGTGTGGGTGCCCCTGGCTGAACCCAAGAGCCCAACCCCCAGCCCCTCATCTCACAGAGGAGGAAACGGACGGACTGGAAACCTGGGGACTCGCCCAGGTCACCAAGTCCCCTGCAGCCGCTTCTCTCCCCTGACTATACTTGGCTCAAGTCATCTGTACCACTGTCCCGGGGCAGCTGCTGCCAGTAAGCACAAGCCTGGTGACTTAGCGCAACGCAAATGTCTCTTACGGTCCTGGAGGCCGAAGTCCAGTCGGTTTCACTGGGCTGAAACCAAGGTGACAGCAGGCTGATTCCTGCAGGAGGCTCTCAGGAGAGTCGGGTTCCTCGCTTCCTCTGGCCTCTGGAGGCGTCCACACTTCTTGCTCCCAGTCCCTTCCCGGCACCTCCGGCCCCAGAGCGTCCGTCCTCAAACCTCGCTTTGTATCCATGCGTGTGTGGTCCATTAGGATCAGCTGAAATTAACTCACGCCAGGGTCTCCCTCTGCCTGCCTCTTAGGACGCTGTGATCACAGTCAGGGCCCACCTGGATAACCTCCCCAGCTCAAAATCATTAACTTCATCATCTATTAACACAAATGCCCTTTACCACACAAGGTAAATTTCACAGGTTCTAGGGGTTAGGACCTGGATACATTTGGGGCCGCTCATCAGCCCACCGCAAGCGCTGTTCCCCATCAGACACTCCCACTGTCAAAATCCTTCCCAGTCCACTGGTTAAATAAACCAGGGAGGCCGGGCCCCGTGGCTCACACCTGTGATTCCTGCACTTTGGGAGACTGAGGCAGGAGGAGCACTTGAGGCCAGGAATTTGAGGCCAGCCTGGGCAACATAGCAAGACTCCATCTCTACAAAAAATTTTAAAAGTTAGCCTGGCGTGGTGGTGCACGCCTACAGTCCCAGCTCCTCAGGAATCAAGGAAGTCAGAACGGAGAGTGCTGAGAACAGCAAGACCCACCCCGCTGGGAGGCAGGGAGGGCTCCCGGGGACGGCAAGCCCATGGGGAGGATTCTGGTTTGCTTTTTTGTTTGTTAAATTTGAACAATTTCATTTTGATTATGCACGTAATGAATGTTTATTGTACATAAATAGAAATTGCAGATAAGCAAAAAGATGACATATTCAGTCCCTAACCACTTTTAATATTTTTGCAGTATAGTAATAATAATATAGTATATTATGGAAATAAACCAGGGAACAGTCATATACTGGCACTTGGCACTTGGGAGGTAGTTCCTGACCTGGAATATGTTCATGATCGAGAAACCACTGGATGAGATGACCTTTTTTTTTGTTTTATTTTACAGATCGGGTCTCACTCTGTCACCTGGGCTGGAGTGTAGTGATGCAATCATAGCTCACAGCAGCCTCAAATTCCTGGGCTCAAGCAAGCCTCCTGCCTCAGCCTCCCAAGTAGCGGGGGCTACACGTCACCATGCCCAGCTAATTTCTAAATTTTTTGTAGAGATAGGGTCTGGCTATGTTGCCCAAGCTGGTCTTGAACTCCTGGGCTCAAGTGATCCTCCTGATTTGAGCTCCCAAAGTGCTGGAATTACAGGCGTGGGCCACTACGTCCGCCCTGAATTTTTATTTTTAAAAAAGAGAAACCTACACAGAGAGGAACAAAATAGCATTGTGATTAAGATCACAGAAGCTGAAGCCAGGAGGTGTGGCTTCAAATCTGGCCTCTGCCATTTACTAGCTGTGCCACATTGGGCAAGTCACTTAACCTTTCTGGTGCCTGAGTTTCCTCATCTGTAAAATGGGAATATTTGTGTCCACCTCCCAGGGATGTTGTAAGGATTACATGAGGTAACATCTGTAAAGTGCTTGAAACACTGCCTGCCACAAAATAGGCTTCATTTAACTGTTAAATATATACAAAAATATATATACTAGGTATATCAGATATTAAATATATGTCTGTATGTGTGCATTATATAGGCTACATATATAGATAAACTATTAATACATAAAAAATAAACTATACTCCAAAAATATTAGAAGTGGCCAGGAACTGAGTAATTTGTGTCATCTTTTTGCTTATCTGCAATTTCTATTTATGTACAATTAACATTCATTACGTGCATAATCAAAATGAAATTTTTCGAATTTAACAAAAAAAGCAAACCAGAATCCTCCCCATGAGCCCTCCCTGCCTCCCAGCGGGGCGGGATCCTGCTGTTCTCAGGACTCTTCCCGCCCTCACTTCCTGGAGCTCTTGACCCTGAGCCTCCCCGGGGACCACAGCAGGGAGCGTTCTGAGAGCAGACGGCAGGCCCCATCGGCTGCACAAAACGGCCCTCGCATGTCGACTCTGTGTAGCATCATCCCACACGCCTTCCCTTGCCTGACCTCGGCAACCCCAGGGAGGTCAACTCACAGGAGGGATGGGGCTTGTCCAAGGTCACAGCAGGCAGCAGCAGGGTCCCAAACTCAAGCCTTCTGCCACCACCAAGACCACAGTGGACATGCTGCGACCTGAGCATGACAATAATGGGGTTCCTGGCTTGGGGCCCTTTCCCCTGACAGGCATGTTTTTTCCTACCCGCTCATCTTCAGACCCTTACACTTTAAACCCATTTCACAGGTGGGCAAGTATCCTGTCAGTCCCTGGGTGATAAAAGCTGCCCAGAGTCTATCCTGGAATGGCCACAGGGTGGCAGCACCAGGCCTTGCTTCCATCTCCTACAGGGTTCGCAGACTCTGGCGCCCTCTGGTGGCTGTGGGAAACACGCCAAGGGTCCTGCCGAGAAACATTTGGGGAAACAGGCAGAGTTGTCACCTCTTGGGGGAGGGATACCTGGGAGAAGCAGCTGGGTCCAGGTGGTGCCCCATGGTGGCCTCAGGCTGGCTGACCATTCTCCAAACCCAGTTACAGGGAAGAGGTCTGGCTGGCACAGCCCTTGGACTTTTCATGAAGGTGGAGGAGGGTGCAGACTCCTCCCTACCGGCACCGCAGCCCCAGGGAAGGGACCCCTGTCAGGACAGGCCCCTGTCACCGGCGTGGCTCAGCCACCAACCTTAGCTCCTTCTGCGAAAGGCGAGACAGAAGGAAACGTTATCTCTGAGTCTTTGAAGACGGGGAAAGGGGGGAGACGTCTGGTGCTGGGGCCTGGCCTGCACCCGGGGCCTCTGGGAAGGCTGGGGGTGGGAGCGGGAAGGGCAGGGAGTACACGGCGGGCAGCAGGGGTGGGACCCTCCCCGGCTACCGTGTTGTGGACGGAAGGTGGACCATGTCACAAGCTGGGCACATCACATGCTGCATTGGGGGAATCTGGGACTGAGACAGAGAGAGGTGACAGCCTCCTTGTGCAGCTGGGAAGGTGGCGAGTGACCCTGGGCAGGGTCTGAGGAGGCAGAAGTGAGAGGTGGGGAGCCAGGATGGAGGGTGGTGGGATGGAGGGGTACAGGGTTGGTGGTGTACAGGGACGGAGGGTACAGGGACAGAGGGGTACAGGGACGGAGGGGTACAGGGATAGTGGGGTACAGGGATGGAGGGTACAGGGATAGTGGGGTACAGGGATGGAGGGGTACAGGGATAGTGGGGTACAGGGTTGGTGGGGTACAGGGAC
>NW_012138525.1:4844831-4886583 GCF_000956105.1 Propithecus coquereli | reverse complement strand
GTGGGGTACAGGGACGGAGGGGTACAGGGATAGTGGGGTACAGGGACGGAGGGTACAGGGACGGAAGGGTACAGGGATAGTGGGGTACAGGGATGGAGGGGTATAGGGATAATGGGGTACAGGGATGAAGGGGTACAGGGATGGAGGGTACAAGGACGGAGGGTACAGGGATGGAGGGTACAGGGACGGAGGGTACAGGGATAGTGGGGTACAGGGACGGAAGGGTACAGGGATAGTGGGGTACAGGGATGAAGGGGTACAGGGACGGAGGGTACAGGGATGGAGGGGTACAGGGATGGAGGGTACAGGGACAGAGGATACAGGGACAGTGGGGTACAGGGACGGAGGGGTACAGGGATAGTGGGGTACAGGGATGGTGGGCTGCAGGGATGGAGGGACAGAGGGATGGAAGGAGGGAGAAATGGAGAGATACAGGGATGGAGAGGTGGAGGGATACAGGGACCGAGGGACGGAGGCATTAGGGGAGGGCCCTCCCTCGGTGCTCCATGGCATTCCTGGCCTAGTTCCTGTCCTACTGAGGGAGGTTCTGGGGTCCACGAGCCACCCTGGGTCCCTGGAGCAAAGACCCCCAGGACTTAAGACCTGACCAGTGAAGTGGGGCGGCCTTCTGGACACCCGTTGGCCCCTCAGAGGTGGCTTCCACAGCCTCAGACCGGCTCTCGCTCCTGCGGCCGTGTGCCTGAGCTCAGCGCTCCCGGACGGCGCACAGGCGCTGGCCAGTGGTCTGCGGTGGGTCTGGGCAGCGCTGCCCTCTGCAGCCGCCAGAACAAGCCGGTGCGACAGGTGCTGACAAGGTGAGATGCCCGGGATGGGACCGAGAACAAAGCAGGTGGCAGACCGCAGACCCCACAGCCATCTGCTTCCAGACATCACACTGTCTGTCCCCAGGGTGCTCGGCACACGCTTCTACTTTACTTGAATGTTAGTTATTACGGGAAACGTGAGTTATTTTTGTTTTTAAAACAATAAAGAAAATAAAATTTTAAAACCTTCTCGAGATGGGGGTTGCCTGAGAGGGGGGCTGCCCAGTCACCCCCCAATTGCAAGGGCCCAGCGGCTGGCATTCGGCTCACTGCCCACCTGCCTGGCCTCTCAGAGGAACCAGGGGAGCGAGGGCGCCGCGCGCTCTGCAGCGTGCTCTGGTCTGCAGAGCCGGGGCTGGACGGCCCGGCGCCCTGGACATCGTCTGTGCACCCCGCCTGCGTCTTGTCATTGGACCCTCACGACTTTCCCAAGAGGTGAGACTATGGCACGCCCACCGGACAGACGAGGAAGCCAAGGCTCGGAGAGGGGCATCATTGCTCAGAGTTCCACGAAGGGGGAGGGGGAGACCTGGACCCGCCCCCCAGCCGTCTGTGCCCACCATGGTGTCCTGGGGCTGGTGTGGCAGAAGCCCCAGGCTGACAGCAGTGAGCACAGGGCTGGCGCGGCTGCACCCTGGAGCCTCCTTGGCCGATGTCCCCACGCGGCACTTGGCCACACATAACAGCACCTACCACGAGAGCAGCAAACCGTTTCTTTATTGCAAACATGACCCACCCCCAGGGGGCACCTGGGAAGAGCTGGAAGCAGGGAGAGCCAGGTCTCCCCAAAACAAACCGTCCTGCTGCCCTGTCAAGGGGAGGAGTGCAGTCTGACCCCCACCCACAGGGTACAGCGACTGAGAGCCGCAGGGCAAGGGCTGGAGGGCGGGGAGGCCCCAGACAGGGAGGGAGTCACCATGGGAGCTGGGCAGGGCTGGGGGGGTGGTCCCTCCTGACCCTCGTGAATGGAAACTGAGCCTGGGCCCTGTCCCCAGCACCCCAAGGCCTAGCAGGCGCTCAGTGTCAGACGTGAGTGCGGGGTGGTGGGGTGGCCAAGAGGCAGGATGACCCCGGACACACACACACGCAGCATCGCCAGGTGCTGGCCCTGGTCCCCAGTCAGTCTCCCCTGCCACCTTCCCCCTCCTGCAGGCCGGGACGCTCAGTGCACTGGGTGGGCCTCCGCGATGGCCTTCTCCACCCGCAGGTACCAGGGCTGAATGCGCGTGTGCCGCATTAGGTCGTTGAAGGCCTCCAGGCCCTCCATCACTCGCAGGACGCCGTACACCGCCTGGCGTGGTGATGGGAATGTGTCACTGAGGCCACAGAGGGGCATCCGGCCCTGCCCTGTCCTCTGCCAGCTGTGTGCCCGGGGGCCTGTGTCCTCCTCTCTCAGGGCTTGTGACCCACTGAAGGGCCAACTTTGCATGTGGGGCTTTGAGGAAGCATGTGGGTGGCTGCAGGTTTTGCGGGCCTTTCCCTGGGGAAAATGCCCTGACACGGGGAGAAGAGACCCCACCAGCCAGTTCCAAGACCCACGCCACCCAGGCCACAGCTGCAAGATGGGAAGTGAAGCCAGACCAGTGAGAGGCGTCCCAGGGGAAGCCTGGAGCCCCGGGCCGGGCAAGGCCTGCTTGAGGCTGAAGCCAACTGCGAGAACAGGGGCCCTGGCCATGCCGCCGTGACTTCTGGATCCAGCCCGGCCTGCGTGGACGCTTTTCCTGAACTTGTCACTTATGTGAACCTAGACAACTCTGAAGCTGGTTTTTCCCCTAAGCCACTCCAAGTGGGTTTCTACCCCGACGACAGATGGGCAAGTCCTCTGGCGAGACGTGGGCACTGCCGGGATTTCCCTCACAAACCGTCCCCACCTCGGCACGCTCACCAGATCCGCGAGGTTCGGCTTCTGGCCCCCCATGAAGGGCCGGTCCTTGCCCACGGCTGCCACCCACTTGTTGGCGGCCTCATAGAGGTCCTCGCGCACGTCCTCCCGGAGGTGGTGCCTGGGCAGGGGCAGGGAAAGCCCGTCAGGGGAGCCCCTTCCCCCAGCCCAGGGGAAACGGGGCCCCCTCCGAAAACAGCGGGAAGGCCTGGGCCCAGGGCAGCCCCCTGGTGAGGGCATCACAGCTGCAGAGGCCTCAGGGAGCTCTGCCCCCGATGAGGAGACTGCTCAGGACGGGCAGGAGACCCGACCAGGGAGGGACAGGCAGAGCGGGCACAGGCCAGGCCAGCCCTGCTGCCCCGGGTCGGGGACGGCCAGGAGCTCTGGGTGCGAGTCCTGGGCTGGCCATGCGCCGTAAGGATTTTCTAGCCTTCTCTGGGCCTCAGTCTCCCACTGAGCTCCTCGGCACAGCTCGTCATTTGGGGCTCGGGCCAGCAGGCCACGGGCGCGCGCGGGCACCCACTCACTCACGAGTGCACCGTCACCTGCTCTTCAGTCGCTTGCTGATGAAGTACATGGCAGCCGCGCCCATGTACTTAGCCACGGCACCTTCCACGGCCCCGAACTTGCCCTCGCGGACGATGTAGTCGAAGGAGGCCAGGGCCTCGGCGGGCGTGCGGTACACGTTGGGGGAGATCAGGTGCACCAGCCAGTCGTCCGCCCACTGCCGCCACTTCATCTCCTCCCTGCGCACACGGGGAGGACGGGCACGGTGGGCGGGGGTGCTCGGAGCAGGGCGCGTTCCCGAGAACGTACCCACTGCGCGGGTGGGAAGCTGAAGCCTGGGCAGCGAAGTCTTTACTGACGCTCAATCCAGCCGTGCCTCGGTCTCCCGTGCCGCCCCCGCCATGGCGTCTCGTCCCCCTCTGGGGCAGACCCTGGCCCCGACCCCCACCCTGCTGACCCCGGACCCACTCACGTCCTCGCCTCCTTTCCACTGTACATTTGCTGGGCCTCCTTCTCATCTAGCATGAGCCAGTACTTGTTGCAGAACTCAGTCACCTCCTTACCCTGGTCATTCATGGCCTTCATGGGTGGGTAGTAGGTGACGATCTCTTCCAGGGGCTGCCTTCGTGAGAGAGCCAGAGTCTCACCCCCCTCCCTCCACCTCTTGTCCACCTTGGCCGACCAACCCAGCCTGACCCACCGAGGCTCTCCACCCTCTTGCAGCAAGAGGGATTTGGGGTAGACGCGAGCAGCAGTTCCCTGATGGAGGGAGATGCGGGGAGGCAAGGAAGTGGGGGGGTCGCAGGGCAGGATGCCCGTGGCCCATTCTGGACACTAAGCAGCAGCCTCACACTGCTCCCACCCAGGACCAAGGTGAGGCCTCCCTGGAGACAGAAGGGACCAAACACAATGTCTGCCTCGGTCTCCGAGGGGCTCCTTACCCTGACACCAGGTAGGTCTTGAGGGCGCTGATGATGACGGAGGAGTCATTCAGTTGTTGCTGGAAGAACAGAGGTTGGTTTAGGTCGGAGGCTCTAACGGGCGCTGGCAGGAACGCCCCAGACGTTCGGAGGCAGCTGGGCGCTGGCGTCTGGGCATTGCTTATCCGTCTCTGGGGCCACCCCCAAACCAACGCCTGAGTGAAGGAGACCCAGGCACGGCTAATGGCGAGGAAGGTGCGGGGAGGCCTGGGGTCCAGGCCCCAGCCCGCTCGCCCACCTGACCCCCCACGCACTAACGGGCAGGGTAGGCTCCAGGCGCTACACACTCGGTACCAAGCGCTGTGCCAGGCACTTCAAGTCTGCTGCCTCTGCAACCCAGAGTATGGTCCGCTGTGGACTAATGAAGAAAGCCCAGAGAGGCTAAGTGACTTGCCCCAAGTCACACAGCTAGCACGGGTGAGTCACCCCTTGACCCCAGACCACCCTGACTTCAGAACCCGAGTTGTTGGGCTCTGCGGTGCTGCCTCCCCTGGGTCCAGTTGGTGCTGGTGCAGGGAGGGAGGGGCCTGCATCTATCGGGCATCTGCGGTACACCAGCCACTTTCCCCTCACAGTCCTCAGCGGAGGCCTAGGGGTCCCCAGCTCCTTCCAGGGCTGAAAAGCAGGGCCAGGCTTGGGGACGCTCAGGGACAACCCAGGACAGGAGCGAGGTTGGTTCACCCGAGGCTCACCAAGCTTTCTCCTTCCTGGGCCATCAGGATGGGCACCTTCCTGTAGGAGGAGAACTTGATCTCAGCCCTGCGCACAGGGTTCACCTCCACCACCTGGTAGGGCAGGGCATGGAAGTCCAGGAAGGCGCGGACTTTGCTGCAGAAGGGACACGTCTTGTACTGGTACAGGGTCAGCTGCAGGCGGCTGGACAGGGAGAGCTGCAGGCAGCAAAGGGAGGCGACTTTTGAAGCCCAGTGCCTCGGGCCCAGTCGCTGCCTCCAGGCAAACGTTCTTCTCAGGGAGCCTTCCGAGAGGACCCTGAGAAAATCGGGAGGAATGGGAGGTAGGGAAGGGCTCATGGAGTGGGCAGCCAGGTTCAAGCCCCAAGCTAGCACGCTCCTCAGGCAGGAGGCCCAGCATGTGCTGAAGGTCTGTGCAGGAGGAATTGTCCAGTCTCTAACACTGGACAGACACCTCTCTGCTCCCTCCAGTCCCAAGGGGACACCAAATAGCCCAGGGTGTGCATGCCCCACATGCAGAACAACTGTTCCAGCTTGGCGGCTCCTTCCACGCCTCCAACCCCAAGGAGCTCTGGGTGAGGGGCACAGCTGGGCTTCCACCCAGGCCAGTGTCTGCCAGGGTGGGGTCCAGCTCACATCTCCAAAGGGAGGGTTGTATCTGGGTGCAGGAAAGCCCCACAGGATCCTGCTGCTTGTTCTTGTCTGAAAGCCGCAGTGTGATCACTTCCCTCAATGTTCAGGGGGGAAACGGGCGGGACCGTGGAGGTGGGCAGGGGCAGGGGATACAGGTTACTCCACTCCCCTCTCACCACCCGGTTCCCCTGGGTCCGGGAATGGGGCATCTGTGAGTGGTGGGGGCCAGGCCAGAGAAGGGCTGCGAGAGTGCAGGGTATAACGTGCCTCAAGGGCAGGTGAGCCACCTGGGGGGTGAAGGGACACCTCCCTGCCCCTCCCTGTTTCAGGGCCTGGAGTCTAAGGGTCATCATTCCCTAAAAGTACTACTGCTGCTGCTGCTGCTAATTAAATATACGTCCCTAGGATTGGGGGGCAGTGGGAGAAAGACAAAATGTTTGGAAAGTCATAACCTGTGAAAGAGGTTTTCTCTTTTCTGTGATCTCCAAATCTCTTAACCAAAAAAGCCTCCTTAAAACGACAGAAAAACGATTTTATGAGAAATAGAATGATTCTAGGTAGCAGGTATCCACAGCGCCCCCATTTTACAGAAGAGAACGCTGAGGGTCAGAAGACTTAAGACCAAGTCACTTGCCCAAGGTCACTATCGAGCAGAGGAGGCGACTCCTCACCCCGCGGGGTCCCGGTAGTCCCCAGCGTGGCGCTGACCCAGCGGCCCTAACCACGGCCCTTGCCAGGCCTTACCTGCGCGGCTGAGTGCTCTGCGCGGAGGTCCTGGGCGCGCAGGTGCCACCGCGCCGTGTGGTACAGTCCCAGAGCGCCCCCAAGGGCCAGGGCCGCCGCCCCCAGCAGCCGCGGGCTCCCCTTGCGGGCGGCGGCGGCGGCGGGGCCCCGGCCGCCCGCCGCCCCCGCGAAGCCAGCCCGGCTCTGCGCAAGGAGCAGTGGCCTGGGGCAGCCGCCCAGCCTCCAGGCCAGGATGCACCGGCCTGGCCACAGCCCCCATACCGCCAGGGCCATGTTCGCTCCTCCGGCACCGCGGGCGGGCGCGCAAAACGAAGACGACCGAGGCTCCGGCGCGCCTTAAAGGGCCAGGTCCCTGAAGCTTGGCGGTTGCCCTGGTGACAGCGACGCCGAGGGGGACCGGCAGCTTCTCGGGACTGGGCGCGCGTGCCCGGCTCCCAGGTGCCAAACACCCGTCAGGGCCGCAGAAGCAACCGAGGGACGCTGAGGGGTCGTTCACGCCTCCGCCTCTGAAGGTGTCTGTGCACGGGGCTTGGCGGTGACCGGGCCGAGCGGGGAGTGCCCGCGTGCTGGCCGCCCTCTGAGCGATGTGGCTGTCTGTGAGACGTGCTCAGCCATTCCTGCTTCATGCACCCATTCGAAAGAAATTAAGCTTTTCGGAGCGTCCGGGCCCCCGCTTCCGGTCACTGAAGGCCCGGCCCCGTCTCCGGGGGCTGCGGCAGCGACGCCGGCTCTTTCTGCCCTCCCGCTCCACTGTACCCTTCCTCTGTGACTCGAACCATAAAATTTTCCCGAACCCAGAGGGGGCCTTGGAAACTACGTGTCTCAGATTTCGCTCACGCGGAGCTATCGACTCGGTGACCCAGGGGACCCCAGGGACAGGATGGGCAGAGTAGGGTGCCAGGCTGCCCTCCCCCTCTGCCGGGCACGCTGGCTCTGGCTAAGCGCCCGGGTCTCCACCGCCTGGGCTTCTCCGCGGGCAGCCCCGGGACGGCCCCGCCCAGCGCCAGAGAGGGGCGGGGCTCGCGGAGAGGGAGTGGGCGGAGCTCACGGCGGGGCGGAGAGTTGAGAGCGGGGGCGGAGCTCAGGGCGGGGGCGGAGCTCCTACTGCCGGGCTGTGCTCGTCCGCCGCCTGCTGCCCTGCTGGCCCCAAGTTCCATCCACCTCCTCCACCTTCCGCTAGGCCCTTGTGGCGCCGGAGCCCGTTATGTCTGGCCTCAACCCAGACCTGAGCATGCTAGTAGAGGCGGGAGCGGAAGGCGAGGATGACGGCTTCTGGGAAGCAGGTGCCCCAAGGGGACTGCTGCAGTGACTTTTGCTTTTCCAGAGTTGCCCTCCTGGGAAGGGGAGTTGGACCGGCTTGGGGGCTTGGAAGGGACTGAAGTGTCCTCCCCCAGCCGCCCCTCCTGGATCCCAAGTTGCAGGTGCTGTCTCGGATGCAGGGCTAGCACCTGCGAGCGGGTCCCTGGAAACTTGTGAGTGGAGAGTTGTGGGAGCCAGCCCCGTTTTACAGATGTGACCTGTTTTCAGAGCTGACTCTTGCGTGCTTAAGAGTGCAGCGCTGGAGTGTGGAGAGAGAACCCTCAGCTCCCTTCTCGCCTTCTCTAGCCTCAGTTTCCCCATCTATAAAATAGCAATAATGATTAGTGTCTCCTGCATTGGGATGTGTCAGGATTAAATGAGAAACGCTTGGGAAGAGGCTGGAAGCTGGTGAGACTCGAGCCTGGGAGGGCCCACCTGGACGCTGCTCCATCCTAGCATAGGGTGATTCATCCTTTGCCAAATCTACAAAGGAAGCCCAATGACCAGCCCCTCTGCCAAAATACTTGGCAAAGTTCTTTTTCTCTGTCCTGGCCAAGACAACTCTTAGCTTACTGTCCAGTGTTCATTCTGCCTCACTGCCCTTGGTCCCTACACTGCTTCTTCCTTAATTCCCTCTAGCCAGAGACCTCTAGTCTGTGGGCAGCACTGAGCACAGCCCTGCTGAATGGCCAGGGCCCCTCAGTGCTGAGCAACCAGCTGTGGCTGAGCTGGCTGGAGCTCTAGGACAAAGACTGAGCAAATCTCAGAGGCCAGTGGGGTGGGGGTGGCACGGAACCCAGCCTGGGCTGTGAGGCCTCTTTTCCTGCCTGTCTCTCAGTTTCAGCCTATCTCTGATTGGTCCTAACCCCATTCTCTACCCCAGCCCTGTCCCTGTGCCACCCCTCCTCTCTGTCCCCTTCCTCCCCCAGCCCTTATCCCAGGGCTGAGCAAGTGGGCACAGCCTTCCCCACCATGGCCTGGAGAAGGGACAGAATGCCCCAGCCCAGGCTGGCAGCTGCGATGGTTTGAATGTATGTGTCTCCCCAAAATTCATATGTTGGAACCTAAGACTCGGTGTGGTAGTATTAAGAGGTGGGCCCTTTAGGAGGTGATCAAGTCCTGAGGGCTCTGCCCTCACGAATGGGGTTAGTACTGTTATACAAGGGCCAAAGGGACTAGCTATGCCATTTTTGCCCTTCCATCTCTTCCACCATGTGAAGACACCTAGAAGGCGCCATCTATGAGGAACAGGCCCTCCCCAGGCACTGAACCTTTGGACACCTTGATCTTGAACTTCCCAGCTTCCAGAACTATGAGCAATAGGTTTCTGTTGTTTGTAAATTGCCCTGTCTGTGGTATTTGGTTACAGCAGCAGGTACGGACCCAGACAGCTGTGCTCTTCCCTGTTGCCCGACAGCTGGTACAGCTAGGCAGGACCCAGCGTTCTCATGCAGGAGAGAATTGAGCCTCTGTCTAGGCAGAAGCTGGATCCTGCCAGCCCACGAGCCCCATTCTGGGCCATAATTTCAGTGACCCGCTCTTGTTGTCCGACCCAGTGGCCAGTCTCGTGGACACATGCCCCTCCGTGGTTCTGTGACCTCACTGCTCCTGGTTTTCCTTCAGCCTCTCTGGACACACTTGCCGGTTTCCTTCCCCCCTCCTCTTCTGCAGCCTGCGTCTTAAGAATTAGGTTCCTGAGTGTTACAGCTCTTTTAGAATTTGTCTAGCAGGTTTTCTGGTCCCCACCAGACCCCCTACCCATGCAAAATAAATTTAAAATATGAGAAAAAAAATTAGCTTCCTAGCTGGGAGTGGTGGCTCACGCCTGTAGTCCCAGCACTCTGGAAGGCCCCAGCAGGAGGATCGCTTGAGGTCAGGAGTTTGAGACCAGCCTGAGCAATAGCAAGACCCCATCTCTACCAAAAATAGAAAAGATTAGCCAGTCATAGTGGCACCCTCCTGTAGCCGCAGCTACTCGGGAGGCTGATGCAGGAGGATCGCTTGAGCCCAGGAGTTGGAGGCTGCAGTGCACTATGATGACGCCACTGCACTCTAGCCTGGGTAACAGAACAAGATCTTGTCTCAAAAAAAAAGCGTTCCTCAGGGTTCAGCTCTGGGCCTGGTACACACACTCTTTGCCACCTCTTCCTTCCTCTGGTTTCTGTCACACGTGTCCTGAAGGCACCAGCCTGTGGCTTCAGGCCAGCCCTATCTTGACTCCAGGCCTGGGTTTCCACTGCCTCTGGGACAGCTGGCATGTCCCCCAGGGACCTCCACTTCAGTGCAGGCACAGCCGCCCAACCTGCCTTCTTTCCCACGTTCTTGTCTTCTGCTCCTGCCTCGGCAGCCTCCTGCGAGCCTCTGCCCCGGCCCCACTCTGCCACTCCTGCTTACCCTGCCAACCACCCTCTGTAACACTCAGGGAGGTGCCCCGATCCCCCTCAGCTTGTCCAGATGCAAAATGAGGCCAGGCGACAAAGAGTACTTGCGGTTCGGTTCCATTCGCATAGGTGATGCAAACTAGTCTACAGTGACAGAAGCAGGTCAGTGGTTGCCTGGCGTGCAGAGAGCCGGGAAGGGGAGCTGGAGGGCGGGACTGCAGGGGGCAGGAGGAATCCTCAGGATTGAGGAATATGTTCGCCATCTTGATTGTGATGGTGGTTTTGCAGGCATGCATTTATGTCAAAACTTACCAAATTGCTCAAAAACCACAATGAAAGGGGGGATGTCAAAGGACTCAAGAGCTCCCAATGGCTAAAGTCAAAACAATTTGAGCAACAAAATTAAGTAGTCTTGGGTTATAACCCAAAGTATAAAATAAATATCCGTGAGTCTGTCAAAAGACAAATTAAAACAAATTTAGTTGCAAGATCTTCATTGACTTTTATTTGCGATTCTAGAATCAGGCAACACCTCACTCCATAAAACATGATGTGCTGAGCAGGGGAGTTGGTTTTATAGACAGGTAGGGCTGAGGACACAGGCTCAGAGAACAAAAAGCAGATTGATCGCTTTGCAGTTACTTTCCTTGTAAAGGTTACGGCAGAAAGGACTTCCTTATCGCGCTGGTCTTTCTGGGCATTTGGCTCTCATTTCTCACTCTCCCGATTCTGGGAAGGTCGAGTAAACAGTTTAGCTTCCGCTTGGTGATGGGAACTTCAGCACGAGTGACTCCGTGTGGTCTGGTCTGTCGGGCAGGGGTTCAGTCTAAACCAATGGCCTCCTGTCGGTTTTATTTAACAAGTCCACGCTAATATGAATAAATGACTGGATAAATACATAAATAAGTGAGGGAGAAGAGAAAAACCTCCCGCAGGAGAATCCAGATGATTTCCATAGATTCTGTGCCCATGGGAGGTGGGCAAACTCCCCACTCCTTGGGTGTGGGCTGTGCAGAGGGACTTTCTTCCAGACAGCACAGTGTGGAAGGGGGAATAAAGGAACAACTTTATGGTGACAAACCTGACAAACCCCTGATCAGGTCACCATCGGCAGTGATAAGTCATGCTGAGAGTGACAGCATGTGGCCTTGAGACGGTGTGATGGAAATGGCACTGTGCCTCTGCGGTCTTTCTCCCTAAAAGCCAGAACTCCAGTCTAATCGTGAGTGAAACACTCGACTGTCGAGAAAACTCCCACATCGTCAAGGTCATCCAAACCCAGGAAATTCTGAGAAACTGCCACAGCCCAGAGGAGCCTAAGGAGATGACAACTAAACGTACCGCGGTCTCCCCGTGGGATCCTGGAACAGAAACAGGGCCTCAGGGAAAACAGGAGATCCGAAGAAAGTACAGATTTGGTTAATAATGAAGTGCCAGTACTGGCTTGTTAACTGTATCAAATGTACCACGCCCATGTAAAACGTCAACAAGGGGAGCGGGTGCAGGGCGTATGGGGACTCTTGTGCTGTCTTCACAATTTTTCTGTAAATCTAAAACTATCCTTAAAATAAAAGGTTATTTTTAAAAAACTTATCAAATTGTGCACTTTGAATATGAGCAGTTTTTTTGCATTGTTTGGTGTTGTCTTCATGGGGAGATTTGTTAACAACTGATTCTGTTTCTGTAATGGTTATAGGATGACTCGGGCTTTCTTTTCCTTCTTGAATCTATTTTGTAAGTTAGAATCGGGCACAGATAAACAACAAAGGAACAGTAGGAATAAAAACGGGACTTAATTATAGAGTCCATAGACAGTAAAAGGACAATGAGAGAATGCTATGACCTTTTTGTCTTGAGAAATTTTTTTCCAAATTTCTATCTATTAGTCTTTTCCAAGAGTCAGCTTTTGGCTTTGATATTCCTATTTTATTCATTTTTTTTTTTCTTTTTTTTTTTAAAAACAAGGTCTCCCTCTGTCACCCAGGCTGCTAGCTTTGCAACGGAGCAATTGTAGCTCACCACAGCCTAGCACTCCCGGACTCCAGCGATCCTCCCGTCTCGGCCTCCCAGAGTGCTGGGATGACAGGCATGAACCACAGCGCCCGGCTGACTTCTTCTCTTTATTTTCTCCTTCTATTTTCTTTGAGTTTGTTCTGTGGTTTCTTTTCTGAATTCTTACTTTGGACCCTGTTCTCATGACTCCGCAGCCTTTCTTATTCTAAAGCACACGTTTAAGGCTGTAAGTGTCCCTTGTTTACGGTGACCCTGGCAGGGCACGGAGAGGCGGTTTCTGGCTGTGTCTGGCTGTCTGGCGGAGGGAGGGCCCTTCAGGGCATCCAGGCTGCTGTTCAGCCAGGTGGCTTTTCAGATGGATCCTCCCTGAGGTCCATTAAGGCCACAGGAAGACCAAGCACCCCTGCCTGCCCTTGGGGAGTGGCAGCCTCTCCAGGCGCCTCCTCTCCGCTGTCCAGCAGGGGCAGGTCCATGTCACTTGCTTGAGACTTTTCTTGTCAATAGTCCAACCCCAGTCCACAGGCACCAAGGTCAGAAGTCAGCCCCCCTTCTCCTTGGTTCTCTACCGTGGCCCTCACTGGGCAGGTGGTGGGAAGCGGCCCTTCCTCGTCGGGGCTTCCAGCGAGGACGATTATCCACAGGGAGAGGCTCTGGTCGGGGATGGAAGGCCCCTGAGGCCCTCGAGTAGCAGCGAGGCCTCTCAGTGGCTCGTGACGCTCACAGCACGTGGTCGGGGACACTCTTGGTGTACACTCGGGAGCTTGTGCATACCCTGAGCTACACAAGCAGGGGACTGGTGGGAGAAGGGCCAGGCTCCCCGCTCCCAGCCCTGAACCCTCCAGGACACAGCTGAGCCCCGGGGCTCCTCCGCCTGGGCACTAGGGGCTCTCTGAGCACCCGCTGCCCGTGGCCCGGGTCCCCTCCTGAGATGGACCCAGTCTCTTTGTGAGCAGACCTGGTGTGGGTGGCCCGGGACAGAGGGAAACTGAGGTTGTGGGGAGAACGGGTCTGTGTGGGTCAGATCCCTTCTCCTAGAAGATATCTGTGTAAATGATTAATGTAAGTATAAACATAACTCTATTTGGAAAAAAAAAGACTTTGCAGATGTAATTATGTGCATTGCTCTCTTCAAAAGCAAATAAAACAAGCTATTTTTGTTTTATTTTTATGGCCCAGAGTTTTCTTCCTTTCCTGAAGAGTGACAGTGTTCTCCTTCCTGGTTCACGATACGATGCAGAGCGTGTTCTGTTTTCAAATTTCTAAGAGAATAAAATTATTATTTTTATTTTTAGAGACAGGGTCTTGCTATGTTGCCCAGCCTGGCCTCGAACTCCTGAGCTCGAGAGATCCTCCCCTGTTGGCCGCCCGAGTAGCTGGGACTGTAGGCAGGTGCCACCTCGCCCAGCAAGAAAATTACAATGATTTTCACAACTCACTGACATTTACATAGCAGAAGACAGACACTCTGGACTCATGACTGGCCTTTCCCCTTCTTTCCTTTTCCCTTCCTCCTTCCCCTCCTCCTTCCCCTGTTCTCACTCCACCTCTTAAATCAGGGTTCTGAGATGAGGAGGTGACCCTGGATTCCCAGGTGGGTTCTAAGTGTCAGCACAAGTGTCTGAGACAGACAGGAGGTGAGACCCACGCAGTGGAGGGGGCCGCTGAGGGCAGAAGCAGAGATGGGGCCACGAGCCCCTGAAGCGGGGAGAGACCTGGGACTGGAGCCGCCCTCGGTGTGACTGTGGCACAGTGAATTTCTGATTTTGAACTTTTGGCCTTTGGCATGTGTTGTTTTAAGCCAACAGGTTGTGGTAATTTGTTGCAGTAACTTGACGATTTGGGAAATTCTCAGCCTCTCCAGATTGCAGAAGATGTTAAAATAGGAAACTCACCATTAAGAAAGCTGCTTTTGAGGAAGGCCAAGGGTATGGCTGGGCAGGGGACCTGTGGACGTGGAGAAGGCAGGGGCTTGTGGGGGTGGGTGGGAGGAAGTGGCCTTAATCAAGGGAACCAGCAGCATGGGAGGTGGTTCCAGGAGTGTTAGGAGGAGGGAGCCCAGGACAGAGAGACCCAGCAGTGTAGGGAGGTGGCCCAGGACAGGGGGACCATGAGACACTCCAGTCCTGGCAGACCCAGGATGAGCTCCTAGGGAGGGGCGCTTGGGCTGCAGTGACCCTGGGGGCGGCCAGTGCCCACCCAAGGCCTGAGGGACTCTGGGCCTCGACAGGGGCGCTCGGACCTATGCCCTGCAGCCTCCAGCCTGCCTGCCCGTCACACCCATGCATAGGCGTCCCCCCCGAGAGGTGATTCCAAGAGTCATGGGAGGTGGGCAGGGAGTGGTCCTCCCTCCAGCCCCAAGTCTGGGCCTCTAAGCCCTGTCCCCAGAAACTCACACTTCTCCTCAGACCCCTGGCCTGAGCCCCCTGAGAATTAGGCCACAGAGGGACAGTGGCCAGGCCAAGGGTGGGTATTCTCAGTGTCTTGATCTACTGTGCTCCTTGCACCCCTTCCCTGCCCCCTCGCCCCACCCTCTGCTGGCCCAAGTCAGCCCCTTCTCTGAAAGGTGGACATGCTCTTGCTTTGGAGCCAGACCTGGTCCCTGCTGCCTGTCATAGCCTTGCTCGGGTCCCCCTCCCCCAGAGGGGGAGGCTCAGCCACAGACACCCCCCCAGAATAAATACCTGGTGCCAAGGAGGAGCTAGAGCTGGGACCCCAACCTTCCTCCACCTCTGGGATGAGTGGGAGGGCCTAGGGGGGGGGCGCTGGTCAGTCCCAGCCCCCGCAGAGCCTGAGCGCCATGGTTCCAGAGCCAGGACAACCTCTCGGGATTTCGTCTCGTTGAACGCTTCCCACACTGGCTACCCTGCCCCCTGGGCTGGGCGCACTCCTGACCTGTCCTGGGCTGGCAAGGCACAAAGGAGAAACAGCTTTTCGGGAGGGCCAGACCTGTCCTCTCACACAGACACCTCTGACGGTGTCCAGCAGAGGCTGAGCCAAGGGCCTGGGAGCAAGGAGTACGGGGCAACCCAGGAGGCGCTGCAGTGGGGATGCCCTTTCCTGGGCCTCCTGAAGTGCCGGGGGCTGCGGCCCGGCAGGACAGGTGCAGACCTGGGAGGAGCAGAGGTCTAGAGTGGCTCCAGGTCTGTGCCAGGCAGAGGCCTACGAGAGAGGTACCTGCTGCCCACCTCCACAGGAGCCCAGCGTCCACTCTCCACCTGCAGACCCTGCTCTGAGCTGTGGCCGCCAGTTGCTGCCCCTGTGGTCCTCGTGGGCCCTCTCGCCCACGTGGGACTCCAGGCTCCACAGTGAACAGCAAGAGCACCGTCTGAGGGGCGTGCCTGGGCCAGGCACCTGAGCACCAGAACCAGAAGGTGGCCCTGGGCCCAGACCTCAGGGAGCCGGGCCTGCTTCCCCTGGTCCAGCAGACCCCAAGGTCTCACCAGAGGGGGGAACCCAGTGAGTGTATCGGGGGAGGGCTGGGGGGCTGCCTTTCAGGTTTTCCACAGGCAGGGACAGGTGATCCTCGAGGCCCCCTGGTGAGCCCTGGCATGAGACATGGGCCATGGGGGTTGGAAAAGGAGGCTCAACCCAAGGCTCTGGGGTAACAAGCACCTCACCCCAAAGATCCCTTCCTGCTCTTGGTTGTGTGGGGGCAGCGTGCCCAGCCTGGACCTGCAGTGACCAAGGAGGGCCCCCCTGTGGACACCAAGAGTTCCCGTGGCTATGACTGGGCCTCTAGGGGCTCCTCCCAGGCACGGCCCCAGTTCTGAGACGCCTGTCTAGTCACCTCCTGCCCAGCCTTCAAACAGGGAAGAGGGTCAGTCATTCATAGCTGGGCTGAGCACTGCTCGCAAGCTTCTAGAAACCAGACCAGGAGGTCAGACTGGATTCCTGAGATGCAAGAACCACCAGGGAACATCTTCCTGCTTTCACGAGCAGATTAGAACAGGCCTGGGGCCTGGGCCTGTCCGTGGGAGGACAGGACCCTGCAGTCTCTGGGGAGCCTCCCCTCTTGGGCATGGGGAGGAGGGAGAGTGGCTGCCAGAGGCAGCGGAGGTGGTCGGGAGCAGCCAGAGCTCCTGGCTTCTGGCCGTAGCAAACCCAGGTGTGGACCACTGTTAAGCGCCTGCTGTTGCTAAGCAGACCCAGACAGGACGTGGGAGGCCCAGCCCCCGCTTCCCCTAGGAGGGGCTTGGCCAGGGCTCACTAAAGACATCTGCAGCTCTTGGAGAGAGAGCAGGACCAGCCCAGGGGCCACAGTAGAGATCATCAGAGGGGCCAAGGGGTGACAGGTGAGTGCCTGGCATGCCATTTGCTTGGTGCCACACATGCAGTGTAGACTGTTCCAAGAGTCCCAGGGCCAAGAGACCGTCCCCAGCTCTGGGCAGCGTGAACCTTCAAGTCCCCTCCTTGGTCAGAGGCCCAGGCCCAAGGAACAGGGCCCAGTGGGAAGGGAGCAGGTAAGGAATGGGGCCTCTAGCGTCCTGTCCACCCAGGAGCCCTGGAGTCAGCCACATCTGAAAGGGAGGCCCACACCGTGGTCCTCACCCGCACTCCCAGCTCGTGTCTCGCAGTGTGTGTGAGGCAGGCGTGGAGTGGGCTGACCTCCCCGTGGCCCAGCTGGACTCTGAGGAGGGTGGGCAGAGAGTTTCCTCTCCTCCCCAGCCAGTCTGTAGGACCCTCTACCCCAGACAGAATGCCGCCGGTGTCCACAGCTGCCCCCGCACCCTCCAGCTCCTACCAGCCCAGCACCAGGCTCTTGCTGGCTGGGATTGGCCACAACATGGCCTGGCCTCTGCTCCAGCCATGGCCACAACAGTCCGTGGACCCCCATATCGTTTGGCTGGGGACAGAGCACATCTGAGACCCGAATCTCTCAACAGCCCACGTCCCCTTCACTGTCACCCCAACCTCCAGGGCTGGACTAGGAAAGAAGGCAGGAGGCAGCCAGGTGAGGAAGGGCAACGAATGGCCATCGCCAGGCATCCACAGAGACAAAGACGGACACGGACACGAGGACAGAGAGAGGGAGGCAAGGCCTGTGGGCCTGAGACAGGCCTGGAGCCAGTGCAGGGAGAAGAGTGGGCCCTGCATGGGTTTGAGCAGAAACTCAGAGACAGCCTGGGGTGGGGACACCTCAGCCCCTGGTGCTGCCTGTGTGTGGCTTTGCAGCATTGGCAGAGCGGCTCTTCACAGAGGAGGAGCGCGGTGCAGGTGGGAGGTGGACAGTCTGTGTGTCCCGGGGAGAAGGGGGGGACCAGGCTTCAAACCAGTCTGGGGCCCTGAGCTGGGCCATCTCACCTCCCGCACCCAGCTCTGGTTTCTCATGCTGCAGACCTGCGCCCTGCCCCCCATTCGCACCCTGGAGCCCCCGCCCCCGGGAGCAGTAGCCACTCTGCCCCCTGACTCCGACTTGCAGCACCTGGAATACGAATATTCCATCCAGTGGCTCCTCAGTGATCCAGAGAACAGTACCCCTTCCCTGCTCAAAATTCTCTGGGGCTCCAACCAACAGTCTCCCCTACATGCTGCGGTCGCTACAGACTTGAGGGTTCTTTGGGGATTTTTTTTTGAGACAGAATCTTGCTGTCACCCAGGCTGGAGTGCAGTGGCATCATCATAGCTCACTGCAGCCTCAAGTCCTGGGCTCAAGTGATCCTCCTGCCTCAGCCTCCTGAGTGGGACTAAAGGCATGTACCACCACACCCAACTAATTATTGTATTTTTGGTGGAGACAGGGTCTCGCTATGTTGCCCAGGCTGGTCTCAAACTCCTGACTTCCAGTGATCCTTCCACCTCCACCTCCCAAAGTGCTGGGATTATAGGCATGAGCCACCGGGCCTGGCCAGACTTGAGGATGCTTTTTAAGGTCAAAGAGAGTAGCAGGGGTGGAGCCTCTGGGGCTGAGAGCAGGGGTGAGGGGTGGGAAAAGGGGATTCTGGAGGGACGGGGTGGCCACTGGCACCTCTGCAGGGACAGGCGTTGGTGGCAACATTGTTCCCTGCAACTGTGCTCATCTTTGCTTCCCACCCTTTCATCACCCAGATTAGCGGAGAGGGCCTGAGGGGAGGGGGATGGGGGGCCTCTCTGGCCTCAGGGAGGCCCAGGCTGCACCCTACCCCCAGCTCAGGACCCCCTCCAAAGCCCTTTCCCTCAGGGCCCTGCTTCCTAAGCCTGGGGTTCCCAAGCAGCAGGTCATTAGAGCGAACCCTGTTAGTCCCATCTGAGGCCAGTGAACCCTCAGTCCAGCCTCAGCGTAGGCATCTGGCACCCTCGTGGGTGAGCCATCTCTGGGACACTGCACAGGGCTCACTGCCTCCCAAGGATGCTGGCCAGGCCCCCAGTGAGAAAACTGCTTCCCTCTAGGACAAGGCTGGACTCTGCAGCCTAAGGCTGTGGCCAAAGACAGGGGGATGGTCTCGATGACCTCTCAAGGATGAGGTCAAATCCTGGCATTCCCGGTGACCCAAACCATCTGGTGTCCAGATCAGCAGGATGCAGCCTGCTTTCACCCACCACCACCAGCCCTGCTCCCCCGGGGCAGGGGAGCCCTGCATCGTCCCCCACCAGGGCTCCATGATGAGCTGGGACTGCAGCCTCAGCACCTAGCTATGTCGAGCAGCCACATCTGTGGCCCGTGTGCCCAGCTTAGGGGCTCTGCCCACTTGCCTCCTAGGAGAGGCCGTGTTGCTGCCGTCACTCCTGCAAACAGGGCGTGGAGGAGGCGAGGGGCTGACTCAAGGCCAGGGCATTCCCAGGGAAGCCTCTCGGGCTCCCCGCCCTGTGCCAGGGCCTGGCATGGGGCTCCGGTTCCTCCTTGTCCATGCTCAGCTGCCTCACCCTTCCCTGACCCTTACGAGAACAAGGAAACAGCACATGATCTGTTGGCAGGAGACATTCTGTGCTTTCAGTGGGCATGGGGCAGGGACGGATCCCACCTCGGGCTGGGGCTGAGCAGCAGGGGCTGCTGGGGGTCAGAGATGCCATCTCTTCTGGATCAGGGGCCACTAGCCCACACGCGGGGCCCATCGGAGGAAGGGAATCCCCTACAGAGTGCACAGAGGGACCCCCTGTCCCTGCAGAGGTGTGTCGCTCTGGGGAGTCCCCTCTGCCCTCCCCTCCAGGCCTTCCTGTCCGTGCACTTGCACAATCCTGCCCAGGGGCGGAAAGGGGCAGAAATCCTGCCAAGTGTTGCAGCAGGACTCGTGGCAATTGCCTCACCTTCCCGGATTTGGCAAAGGATGAATCGCCCCGCCCTAGGATGAGCCCATAAAAAGGGTCCCCGGGCTAGCCTCCTCACTCCCCTCCTCTCCCACCACTGCCAGCCCAGCAGCTGCCTGGAGCACCGCTTCCTCGGCCCTGAAACCATGCCCCTAGGTCTCCTGTGGCTGGGCCTCACCCTGCTGGGGGCCCTGCACACCCAGGCCCAGGACTCCACCCAAAAGCTGATCCCGGCCCCACCCCTGCTCAGGGTCCCTCTGCAGCCAGGCTTCCAGGACGACCAGGTAAGGGGCCTGGAGGGCACCTGCAGGGAGGGCCTGAGGAAGAGGGGGAGCAGAGGAGAGGAGAGGCCAAGACACTTAGGAGGAGCGTTGGGCAGGATAGGAGGACTCAGGGAGTCCAGGGCCCAGGCTGTAGCTCACACCTGCACCCGGGTCCCCTGATGGCAGCCACACCCCATGCCCCGGTTCCCAGCCATCCCAGGGTCACCTGAGCAGACCTCCCCAGGCACACCCTCCTCTCTCCCAATCCCCATTGTCCATGCAAGGTGGGAACATCCTCAGTCCCTCTGCACAGATGAGGAAACTGAGGCTCAGGAAGGTCCACCAGCCACTTACTTGCCCACGGTCGCCCCCAGCCCTGCCAGACTCAAGGCTACCTCCTCACCCAGGCCTCCCTCCCAGCCTGACATCCTCTGGCTCTGGCCAGCTCCATCAGTGCAAGCCCAGCCAGAGGGACTCCTGGTTCCAGGCCAGGCTGCCCAGAGGTGCCTGCAGGGGCAGAGCGAGAGGGGTGGCTCCTGGGGCCATTCCCAGGCTCTGCTCACCAGCAGCCCCTGCAGTTCCAGGGGAAGTGGTACGTCGTGGGCCTGGCAGGGAACGCAGTCAGCAAAGAAGAACAAGGCCAGTCTACGATGTACGCCACCACCTACCAGCTGAAAGACCACAGCTACAACGTCACCTCCACCCTGCTCAGGTGAGAGCCACCTCCTAGGGGGCTGAGAGGCAGACTAACGTCACCAACAAAGAGTGACAGAAGCTGAGAGACCCGTCATTCATCCACTGTCCGCACTGAATCCATCTATTTGTTCACACCTTCCTCTGTTCGTTACAGCGATATTTACGGGTCACTTCAGCTCAGACACACGGACGGTAGTGGGGACAGACATACGCAGTCATTAGAAAACAAAACGGAGGGAATAGGGGTGTCCTGCAATGGGAGGAGGGACACTAGTTCCAGCCTGGAACCTCAGGGCCTTCATCGAGGGTTTCTGGGGTGGTGGCCTTAAGGAAGCCAACCTGCCCCCGAAGGAGGCGAGGGGTGTTCACGGCAGGGGCTGGTGGACTCCGAGTCAGACAGAGCTGTGTCTTCAAGAAGCAGCAACATCAGCAGGGCCATCCCAAGCAAGGGCCACTGAGCGGCCTGGAGGAGCCAGGCAGCCATGCTGGCATGGCCCTCAGACATCAGCACCGGAGGGACGTGATGAGGAGTGGGTCTGAGCAGCAGGGCAGAGATGGTGGGGCACAGCCTGGGAAGGTGGGAGACCAGTGGAAGTGGGGCTGGGAAGTCACAGGTGGGAGACGACAGGGTGGGCAAATGAGGACGTGGGGCAGGGAGTAGCCCAGCTCCCGTGGGTCCCTCACTCTGGCTGCTGGGCGGGTGGGGGTTGAAGCATTTGTGGACCAAGGAGTAGAAGAAAGGCAGGTTGGGGAGCTCAGCCCTGAGGTGCCAGGGGGCAGGGTGGGACTTGGGGGGCTGGTTTGGCCCAAGAGCTAGGGGCATACGTGGCATGCGGCAGACTGGAACCTCAGGTAGATCCCCCAGGAGAGGTGTAGGGAGGGAAGCAGCAAGAGCTGGGATAGACGCTGGGGGAGGGGACTGCCACCCAGGGAGGCAGCCGGGGGAGGGAAGGGCCTGAGCAGGGTCCAGTGACCCAGGTCAGGGCCCAGGAGGTACAGCCAGGGAAAGGCGCAGAGGGGAAGGCCCAGGCCCATCACAGCTGGGTGGGGTGGCGGCCCCTGGGTAGAGGGGATGGGCTGTCATGGCTTGGGCTGGACTCGGGGTGTCCAAGTCCTGCTGCAACCCCAGCCCAGGGAGTCCAAGCCTGCACTGTGTCCCCTCTCACTGCCCATCTCATGCTCCCACAGGAATGGGGACTGTGAATACTGGATCAGAACTTTTGTCCCAAGCTCCCAGCCTGGCCAGTTCACCCTGGGCAACATTAACCGTGAGTCCTGAGTGAGGCGGGGCCATGGGGTTGGGGCTCCATGGGGCAGGGTCCTCCTAGAAGGGGCACGGACTTCCCCAGTCCCTTTACACAGGTGCCGTTCTGCAGGGAGACGTCCATGCTGACGGGCTGGAGAGAAAAGTGACAGCTCCCTCCTCCCAGCCAGGGCAGGGCTGACCCCTCGCTGTCCACACCTGCAGGGTACCCTGGAATACAGAGCTATACCGTGCGAGTGGTGGCCACCAACTACAACCAGTTTGCCATAGTGTTCTTCAAGAAGGTGTCCAAGAACCAGGAATACTTCAAGACCACCCTCTACGGTGGGTTCTCCCCCTCTCCCTGGGGGACCCAGCTCCTGATCACACCTGGGGGGAGGGGGCCCCTCCGCAAGGAAGGGATCTGAGGCCTTGTTTACTCACTCAACAATATTGATGGAGTGTCCGCTGGCCACTCACTGGCCACCTTGGCCACAGGGAGAACCAAGGAGCTGCCCCCTGAACTGAAGGAGGACTTCATCCGCTTCGCCAAATCTCTGGGCCTCACGGAGGACCACATCATCTTCCCTGTCCCAATCGGTAATGGCCAGCTGGGAAGAGGGGACATGGGGACTGTCTGGGCCTGATGCTACCCCATCAGGGAAAGAGGGAGAGGGGAGACTCGGTTGGCTGCTTCAGCCACTGGAGGGGGGACAGTCCAGGAGCTCTCTGGCAGCCACTTTGGGTTCAGGAAGATCCTGCTCCCTCCAGGGATCCAGGCCCCAAGTGCTCCTCCCTGACAGTTTAGCTGGGGCCTGCCCAGATGAGGATGCAGACCCGGGCCCAAGTGTCCCCACTCTCACTGCCCTGGGCCACCTCCCCGCACATTCCCAGGCCCCCGTGTCCTGGGCCACCTCCTCTCTATATGCTGGGTCTTGCTCACCACTGACCTGGGCAATGTCCTTGACATCAGGGGGCCTGACCTGGGCAGGAGCCTCCAGCCAGGCCACTCAGAGAGCCACTGGCCTCCCCAGTGCTGAGGGGCTGCCGGGACTCGGCAGGGAAACAGGCGGGAGGCCTGGGTGCCTGAGCGGCCATGGGGCTGGGCCTCACTTGCCTCCCTGGATGAACGGTGTCCCCCAGGGCTGCCTGTCCCTGGGCCTTTCTCCCACGTCCCCTTGCCCCGTCATTGGCCTCTCTGCTGCTCCATCCCTGAAGAGAAGCCCCAGATCTTTTACAGCTGGGCCAAGCTGGGTGGGGGGCTGCCCACAGGCAGTGCGAAGTCCTGGTAGGCCAGGATCTCTCGCTCGCATGCACACGCACACACGCACCGGCCTGTTCTGACGGACTTTCTCCCCCCACAGACCAGTGCATCGATGACTGAGCGCACAGTGAGTGTGGCTGGAGGGGACTGGAGGGTGCGGGCCAGGGTGCAGCGGGTGGGGGTCTCGGACCTGCCTTTCTCCTCCCCTGCCCCCAGCACTGCTGCCATCCTCCCTCCGCTGTGTCCTCCTCAGGTGCCTCCTGTCTCTCCGCCCTTCTCCCCCATGTCCCCCTGTCCAGGGTGCCACCAGCTGCCCCACCAGCCCCAACACCAGTGAGAGCTGGGAGACCCCTCTCCCGGTACCGCCCGTCCAATCAGTCTGCTGACGGAGCCCCACCTTGCCTGCTGAATAAACACATGACCCCAGGCCCCCTGTCTGCTGCTTCTTGACCCCTGGGCCATGGGGAAGGGGAAAGGCAAGGGGAGCTCACCTCAGAATCACTCCCAGGGCCTGAGCTCCCCAGCGAGGGATGAAGGCCATAGAACCCGGATGTTAGGGCTACAGAGCAAGGGCGAGCCCCTGTCATCACCAGCAGCCCCGCTGCAGCTGACTGACACCACACTCCCTCCTGCTGCGACCCTGGGCTGGGCCCCAGAGCAGCAGCCCTCATATGCCCCTGCCTGAGGTGCCCGGTCCAACACAGATACTGATGGGGCCACACATCATGCCCACACTCGGCCACCAGCAACAAGGCCCAAAGCAGCAGCCCAGCCTCCCACAACTCACCAGACCCCTGTGGATGCTGGGAGGCCACAGCGAGGGCAGGAGGGGTGCACAGAGGGTGGGGCAGAGGCATGCACAGCCTGAGGCTGTTCCAGGCAGAGAGGCTCACAGGGGCAGTCCTCTGCCCCTCTGACAGCCCCCTGGGGCCCAGTGCTTGCCCATTGGGTAGGTGGCCACGTCCACGCTGACCCCATTCAGAGTGTTGCCCTCACCCCACACCTCCCTTCGTGCTGATCTCCTGACCACCTGGGGGTGCATTCTGAAGCCAGGGCCAGGGGAGGGGTGGGGGGCATGTGCTGCCAGGAATCTGGCTTCCTAGGAGACCCGAGGGCTCCAGGCCTGCACTCGTCATTTGGCTGGGCCTGTGTCAGGCCTGGCAAGCCCCTGTCCCCCTATTGGCCACAGCTGCAGCCTCCCCAGGTCTGTACCACACACAGGAACTCCCTCCCCAGCCTCTCCTCCCCTTGCAAGGTGGTGACCCTTACAGCAGGCTGTAGGCTCAACCTCACCTCTCCCCTCCTCAGGGGGAGGCTTCTGGGACAGGAGAGGATTCTACCCATTGTCACTACCTAGGACACACGCCCTAACCCTGACCCCTATGCTGAGGGTGGCCTGTCCTCAGAGACAATGGTGTGAGACCAGGACCAGGCTGCTGCAGCCATGGGGCCTCCTGGACACTACAGCTACAGGAGTCCCAGTAAGTGAGCCCTTTTCCCTGGGGGACATGGGCCTCTCAGCTGGACACCTGGCCAGCATCACACCTCTGGGTCTAACCGAGGAATGACACTGCTGGCTGGGTGACTGTGGGCAGGCCACCCTCTCCTAGCTGGTAAGTGGCGTGGAGGGACGATGGCAGCTGGGCAGGTTATCATGAAGCCTTTCTCGAGGGACGGCGCTGGCAGCACTGTGGCCCAAAGACCTCCATCCTCCACGGCAGCACCCGTGTGAGGGGGCAGCAAACCTCTGCATTGGGAACATGACACAGTCCGGGCTGGCTCTCGAGAAGAGCAGGGCTAGGAGGAGCCTTGTCTCCTCTTCCGCCCCCACCCTGGTTAAGGGGCTCACCCTAAAACGGACTGTCCCGATTCTCTTACTCTGAGCTGGAGTCTGGCCGTCCATTAGGGCTCAGTAGGTGCAGCCACCGAGCCCTAAGAGAGGCGCTAAAGACCGGGAAGGCCAAGGACAGGGGCCGGCGGCGGTGGGTCCCCTTCCCTGGGGCTGGGGAGGCGAGGAGGAGGAGACCCGTCGTGACTCTCAGGGGGGCTGTTAAGAGGAGTTACTGGAAGTCACCGGAGGTCTCGGAGACGGAGGGGCGGGAGAGGCGGGACGGGCAGAGTGGGGTGCGGGGCCGCCCAGCCCTCGCCGGAGCGTGAGCCTCGCGGCGGGGACTCACCGCCTGGGGCAGGGGCGGGAGAGGGCGGGGCTCGACTGCGAGGCCAGTGCGGGGGGACCGCAGCGGGGGCGGGGTCTGGGGCGGGGCGGGGCCCGGTCCGGGGCGGGGCGGAGCTCAGGCCGCGGGGCTCCCCGGTCGGGGGCGGGGCCCCGGCCGCCCCGCACAAATCCGCGGCTGCGTTCCACCCTTCCGGGCCGCGTTCCCTCCGCCGCCTCCGCCTTCCGCCCGGCGCCGGCCCTCGGCAGGACGGTCGCCGCTTCCATCGTCGCGCGGCCCCTGCGGCGCCCGAGCCTGCAATGTCGGGCCCCAACGGGGACCTGAGCATGCCGGCGGAGGCGGGAGCGGAAGGCGAGGACGATGGCTTCGGGGAAGCAGGTGACCCGAGGGGGCTGCTGAAGCGACCTTTTGCTCTAACAGGATTGCCTCGCTAGGAAGGGGAATTGGACCGGCTTCGGGGCTGGGAAGGGACCGAAGAGTCCTCCCCGAGCCGCCCCGCTCTGGGATCCCGAGTCGCAGGTGCTGTCTCGGATGCAGGGCGAGCACCTGTGAGTGGGGAGCTGTGGGGAGCCAGCCCTGTTTTACAGATGGGGAAACTGAAGCAGCTTTAGGGACACTCACGGGTTTGGGACTTGCTCCAGCCTCTTCCAGCTCCTGGGGGGACCGTGGCTCTTGCGGGGGCGGGGCCGAGCTTGGCCTGCTGGGCTTAGCGGGAGGGGCTCACCCGGTGGGTGCGCGCTCTGCTGAGTCAGCATCCCCGGCCACCTGGCTTTGCAGGTGTGGCCTCGCAGCCTTGCCAAATGTGACCGGCTTACAAAGCAGCCTCTTGCGTGCTTAAGAGTGTAGGGCTAGAGTGTGGAGAACCCTCAGCTCCCTTGTCACCTCCAGCCTCAGTTTCCCCATCTATAAAGCAGGAATAATGATTACTGTCTCCTGCATTGGGATGTGTCGGGATTAAATGAAAAAATAAATGGAAAATGCTTAGCAGGTTCCAGCACGCAAGTGTTCAGTAAGTGGTTACTGCCATTCTCTTTGGTGTAGTAAAGACTGGTGTGTCAGCTTAGAGGGCAGGCTATGTAGGGTAAGTATGGAGGATTCTTTTTGAGTTAAAAGCTTTATTGAGCTGTAATTCACATTCAGTTTACCCATTTAAACTGTACAGTTCAGTAGCTTTTTATACATTCACAGAGTTTTGCATCCATCACCACAATAGTTTTAGAACATTTTCATCACCCAGGGTCTGCTTTTAATAAAGAGGTAGAAGGCCTCCCGCTGGGGGTAGCTGGGGGCTGCTAAGTTTGAACTGGGCAATGCTGGTGAACAGGGGCCACTGCATAGTCACTGCTGGTAGCCATGGTAGGAGCATCAGGAAGGGCCTCCCAGGAGATGACATTGAGTGGCTGTTGGCAGACAGGACTCAGAACAGTGCGTAGGAGGGTATCCCAGACACAGCTTGTGTCCTGTGACACAGAATGTGAAATACTGATAATGACCATCTATTAAGTACTTGCTATGGCCAGACCCTGTCTGAGCTCTTGATGTATCTGAACCCTCACAACAACCCAGTTCTTAGCCCCCTTTTCCAGGAAGGTACAATAACTTGCTGGGACAGAGCAGAGCTGGAACTTCAACTCAAGTGCCCTGATCCCAGAATCGGAGTTTTGGCTCTGTGACCAGAGGCTGGAGGGCCCTGGGCAGGTTCCTTCCTTCTTCAGCCTCGGTTTCCCCAGCGATACCACAAGGGGGTTGGACTTTAAAATCCAGCAGATTTCCCAGGACTCTGTCCTCTGTGAGTGGGGCCATCTCGGGGCCAGAACGCAGGCACATTCACACCCACATCCCAGACGCACTCCTTGGGCCCTGGCCTCGCCCAGCCTCCACCAGCTACTTCCCCATTGGTTCCAAGCTGGCAGCCGAGTGTATCTGAGTCATGGGCTGGCTCAGAACTGGGTCCTGCAGTGGGCACAGGCCCAGACCTTGGGTCCCAAGGGACATTGTCTTGCTGAGAGAGACAGGTCAGGAGTGGCTGTAGAGGAGGGAGTGATGGTTTCCAGTGGAGACCAGGGAGGACTTCTTGGAGGACGCATTTTGAGCTGGTCCTTGAAGGGTTGTTGTGGTTGAGACATTCTGGGTAGCAGGGACAGTTGAGCAATGGCAGAGAGGCTGGAAAGTCAGAGGCTTCATTCACTCATTCATTCATTCAAAAATGCTTATTGTGTGACAATGAGGGCACCAGGGAGACAGCAGCAAACATGACCATTCACCGCTCACGGAGCTTTATAGTCAGTGGGGGACACAGACCAGCACACGAAGCAGCACAGCACAAAGTCCTGAGGGGAGGGCTGGGGGTGAGGATAGAGGCATGGTTGGGTCTGGGGCACTGGGAGGACTCCCATGGTGACATTCTTACTGAGACTTGAAGGATGAGTGGGACTCATCCAGAAGAGGAGGAAGGGAAGACAGAAGGACCTGTCGCATTCCAGGCAGAGGCAACAGCACGTTCAAAGGGCCTGAGGTAGGCAAAAGCAGGTGTGAGAAAGGAAAGGAAAAGGCACGGGAGGTGGGGGCAGAGAGGGGAGCAGGGCCTGGGAGTCTGCTGGGTGCTTTATCCTGAGGGCAGAGGGCGCCCCAGAAGGGCTGGAGAATAGGGCCTGCCTGGGGACAGAGGCCTTGATTGCCTGACTCAGGAATTTGGCCTCTAGGCAGCTGCTGAAGTGCGGAGACTTGGCACCTGGTAGGACACTGGCTGACCACCCTAACCCTAGAAAAATGGATGGTGTGCTAGGTACTAAGGTATTATTTGTCAAAGCCATTCCTCTTTTGGTGTCCACCCATTTTCCAGATGGTGACACTGAGGCTCAGGAAGGAGTAGAGACTTGCCCAAAGCCCTTTTGGAGGCAGGCTGGGAGACAGTGGAGGGGTTGTCTGTGAGCCTCGAGGAGACACAGGACCTTCACTCTGTCTTTCCCCTTCCTCCCAGAATATGCTGCCATCAACTCCATGTTGGACCAGATCAACTCCTGTCTGGACCACCTGGAGGAGAAGAATGACCACCTCCACGCCCGCCTCCAGGAGCTGCTGGAGTCCAACCGGCAGACACGCCTTGAGTTCCAGCAGCAGCTCGGGGAGGCCCCCAGCGATGCCAGCCCCTAGGCTCCGGGAGCCCCCAACCAGGCCCCAACCCTGCCTCCTTGGGCCAGGCTCTGGCCTGGGCACTCACCCCCTGGCTTAGATACCTTCTCAAAGGCTGGCCTTTGGTGGGTCTGCCTGCCTGGGTCACCCCGCCGGCACTCCCGTTGGCCTGCCTGGGCCAGCCTCCACTGCCTGACTTCCCCTCCTGACGCCAGGTGTGGGCCTGCACCCCACCCACTTGCCTGCCTGCCCCACTCGTGGGTACTCCCCACTCTGCTCAGGCCTGAGTGTCCACATTAAATGGGTCTCCCACACCAGTGTGCTTCTCTCCTCTATGCCAGGATGAGGACCCCAGTGGCTGCTGGAGGGGGACAGGGCAGTCAGAGTGCTCAGGCACTGATCACACACCAGTGGGTGGCGGGGTGGGGGTTCTCGGCCGCCCTGTATTTCTGGACACAGAAGGTGCAGGTGAGGTCGGGGCCTCCTCCCTACCTGGTGCATTTCTGGCCAGCAGCTGCTCCCCAGCCCAGCAGCCTGGCTGAGACTGTCAGACATGTTGTGTGACCCTGTGTGACGCTCTCACTCTGGGTACTGGGGCCTGTAACCAGGACGTGCTGCGCACTGCCCTTCCTTGGCATTGCCGTTGCGTTCCTGGCCTGTCTCCACGGCTGGCCAGTAACAGGGCTGGTCTGCTGTCTGTCTCTAATGGTGGAAATAGCAGAACTGAAGAGCCAACTCAGCCCAGGCCCATTTGCCGATGATTCATCTTGGGGTGTCCTAACGGGGGGCAGACCCTGGTAGTGAACCGAGAACTCAGAGCCAGAGGGCCTGAGCAGTGAGGACCCCGCTCCTGCATCTCAGCTTCCACGGGGTGCAGCTGGAGAGACAGACCAGCACAGGGCTCAGGCCCAGGCTCAAAGCGTGGCCACTTACCACTGCATGGCCTTCAGCGTGTCACTTGACCTTGCCAGGCCTCAGTTTCTCCATCTGTAAGTTAAGGACAAGACTGCCTCCTAGGGTCATTGTGAAGATTAAATAAGGTCTTACTTGAGGGTACTTTCCTAGCCCTGATACATTAAGAGGGAAACTGAGGCTCACAGAGGTGAAGTGCCTTGTGATGTAGAGTCCCTGGTCCCAGGGAGCCCATCTTCAGCCTCCAGTTCTGCCGCCACACCATGCAGAGAGGCTGAGAACTGGCTGAGGTGTCCCCCTTCCCCATCCACCCAGACAGCAGTGCTGGTGGGGACTGCACAGCCAAACTACCTTCTTTTATTGGATTTTGAGTAAAAACATGAACCGTGTCAGTTTCCACGCAGACTCCTAAAAAGCATTAGCAGATCTGGCCCGGGCACTCCCTCTATCAAGTTTTGAGGCGGCTTGAGCGCCGCGGTGGTGGGGGCTGGGAGGGTCGGGCCATCACCTTGCTGGGGGCTTTGGCTGTGCCTTGGGTGCTGGGCTGGGCAGGTGGGCGGCCGCCAGAGGTGAACAGTGCAGTCAAGGCGTTCCGGGCGTTGATGGCACACCGGCGGCTCACGGGCCGGGTGGTGGGGCTGGGGTTCTTGGCTGCCTTGTATTTCTGGACACAAAGGGTGAGGTGAGGTCAGGGCTTCTTCCCTACATGTTGCACTCCAGCTGAGACAGTGTCAATGAGCTGTGTGACCCTGTGACCACCCAGCCTCTCTGGCCAGGGCTCTGGAGCTAACAGCCTGCCCCTCAGTACCCACTCCCTAGAACAATAACAGAAAGAGCCCAGCCCCATCCCAGCTCAGATTCCCTCCCTGCTCCTGCGGGCAGAGTGCTTGGGGCTAAGGCCAGGTAAAAGAGGGAGGGGCCGTCAGCTCAGAGTCGGAATCCCAGGCAGGGGAGGATGGGAGGAGCCGTCCAGCTCACCTGCAGGTTCTCAAAGTGGGCCAAGGACTTGCAGTGGGACAGCTGTGCCCCGGAGTTGCTGTGGTAGAACTTGTGGCAGACACGGCAGACATAGCCCATCACGGGCACCAGGAAGTCCACACCTGCAGGATGGCTGGGTCTGTGCTCACATCCCTGGTCCCAGTCAGGTGTCCCACCCTCTCTAAGGGCCCACTTGCTGCCCTACCCTCTTGGTGGGAGCAGAGGAGGGACCAGGGGCTAGGCTGCTTGGTCAGAATGCTGCAGCTAGGATCTGGGGGTGGCCTAGAGGCTGGGTCTGAGGGCTGCAGCCCCTGCAGGTGGGCTCAGGGCTGGGCCTTACCGTACGCAGTGTTGGGGCTGTAGGCCTCTGAGCCCTTCCACTCCTCTATGGATATATCTCTGGATCTCACCTGGAAACGTGCAAGGGTGGGCTTCAGATCTGCCTTCCCCCAGACCTCTCCCAGATGCCAGTCAGGGGCCTGGAGCCCACCATGCTCTTGGACACACCATCCCCTTGATTTCCAGGAGGCTGTGGGTGGCACTCTCTGAGCCTTTGCGCATGCTGATCCTGCCCCCCAGAGTGCCCTTCCCCATCCGTACTTTCTAGGTCTGCTCAATCAGCCCCCTCCTCCAGGAAGCCCTCCTGTTCCCACAGTGGCCATATTCGATGCCAGATATGCCCCACATATGCGTCATCATCTCACTGAATCCTCATAACAACTCTCTATGGCTATCCCATTTTACATAAGAAGCTGAGGCCCAGGGACATTGGCTCACTTGCCCAGGGTCACACAGCTGGTTTATGGAGCAGCTGGGCAGTGAACCCTGGTGAGCCCAAGCCAGAGTTCATGCTCTTAACCCTGAGTGCCCTGCCAGCTCCCTGAGTTCCTGTCTGATACTGCAGTGACCTTGGTGCTGCGGAGGTGGGTTTCAGGTGATCAAGGAGCCTGCTCCTCACCTGCTGGATGTGACCCCTTCTGCATGAGGCCATCTGACTCTGGCCATGTCAGCCCTCCCACGCCCAGCAGTGCCCTCCACCACTCGCCAGGCAAACAAATGTGGCTTCTGAGAATGACAACCACTCCCATGTGCTGATCCCTTCCTAGGACTGAGCCCTGGGGCTTTGGCCTTTCCTCAGAGCCTAAGGTGGGATTGTTACTTCTGAGCAGAGGAAACCGAGGCTCGGAGAGGCCAAGTGGCTTGCCTGACATCATGCCACGATGGAGTCCCAGAGCTGGGCCTCACCCTGACCTCGCACTAGGGCTGCCCTTGCAGCCCTTCCACACCCCGTCGGCAGCCCCGGCTGGCCCCTCGCCACCCTGTCCTGTATCTGGGGCGACCTCCGTGAGGGCAAGGGCCAGGCCTTGGTTCTCACGTGTCCTTGTGTCCAGCCCCAGAACCTGGCCCAGAACAGGTGCTCCGGAAACACTGTGAAACTGCAGAGTCCAAGCGCCTCCAGCTCCTTGCGCGTGGGAGGGCGCACGGCTGCAGCGCTGAAGGCGCAGGCTCTGCAGTCTCACGTCCTGCCAGCCATCTGGTGAGGTTCTGCTGGGCAGTGCTTGGTACACACGCCTGGCATGCAGTAAGTGCTCAAAATATGTCGGCTGATGTCATCCCCACCACGAGCCGCACCATCGCAGTCTCCCACCTCTGTCCCTCTCCTGCCGCTGTTCCTGGGGCCTCAGGTGCCCTTCCCTTCCTCCACACAGGTCACACTTTCAGCCAGGCTTCGAGGCCCTGGCACACTTTAACTGCCATTCTGTAGTCATCATGATGCATAATCACATGGTCATATATAAGATAGTCCAGGTTAATAATAAACTGCGGCATGCATTAGTGCCCACGATGCCAGCACAGTGCCTGGCCCCTGGGAGGTGGGGCGAGGGCTCTCCTGGGCTGAGAGTCCAGCCCCCAGCCTGCTTCCCATGCCCACTGCCCAGCACCTGCTTGCAGAATTCCTCCTCAACCTCGATCTCTTCTTCTTCATCATCCTCCTCCTCCTCTTCTTCATCACCCTCAAAGCATCCCACGGCATCCACCGTGATGAAGTGGTCCTCATCTTGGCCGGCTATCTCCTTCTCCAGAGTCTTCAGCTGCCCGGGGAGTGGACAGGGGCTCAGCTCGGCCCTGGGCAGTCAGGCACCACGCCCTGCCCACTCCACCCCTCCAGACCCGCTATGAGTTTGGGCTGGGATAAACCTCAGCTTGCTGTGTGGCCTTG
Organism: Propithecus coquereli; assembly: GCF_000956105.1. NCBI lineage: Eukaryota > Metazoa > Chordata > Mammalia > Primates > Indriidae > Propithecus > Propithecus coquereli. The sequence continues at coordinate 4,854,524 of NW_012138525.1, read as the reverse complement.
GCCAAGCCTCTTTACCTCTCTAGGCCCATGTCCCCAGAGGGAGCTGGGGTTATTACCTCCTTAGCTTTGTCCTTGTGCCCCTGGGACTTCACGTGCTCCACGAACTTTCGAGGAGTCTTGAAGTAGCGGTTGCAAACGGTGCAGAAGGGTCGCAGGGATTGTTTGGCGATCTGGGGAAAGGAGAACAGGCCAAGTGGGTGCCAGGTGGTGTCCTCAGGTGCAAGGCCCCTGACTGGCAGCCAGGCAGTGCCCGGCAAGACCTCGCCTCCCTCTGTGGCCCCGCCGTGTCTGTGACAAGCCCGTCTGTGCTCTTCCCCTGCACCAGAACACAGACAAACACATCTCTTTCCTGCGTGGGTGGCTACGAGATGGGGTGGCAGATGGCAACGGAGAGACAGGACAGACACAGAGCAAAGGCAGGGAAAAGGGCAGCCACCCAAAGGACCCCCATGAGCTCCATGGCTGAATGGCAGGGGACAGATGGGGAACCTGAAGCCCGGTGAAGAAACGTGACTGACGTATCCAGAAACCACACAGTGAGATACAGTCACGCAGAGACAAAGACCAACAGTTACTTTCCGATCCCAACCTGGGGCTCCTTCCTTCCCAGCAGGTGCCTCCGCAGCACGCCGGCCCTCCTACCTTGTGGTCCTGTGTCCTGCGGTGTTGGATCAGGTCCCCCACGTAGTAGAGCTGGCAGGTGTTGCACCAGCGCCTTGGTGGAGGGTCTCTGAATGATGACAATCAAAACGGGTACAATGTGACACTATGTTCTGGTTGGAAAGACAGCAGCCCTCCCAGACTGCTCCATAAATGGAACGCAATTCCAATTGCAATTCCAGTGGGATCTTTTTTGAAACTTAACAACATGGTTCTGAGGGTCATCTGAATGAACAGTCAAGCAAGAATAACCACGGAAACTTTGGGGCAGGGGGGATGAAATTTAGAAGCATTTGGGATACCAGCCATTAAAATTAAAAGCACAAGGCACAATAGTGAAAACTGGGTAGTGTGATGCACAGCCTGACAGTGTAGCAATGGGAAAGAACAGAAAGTCCTAAACAGGTTCAAATATTGATGAGAATTCAGCTTCTGATAAATTGGCATTGAAAAGCATAGATTATACAATAGGTTATGTCAGGACAATTTGCTGTCCACTTGGAGACGAAAAGCCTTTGGCTCCCACCTTCTGCCTACTTCAAAATAAATTCTAGCTGGACTGCAAGAGAGTCAGGTGTGAAAATCAAAACCAGACTGGGCGCGGTGGCTCATGCCTGTAATCCCAGCACTTTGGGAGGCTGAGGCGGGGAGATCACTTGAGCTCAGGAGTTCAAGACCAGCCTGGGCAACACAGTGAGATCCTGATTCTTAAAAAAAAAAAAAAGATTAGCTGGGAGTGATGCTGCCCAGCTACTCAGGAGGCTGAGGCAGAAGGATCACTTGAAAAAAATACCCATCAAAACCATTTACTTTAGGCTGGGCGCGGTGGCTCACGCCTGTAATCCTAGCACTCTGGGAGGCCGAGGCGGGCGGATTGTTTGAGCTCAGGAGTTCGAAACCAGCCTGAGCAAGAGCGAGACCCCGTCTCTACTAAAAATAGAAAGAAATTAATCAGACAACTAAAAAAATATATATAGAAAAAATTAGCTGGGCATGGTGGCGCATGCCTGTAGTCCCAGCTACTCGGGAGGCTGAGGCAGGAGGATCACTTGAGCCCAGGAGTTTGAGGTTGCTGTGAGCTAGGATGCCATGGCACTCTAGCCCGGGTAACATAGTGAGACTCTGTCTCAAAAAAAAAAAAAAAAAAAAACCATTTACTTTAAAAAGTGGAAGGCAACTATTTATACATATTTATATAATCCTGGGTTGGGGAGGATCTTTCTACATATAACATCAAAGCTAGAAATCATAAAGGAAAAAATTACATAAAATTAAAACTTGTACATGTTGCAAAATGGCACGAGCCCTGGTAAGAACCCCGTTGTCGAGGGCTGTTCAGAGACATGGGAAGTGTTCACGTATGTCAGGTGCCATGATTCTAATTTTTATCGTTTTAAAGATTGCATAAACACAGCAAGGACCATGGGATAAGCTAGGTCAAAATGTGATAGTCTTTATCTCTGGGCAATGGGGTTATGGGCAATTTTTATTTGTCTGTGTTCTTGTATTTTCAAAATGTTATACAATGAACAAACTGTTTTCATAATCAGGAAAAATTTTTTAAGAATCAAAAAAGGCACATCAACCATATAGAAAAGGGTACCAGGTTTAAGGGTTTAGGGACACTTACTGTCCTCAGAAAAATCCTTTTTTCTTTTTTTGAGACAGGGTCTCGCTCTGTTGACTGGGCTAGAGTTGGCCTTGCCTACCTAGGCCCAGGGGACAGCATTTCTTAGAGAGGCTGTTTCACTACAATGCTGTCCCTGGATCCAGCTGCAGTCTTCACCTCGCCAGTGGCATGTACCAGAAACACTGCTCCTTTTTGCTCGAGCCAATTAGTGTCTTACAGAAATTAGAGTTTCTCTCACTCACAACTGCAGAAGACCCCATCTGATACGAGGGGACGGTATCAATGTCCACATGCCGGGGACCAAGGCGAGGGTTATTTTGTTTTACAAATTGTTGTTAACACTGCAGTGCAGCTGGGCACTGACAGATGTGTGGCTCCAATCACTACTGGCAGGTCCAAGAGGCCACCATTATGGCGACACAACTGAGGATATGTGACCTTGAGAACTCCTACTTACCCTTCGGTGTAGATGCCCCGCCTTTCACTGGGCTTTTCTTGACCCTGACCCATTCCTGGAGCTGTCCCCATCCCAGTAAGCCCCCTCGGGGATCCAAAGTGCCACTACCACACCATTTCCCACAATGGATTGGGAGGACCTGATCCCCCCTCTGCCCCACCGGACCCCATCCTGGAATCCCCAGGGCCGGCTCGGGATCCGCCCAGAGTTTCTGACTGTGCTGGGTGACAAAGGGACGGGCAGCCTATTGGAAAGGCTGTCACATTCTTCAAGGCTTGGCGGGGGTGGGGGGGCGGGAGAAGTCACTGGATGGGAGACACTCGATGAATCCCACCTGAAGCTTGTTAACAGCCTGCCCCATGTCCTGCTGGTTTTCCTGTGTGTCACAGTATCTATTTTTATACAGTCAAGCTCATTCTGCATGTGCAAGTTTGAATCCTGTTTTGCCCTGACACTGCCTCATGTTTCTGCATTATTATAAATGCGTGGCAAGTGTCCTATTTATTGGTTGCTCCACCAAGTGGACAGGCCTTAACTGATCCAACCAATCCCCTCGTTTTGGATATTTTAGATCATTTCCAATTAGACTTTTTCATCATTATATTAACTGCAAAGAACATCTTTGTGAGTTACCTTTTTCCTGTGTTTGTGATTATTTCACCTAAGTATAAAACCACTTAAGGAAGCTCTTCTCAAAGTCACTGCAGAGAAGGGGCTCCCTGTCACGTGCAAGCAGAGGTCAACCAAGAGCCTTTCCTATCCCTTTGTCTCCACTTGGGGAGCTTCAAACCATTACCTCTGTAAACTCAGGACAGAGTCCCTGACCAGTGACTCAAGGGACTGTCCGATTTGTCCTCCATAGGATTTGTTTTGTTTTGATTCAATTCTGAAATAGTTGTGAACATTTTGAAATCAGTAGATTTCACATACAAATCTGGATTTCTGGATTCTTCTTTAAAAAACTAGGAGAACAGGAGCTAAGAGGCAGCTGCTCTATAAGATAGAGGTCACATCCCCCAGGTGGCCCAAGGCAACACTGTCCTGCTGCTCTGATGACACCTCCCAGACCCTGTAGGCCTCCGTGACTGCCCACGGGGTCCTGAAAGCTCCTCTAGCTTCCCGGAAAGCCTTCTCACCCCAAGAGCTAGTCCCAGACTCCAGGGGGACTGAAGTTGCTGATCAACCAAGCCCCCATGACAATGGGAGGGGGAAACGCAAGGAAGCCCTACCCTCAGCCACAAGATCAATTATCCTCACCATGCTGCCCCCTTGGCTGGGGTTGGCACACATGCTAGCGGAACAGAGGTCTGTGCCATGACCTACGCCCTCCCACATCGGTGGTCACACTGTTCCTGCCTGGATAGAGCCATGAGAGGCTGTTGTGAATTCCTGCACTATACCCCTCACCAGGCCATTTCACAGATGGGGAAAACTGAGGTTCAAGGTCACACAGTGACTGGTGTGAAGGGGCCTGGGTGGGAAGGGCAATGCTTACCCTGAAGGCAGACCTTGCAGACGGCAAGCCTGGTCCGTGAGACTGCCCACCCCTCAGCACAGAACTTCCACGACCCCCCACTCACTCAGACTCTCTCTCCAGGACATCCCGCGGCACGGGCAGCAGGGACAACAGGCAGGCCTGGCTCATGTGCTGGATCTCCCCGAGCCGCTGCTGGTGCTGAGCATCCGACATGTGGTCCTGGAACTCCTGCAATGGGAGGGAAGGAGGGTGGGCAAGGCTGGGCCTGGGGAGGGAGACTCCAGCCTCAGCCTCATCACCGGAGGCATTTCTCTCACAGCAGCCCTGTGCAGGCTGCGCAGGCACAGGTGAGCACACAGCAGCCTGGCTCGCCTCCGTGGCTCTGCTCAGGCAAGGCACAGAGTTCAGAGGTAACAACAGCCGTAGCAGTAATAATACAAGTGTGCTGCTGTTATTATTACTGCCTGGGCTTCACGACGACCTCAGGCCAGGCCTGGGCTCACGACTCCAACATCAAGGCGCCGAGTCCCCAGAACCACCCAATGAGGTGGATTCCAAATGTTTCTTTATCTGACGCGAAAGGAAACTCAGGCACGGGGGTGGAATTCAGAGGCCCACACAGCTGTTCAGAGCCAATTTGAAACAGGTCTTCCTGATTCCAAAAGCCTGCCTCCTTGGCTGCTCAGGAACTGTTTTTGGTGCAAACGCTCGAGTGCCCAGTGCAGCCCCTGAGGCAGCCGGGGGAAGGGCCCGCTGGGCACCCCATGGAGACCCTCAACTCTCCCTGCCTCACCCTCCCGCCCGGCCTGGCTTTGCAGTACCTGCTGGCTGGTGCAGTTGGCCTTGCAGATGTAGCAGAAGAACTGGAGGGCCTGCCTAGCGGGCGCACTGGCTGCCACAGAGGTGGTGGAGCTGGAGTCGCCGGGGCGGGGCCCGGGTATGAGGGGTACAGTGCTAAAGGCCCGGCTGTCGCTGCTCTGCAGGATGGTGACCTTCAGGGAGCCCCCGGCGCCCCACACCTGCACCGGGAGCGGGAGCAGAATTTCCACCAGCTGGGCACTTACGGAGGTCCAGCCCCACACTAAGTATCTGCGAGCACTGCCTCATCAGACCTTCCTGACGGGTAAACTGAGGCTCTGAGCTGTCAGGTGACTGCCCAGGCTCACATGGCTAGAACATATTACAGTGAGGATGGGAAGCCAGGCCCACCTAACTCTAACGGCCACCCTGCCCCCGCTCATGTGACAGATGGGGAAACCAAGACCCAAGCAGGGAATGGGTTTGCCTGTGCGTTCGCTCTGAGGCTGAGCTGGGACCCGAGCCCCACAGAGCAGCATCCACGCCCTGCGCTCTCCACCAGAGCACTGTTACCGTGTGAGGGGACTGGGGGCTCTAGCGTGTGGATGGGCAGGTGGGAAAGGACGCCTGTCACTTGAAATACCCCCAGGTCTTTGAAGCAAGGCACGTCAGGGCAATCCAAGAGCAAGAGCGTGCCGCACAGCCCCAGCACCAGCAAACCCAGTCCGGTCTGCCCGCGCGCCCCAGGCAGAGGGCTGCTGCACCATTTCACAGGTGGGGAAACACCCGGGGCCCTGAGGTGACCTGGAGCAGCAAGGGGCGACCCCGCTGGTGGCCCTGTGGCCCTCCCGCTGCCACATCAGCACCTCGACCCACCCCTAGCATCTCTCTTGCTCTTTTTTCATATTCTCCCACATCCAGGCCGCTGGCTGCCTCCTCCTCCCGGCTCTCTCCCACGCAGGCCTGGGTGCTCGCTGGCTCTGGTGAGGCCTTCTCCAAGCCTGAAATGAAAGATGAGCTCCGTTTCCCAAAGTGCGCCTCCCACCCTGGCCCCAGAGGGACCTGGGCCCAAGAGCTGCCTTCTGTGCCCACAGCCAGGACCTTGAAACCCCTGGCGTGGGTGGCCTTGGACCTGGGTTCCAGGCCCAGCCCTCAGCTGCAGGGTGCGCTGGGAGGAATGAAGGGCCCAGGCAGAGACGTCCTATCACCAGCCGGCTGGGAGCCCGTGCTCACTTACCTCCTCCGGCTTCTACTGTATCAGGCGGCATCTCCCGCACTGTGCCATGAACTGGTGCTCGCTCTGGTGCCGGCACTGACTCCTGCGGCTGGGTCTGAGGCTGCCCGTGGACCTGCTCTGGTGGCTGCACTGGCGCCTGCGCTGAGGGATGCTCTGGTGGCTGCTCCCGTGGCTGGACCGCTGGCTGTGCTTGTGTATGTACCTGTGGATACGTCTGTGTCTGGGCCTGTTTCTGCAGTTGCAGCTGCACCTGTACAGGGGGCTGCGAATGTGCCTGTGGCTGCACCTGCTTCTGTGGCTCAGCCTCCTGCTGCAGCTGCACCTGCCTTGGGGGCTGTGAATGCAGCTGTGGCTGCACCTGCTTCTGTGGCTCAGCCTCCTGCTGCAGCTGCACCTGCCTTGGGGGCTGTGAATGCGGCTGTGGTTGCGCCTGTGGCTGCACCTGCTTCTGTGGCTCTGCCTCCTGCTGCAGCTGCACCTGCCTTGGGAGCTGTGAATGCGGCTGTGGCTGCACCTGCTTCTGTGGCTCAGCCTCCTGCTGCAGCTCTGGCAGCACCTGCTTCTGCTGTGGCACGAAGTGCTCTGGAGAGGTCTGTGTTTGTGCCTGCTTCTGCAGCTTTGGCTGCACCTGGGTGTCCACTGGTAGCATCCGTGGCTGAGTCTGTGGTTGCACCTGGGCCTGGATCTGCAGGACTCGTGGCTGGAATCGTGGCAGCACGTGGGCTTCCAGGGGCTCAGGCAGCAGCTCTGGTGTCTGTGTCTGCTTCGGTACTGTCATCCGGGCCTGTGGCTGGACCTTCGCCTGTAGCTGCCCTGGAGGCCCGTTCTCTGCTGGCTCCTCTGAGCTAGGAAGGAGCAAAAGAAAATCAAAGTCATGTTTTCCAAGAGGCCAAGGGGCTTCCAGGAAAGGCTAAGACCCAGTTTCCAATGCTAACTCTACCAATTACAAGCTGGGGGATTTGGGCAAATACCTTTGGCTCTCTGGGCCTCAGTTTCACCTCAGTAAATGGGGGAGGACTGTTCTCACCTCCCACAACTTGCTAACATGTAACCAATTAGCCCTGTAACCCCACCCACCCTCTGCAGTCCCAGGTGAACATCTTCACCCCTCCAACCCGGCTACCCAGCCTGGCCCCTGGGGGCTCAGTCCCAAGGAAGACGCCAGAGTCTGGCCTGGAGCCTCTCCAGGAAAGGTGCAGGAATAAGTCTGACCTTCCTCCAAGCCAGAAGCCAAGGCCCTTTCCTTGCTCCAGCTCCACTGATGGGGCGCCACCTGCGCCACCCCACCCCGGCCTTTGCAGGAATGAGACTACAGGCACCAGGCCCAGGGTAGGTTTTCGGCATCAGTTACCTCTTCATCCTCTTGGCTGGCGGCTCAGACACCTCACAAGGCTCAGGCCCGGGTGCCGGAGTGTGTCTCTCCTTAGGGATGTCATCTGGGCGGGGGGTTGAACCTTGGTCTGGAGGGGAGGCAGGAGAGGGAGGGAACACAGATGCCACATAGAGCGTGTCTGAGCTCTGGGAGACGAGGCCTGGGCTGACCTCCACCCCAAACCAAGAACCATCATCCCATATCTGCCTACATCACCTGCGGACCCTGCACCCACCTGCCCAACCCACAACCCTCTGGAGGGCCAGCAGCCTCCTCACCTCCTGGTGTGCTCGCTCGGGGCTCTGCAGCTTCCTCAGACCCCTCGGGGGGGTCTGAATGGTCTTCCACAGGCATGGTCTGAGAAGAAGAATCCTGCTTCCATTCAGAAACCATTTTTGATATCTGCCACCCACCCCCGTACCCCCTTTCCCGAGAGTGGCTGCAACAGTCCCCCAGAGGATGAAGGGGTCCAGGGGACCTCTGCTGGGCCGGGCCCCAGGGCCGCCAAGCAGATGATTGTAAAAACTCCAGGAATCATGTCTAGAGGGTTCCAGCTGCCTGTTAAATAAGCCCAGGTTTGGGGGACACAGCCTTCTCCTGGCCCGTGGTACTGCCTCGACTTCCCATCCCCTTCCCCACAAAGCAGCCAGAAAGACCCTTCCAAGTACAAACCCGATCATGCCTTTCATCTCTTCCAGGCTAAAGCCCGCCCATGGCTTCCTGGAGCCCTGAAGTGCTCCTTAACCCAAGCCAGAAAACATCTTCCCCACGCCCCAAACCTGCCCCGCATAACCTGGCCGCTGCCCTATCCTGGCCCTCCGGCGCCGGCCACGCCCACTTCCCTGCTACTCGTCCACACTGGCCTTCTCTCTGGTCCAGCCCCAGGCCGCTCCCTGCCCCCAGGCTTCACCCAGAGCCTCAAAGGTACTTTTTACAGGAAGCCCTCAAGACTCCAGTCTAGTAGAGGTCCCCAGAAGGCTTCTGGTTTCCTTTTTGTGGCATTTCCCACAGTCTTAAATAAATGGTCAGAGCATCATTTTCATTAATATCGCTCACCCCCACCCCACTCCCACCCAAGACCTCAAGGAGGGCCAGGCCAGGTGCATCACCTGCACCACTGAGTGTCCTGCAGGGGCCTACAGACATCTGCTGAATGAACACATGGCTCTGGCCATTTCCTGCATCCCAGGAAGCCCCCGGAACCCCCCAGGAGCCTGCAGCCTCCCTCCCTCCCTCCCGCTAAGCCCAAGGAACCAGCCCCGAGCAGGGAATGGCAATCTGTACAGCACATCAGGACTCTGTGCCCTTCAGGAACTACCCAGCTGTCACCCTGCATGACACAGGCACTGGCCCGAGAGTCAGGAGGCCTGGGCTCTGGGTCTGCCTCGACGGCTGTGCAGCCCAAGGCAACCCCCATCCCACCCCCATCTCTGAGCCTCGGTTTTCCCATATGTGAAACAGAGGCGGGGTAGGTTGGACACTAGACATGACCATGTTATGACAGGCCCAACTGGAAGGTTGGAGGCTGGGCCCCTCTCTGGGGGGACATGCCTCACCTCCAGATGTGGAGCCAGGAAAGGGTGCATTGCCCCTGCCCTGGAACGCACTCAGGAGCAGGGCATGAAGGTGGAACTGCAGGGACCTTCAGGGACAGGACAGTCTGGGGAGGAGGTGATTCCCTCTGCAGACTTTCTGCTTATGTCAGAGAAAGGTCTAACACCTCTCAGACACCCAGCGAGCCCGAGAGCTGCAGGTTGGAACCTTCAGACGGCAACAGCATATAGCTTAGGATTTTATAACATTATTCTACCCCCAGTTACGTTTCTTGTACTTCTATCTATGGCAATTCATTTCGATAGTTTTTAAAATTTCAGGTTGTGATGTAATGTTTCCTTTTAAAATAAATGTAATTAAAAAGAAGCCAGTTCATTTAAAGACGGGCTGTCAGCGCAGTAGCCAGTAGTCACGCGCAAGCACTTGAAACAGGGCCAGAGGTAAATATAAGAATACACACAGGTGGCCGGGCGCGGTGGCTCACGCCTGTAATCCTAGCACTCTGGGA
>NW_012138525.1:4821671-4843778 GCF_000956105.1 Propithecus coquereli | reverse complement strand
GGCCTCCCAGAGTGCTAGGATTACAGGCATGAGCCACCATGCCCAGCCCCAGCTAATTTTTTTTATTTTTATTTTTATAGAGAAAAGGTCTTGCTATGCTATCTAGTCTGGTCTCGAATTCCTGGACTCAAGCAATTTTTCTTCCCTGGCCTCCCAAAGTGCTGAGATTACAGACATGAGCCACCATGCCTGGTCAATAATTTTTTATATATTGGGTTAAAGAAAATATATTAGTAATGTTCATTTCACCCATTTCTTTTTATTTTATTTATGTGTTTACTAGAAGATTTTACATTACATGTATGGTTCACATTTTATTTCCACTGGGCAGCCTGATTTTAAGAGAAATATTAAGTAAATAACAGAACTGCTGGCGTTTGGGCATGGCAAAAGTCACGCCAGGGGTACAGGAATACATGAAGTTTGGGAAATGCTAGACAAGCGCCCCTCCCCCATTTTACAGATGAGGAAACTGAGGCACAAAGAGGAAGTGTGACCTGCCCGAAGGCCCAGGATGATCCTGAGTCGGTGGAGGTGGGCCTGATGCCAGGTGTCCCCTCTCCCACTCCCATCCACACCTGCTCCAGCCCAGCCACCACTTACCTTGCGATTGGGAGTAGTGGAGGAGGGGGTCCGGGCCTGTTTCTGGGGGGCCCGCCCTGAGAGGTTGAGTTGAGATGGGTTAATGGGGACCCCAACAGGAGGGGGGCCAAGGAGGGACTGGCGAGTAGCCTGGGGAAAGAACTGCTGCAAATTTGTAGTGGCCAGCTGGGGGGGTGTAAGGCTGGGGGCTGTCAGGCTCGGGGTTGCCATGTTGTAGCCTCGGAAGTTACCTGCGGGCAAGCAGAGAGGAGAAGAGGGGTCACACTGTGGTCAGGTGGCAGAGGCTAGGGTCAGGGTTCAGTCCCCCAGAGCATCATGGGAACATCATGGATAACTTTGAAAGGGACCCTTCCCTCCCAAGGGCAGCAAGAGGGAAGAGATGAGAGCCGAGGCTCACTGTGGGCGTGGTGGCAAGGGAGGCTTTAGGGCTGCTTTTCTGCTCCAGTTGGGGGAGGAGGGGTGCTGCCTTTTCCCTCCCAGATACCTCCCCGTCAGCAGCTGAGCACCCCCAGCAGCCATGCTTTAGGGCCTGCCTAAGGGTACATGAGACACTTGGCACAGCACCCACAGGGAGAACCAGCAAGGTGGCTGGTCCCTGGACAGGGAACCCCAATAAGACACCCCTCCCCCCACCAGCCACCCTTCATCAAAGGCCGATGACGAGCCAGGCACCGTGCCAAGCATGTTCCATACGTCCATACACTGCCCCAGTCACTTGGCCCAGCAAGCATCAGGGTAGGTTTTATTTCTACCAATAACAAAGGAGACACAAAGTAGCGGAATAGCTTGCCCCCCAGTCCCCATGAGGGGCACTGCCATCCACCCACTGGCCCTAGCCAGAATTCTGGGGGGCTCCTGATTCCTCCTTCTCTTTACCCTACCCCCATCTTAGCCACCCCCAAATTCTATCAACTCTCCTACGCCTCTTCCCCTCTCTGTGCCCATTCCCACCTGCTCCCTTACAAAGCCACTTCATCCCTTGCCTGAATTTCAGCCACAGCCTTCCCACACGTGGGAGCAAACAGTGGTCTTTCCAAAACCCTATTCTGATCTACTCCCTCCTCTGCCCAAACCGCTCCACAGCTCCCTGCCGCTCAGGAACAAAGCCCATTCCTCACTGTGCCAGGTTTGGCCCTGCCCACCTCCCCAGCCTCCTTTCTTGCCGTCCTCCCCACATGTGTCCCCACTACATTTCAGTCATATGTCCCTGTGCAGTCCTTCAAACATCCTGCCTCAGGACCTTTGCACATGCTGTTCCCTCTGCCTGGGTTGCTCTGCCCCACTAACTCCCAGCCATCCTTCAGAACTCCCTTCAGGTGTCTCCTCCAGGAGGCCTTCTCAGACTCCCTCTGTGTCCCCACAGGCTCCAGCTTCCCTGTCCTAAGATCAGCTGCATAATTTCCTTATCTGCCTCCTGCTACACCTTATCTGACTCAGCTCCACACCTCAGGGAAGGCCCAGAGCTTGGAAAGTGTGTGAGGCATGAAAGACAGTTAGAACTCTTGTCCTGAAGCTGAAACAGGAAGCACAGGGGTTAAAGGCATGGGTCAGCTGAGCTGTGAGAGCTGGGTTCAAGTCCAGACTCTATAGCACGAGCTCTGTGACCTTGAGCAAATCAGTTTCCCCTTCTTAGCCTGAGTTCCCTCATCTGCAAAATGGGGATAATAATAGTGCTTGCCTCACAATGTGTTACCAGGATTCAATGAGATATACAAATGTGCCTGGGACATAGTAAATGTTAAATTAACATTAACTTGAAACAAATACATATCCACGTATGTGCAGAGAGAGCCAATCAGCTCTTAAAAACAAGACAAAAGATGAAACACCCTAAAAGAAAAATGGACACAGGACATGGACAAGTCACAAAAAGAAATACAAATGTTTAACAGACAAATATAAAACGTTCAACTGCACTAGCATGCCAAGAAATGTAAATTAAAACATTAATGATACAGCTTTTTTGCCAACCAATTTAGTAAATTATATGTATATATATAGAAAAAGCATATAATACCCAATGTTGCCGTGGGCATGGTGAGACCGGCACTGTCATACGTGGCTGGTGGCATTGCAAACTGGTCCAGTCCTTTAGGAAAGCAATTTGGCAATACTTATCAAGAGCCATAAAACATCCATTCCCCCTGACTCAGTCAGAACATCGTCTCAAACATCATATTCATCCTAGTGTTATTTAAAACAGCAAAAAAAAAAAAAAAATCAAATAAATAAAAATAGAAAAAGAAAGGAAAAAAAGGAAACAGCTGAACAACTGGCAAGGTTTACATAAGCAAGGGCACACCCCTCCAGTGGAATATTAAATAGTTATTAAAAGTAATCTTGGCAGAGACTGTCAAATCATATGGTAAACGATCATGCCATTCTATTCAGTGAAAAAGAAACAAGATATAGCCTCTCACTTATAGCAATCATAGTAATCACATACAAATCCCAAGTCTGTGGCTAGAAAAAATGGAAAGAAATACACCAAAATACTGACTGGTGATTTTTCTTCAGGAGGTGAGTGAGTCTACAGATGACAGTTTGCATTTTCCTATCTCTTTTTTAAAAAAAAATTGTTTTCATTTTGAAGAGTGTGATTTTAAAATGAGAAAGAAAAAGGAGAAGATATGTATGTACATGCTGTGAGTCCCTGTGTGTGGGTTTTCTCTCCCACCCAGGACCGTCCACGCCCATGTGGCCCTGGTAGGGCTGAAGAGTGATGATATCTAATCAACACCTACTTACTACATGACCTTGGGCACTGTGACCTCTCTGGGCCTCAGTTTCTTCATCTTTAAAATGGGACTGTGGGTATACTTCCCTTTAGGGTTATCAGCAGCATCTTGGAAGGAAGAGCTAAGACTGCTCTCCATGTGGGGAAACTGAGGCAAGGCCACAGGCTTAATGCACAGGGCTAAAGACAACTGTACAGGGATCCAGGTGGTCAGGAGGCCCAGGCCTTGGTCCAGCTCAGCCACTGTTGATGCTGTGTGACCCAGCGCAAATGCCTTCTCTTCTCACCTTCTTCATCTGTCAAATGGCATCTAATCTGAATGTGAATGAGGTGTGCTGAGTACTGCCTGAAGAGCCAGTGCCATGGCCAAGGGCACACCTCTGTGATCGGACAGCCCTGCACACAGCTCAGCAGCTTCGGAACTTTTACTTCCTGGAGCTTCAGTGTCCTCATCTGTAAACAGGGTGCTGAGAGTAGCTCCCTCTCAGGGTCACTGTGTGGATTTAGTGAGATTTATGCAATGGGCCTGCTGAGAAGCTACCACTAAAATAGACAGAAGGGGCCCGCAGCCATACCTTGCAACTGCTGCAACAGCAAAGCTCTCTGCAGCACAGAGCCGTTGAGGAGGGAGGCCGAGCTGGTGCCCTGGAGGCTCAGAAGCTGCTGCTGTGGCTGCTGCTGGGGGAGCCCCCTGTGTGTTGGGAAGGGGTGTCAGAGGGTTATTCGGAAGGTCGGACCCTCCTCTTCCCTGAGACCTCTCACCTCCATTCTCTGCCCCCCTCTAGAGTAGACAGGACCCAAACAGGGATGCCCCTAGGAGAAAGCACTGGGATGGGGGACTCCGAGACATGGGTCTGAGAGGCAGAGCTAGAGCCACCGGTCCCCTAAGTGGGAAACTCACCGGCTGACGGCCAAGGGCAAGGGGGCCTGTGATGGAGACTGCTGGAGCAGCTGCTGGAGCTGCAGCAACTGCTGCTGCTGCCATTGCTGCTGCTGGAGCTGCTGCTGCTGCAACTGCTGGAGCTGCTGCTGCTGCAACTGCTGGAGCTGCTGCTGCTGCAGCTGCTGCTGCTGCGGCTGGTTGAACATGGCGGCTGGGGGCAGGAAGGGGAGTAAGGCAGTGTCCCCACCGTAGGCTGGTGCAGCTCCCCTCCCACCCATGGCCACTCGCTGCAACCCACCGCCTGCAAACACTGCCTGCTGAGCCTCACGGCCACACTCCCAGGCCTGACAAGAGCGTGCCACATCTGCGCCCCCATCCTTCCAATCCACCTCCAATCCTGCCAGAAGCAGGATTCTACCACCCTCCTGCCAATTTCCCCCACGTCCTGCCAATAGTCCCTCCTTCAAATCCCCAGCCTCGCCCTCCATCTCTCCAACTCTGGCGGCTCCATCCTTCCAACCCAAATACACCTGCCACCCCCACCCTCAGCCTCCATCTGCGCCCATCACTTCATGAGGCGGCGCCTCCCCACTCACACCCCCTTTGTGATAATGAGATCGTCTCCCTCGTGCCCATGTTGTGACAATAACATCCACACCCGCCGCCAACCTTTCCCTGCCCTCTGCCCCCTCCGCCAGCCCCTCCCCCACAGATACCGCCACCACTGAATCCCGTGACCCTGGCGCGTGCAGAGCCCGTAGCCTCCAGCCCAGCTGCACTGCCCCGGCCGTCGCCCCCACCCGCCGCGGCCCGGCCCGGGCGCAGTCCCGCACCTTGCTCCCCCGCGCGGTTTCTGCCGCGGCCACGGTGCAGCCTCAGCCCCGCGCCCCTTCAGGTCTCGCGCCGCCCTCGCCACGCGCGGGCCGGGCGGCTCCGGCTCGCAGGCTCCAGGGCTCCCCGCGGCTCCGCCGGGGCCAGTAGCTCGGAAGGCCCGTCTGTGGGCGGGGCCGGGCCGGAGCAGCGCCCCCTGGAGGCCCGGAGGTCCTGGAGCCGCCGGCGCCGCTCACCGGTCACGTTGCGGAGGCGCAGTCAGCTCACCCCGCGCCCGGGAGCCTGCGGACGCGGCTCGGGGGTGCCAGGGGGTCCTGGGCAGCGCAGACCCTCCGCCGCGCGCCCTCTTCATTGGGAAGGGGCAGCTCTGAGCCCGAGGTCTGTCTGTCTCCCGGAGGAGTCTGTCGTCCGGCGGGGACACTGCGGGGCACTTCCAGGAGGACCTGTCCCCAACCGACCTCCCCGTGGCCGTCCCCGGCCCGAGATCCTGGGGGCCCGCGCGCGGCTGCGGTGGGAGGGGGCGTGCAGCCCGCCCGTGTACATTCGGGCCCGGCCCGGCCAGGGGGCGGCCAAGGTCGCACCGCCCGGCCGGAGCTTGCCCTGGAAGGGGATGAGGGGGGCCCACTTGAAAGTATTTTTTCTCATTAGATTTGGCTGGGGTGTGTGTGAGGAGGGCTGAGTTCAGTTATCAAATACGGCCCTGCCCCGCATCCTGCCCCTACAGCTGTCCTGCCCCCAAGGACCGCTTGAATGACGACGACTTTATGCCCCGTCCCGGAGCCCGAACCGTCCCTGTTCGTCGGTGGCCACCCCTTCCCCTTTCCTGCGGCTGGCGGCGGCGGTAAGCGCAGCGCCGACAGCGTGCGGGCCCCGCGCGGCTGGCACCGGGGACGCGCGGCCCGCCCCAGCCCGGTACTGTGACCGAGGGCGCTCCAGCCGCGGAACCCGCGTGTCGACAAATCACTGCAGTCGCGTGACGAGGGCTGCCCCGAGCTGTGCCCCGGCTCTGCTGCGGCGGGCGGCGGCTGGGGAGCCTAGCTCGGCCCGGACCAGTCGCGAAAGTGGCCCAGCGTGGCCGGAGCGGGGCGGCGGCTGGGCCGGGGGGACGCCGGCGCCCGCGCGTGCGGAGGCAGCCTGCGAGGTGGGCTGCGAGCGCCGGACCCAGGAGGCGGCCCTACCCGCGAAGGGCAAGGGCGGGGAGCTCCAGGCAGGATGGGAAGCCCGCGAGTGGCAGCAGCAAATCCGCGGATTAGAAAACTCGCTCTGGCGAGAACCAAGACCGGCAGTGGGGAAGGAGAGAGGACCGCCCAGGCTGCCAGCCAGGCCGATGCTCGCGGACACCTTGATGCCAGCGCTGGAGACGCCCAGGGTCGAATCGGGGCTCCCTGTCTTCTGGCTGGGCCACCTGGCCCGCAGGAGTCCTCTCAGCCAGTTTCCGCGTCTGTCAAATGGGTGCCCCCTCCCCTGGGAGTGTGAGGATGACATTACATAATGCTTAGCACTGGCACCTGGCGCAGAGCGAGCTTAGCAAATTGCCGAAGTAAAAATAAACTAAAAATAAGGCTCATACTGGGGAAGGTAGGGAAGCCAGCAAGCACTAGCTTCCTGCGTTGTTGGTTCATCGTTCTGGAAAGCAATTTGCAAATTTTCTGTCAAGACTCTTGAATACGTTCTGCCCTTTGACAGGGTAACCCCACTTGTAGGGATCTAGCCTAAGAAAATGATCAGAAATGAGACTTAAAAGCCAGCAGGTTGCTCACAGAAACATTATTTATACTAGCTGTCTGGAAAATAATCAACTTCAGAGGAACAGCCAAATAAATCATGGTGTCTGCCTCTTAAGGAATAGCACACAGCCATCAGAAATTGTGTTTTCAAAGAATATTTAAACACTCACAATATGATGTAAAGTGAGCTCGGCAGGTAACAAAATTGCATGCACATTATAATCCTGGTTTTGGAAAGAATAAATATATGTGTGTAGTGGGCTCATGGGGTTTTTCACTTTCGCTCCTTTTTTCTAATTTGCTGTGTTCGGTTTGGATAACTTTATCACGCAGGGAGAGTGAGCTTTTTTTTTTTTTTAATGTGTAAGACCTTGTGCTGCCTCCTTGAAGACCAGACAAGAGAGTGGATGGGAACACTCTGGGGACACTGTTTAGGGCTAATTGCTTTTAATCAAACCTTTGCAGGCACAGCCCCCGGAAGAATATCTTTGGTGGCAGAAGAGAGGCCGCATCTCTATGTACCCCAAATAAAGTTGAGGCTGTGGAAACACCTTGAGGCCTTTTTCTTGCCTCTGATTTGAGATGCCCCTTTATCATGAGATAAATTCTTAGACTCTGTGGATCTATGTGCAGACCTGTTCTCCCTAGGAATCTACCATCCCTTCTCATGATGATACCACATGCTGTGATTATTACAGCTTTGGAATATGTTTTAGAGCCTGATAGTACAAGTCTCTGACATTGTTATTATTTAAATTTTTTTTTGCCAATTTCTAATCATGTATTTTTTTTTCAGATAAATTACAGAATTTTTTCAAACCTTCCCCAGCCCCAAATTCCCAGCAGCATCCTGATTGGTGTTGCACTAAGTGTGCTTAAGTTGGAGAAGAACTCACATCTTTACCCTGAGTTTTTCAGTTTAAGAATGAGGTAAGGCCAGGCACGGTGGCTCACACCTATAATCCCAGCACTTTGGGAGGCTGAGGCGAGAAGATTGCTGGAGGTCAGGAGTTCAAGACCAGCCTGGACAACAGGGCAAGACCCTGTCTCTACAAAAAATTCTTTAAAAATCGGCTGGGTGTGGTGTCATGTGTCTGTAATCCCAGATACTTAGGAGTCAGAGGCGGCCGGATCACTTGAGCCCAGGAGTTCAAGTTTGCAATAAGCTATAATCACACCACTGCACTCCAGCCTGGATGACAGAGTGAGACCCTATCTCTAAAAAAAAAAAAAAAGAATGAGGTAAATGCACATTCTGTGCAAGTAACAAATACTCATATGTACCCCAGAAATACAAAAAATAGTATGTATCAATAAAAATCAGCAAATCTAAGCAAGCCTCTTAAAAAAATGAAGTAAATGTCTCCATTCATTCAAGACTTGCATTATGTTACGGTTTTGCAGGTTCCTCCACCTAGCACTTGTGGTGCAGTTTCTATGGCGGCTGTTGTCGCTATTTTCCCAGTACACTTTCTAACCGGCTATTGATTATGGTATCTTTATCTTGTAATCTGCCACCTCCCCACCTTGCATTATTTCTGTCCTCAGCAATGTCATGTGCCCTTGATGACAGAAGCAGCTGCTGAGTTGTCCCCTTGTCCTTGGGACCCAGCTCAGAGCCCTGCACACCACAAGGTTGCCTGGTGAAGGTCGATTAAATGAGTGAGTGAGTGAATGAAGGAATGGCTTACTCCAAAATGCGATTTCTTCCCTTTGTCCTTGGATTAGTGTTCATCATGGCAGTTCTCTCCTTGACATCTGTGTCCATCACCCTACAGAGGCAAGCCCCAGCGAGGTACCCAGCGCAGCACACCACCCCAGCATGGGCAATCAGGTGGGCCCCACAATGACATGCCAGCTCAGAATCCCCAGAAACAGGCGGTGCTCAGCAACATCTCCTAGTCAGACAAGAGGCAGAGAAAAATACAAGACCATATGCTTATCATGTAGCCTCCCCAGTGGCTGTCACCCACCTGCGCCTTTTTCTATAAATAAACGTGGTGTGAGACACAGAGGACTGAGGTGGGGAGCAGCAGGATGGGCACAGCCTTGTTGCTGCCCCTACTTTCCGGGGAGACCCAGGATAGATCCCTTCCTGACTTGCGGCCTTGGTTTGGCCACCTCTGCTGGACAGGACCGACCTGTGGGTAGCAGGCTCTCCCTCCTTATCATGGTCGCCACACCCGCTACCTTCGTGAGACTGAAGAGGGTTCTTTGGGCACTGTACTACACTATTCACAGCCCACATTATTCACAGTTCCAGGCACTGTTCCAGTGTGTTACCTAAATGATTATTACTTCACTGAATCCTCACACAATCCTATGAGTTAGGCATCATCGTTACCCCCTTTTACAGATGAAGAAACTGAGGCTCATGGAGGTGAAGTGACTTGCCCAAGGTCATCAGGTGAGAGAGTGGCAGAGGTGGGATTTGAATGCCAGGCAGTCTGGCTCCAGACTTAACTATGGCACAATCGGCATGTATGGGCACCTGCCCTGTTCTGGGCTGGGGGGCGCTCCTTACCATGAGATGGGGCAGTGCAGGCACAGAATCCTGAACTGCCAGTGCCCAAAAGCCTAGGAAATCTTGCTGCCCAGCCCCCAACCATGTAGAGAAGGGCACTGCGTGTGCCCCATCCTGGTCCAGCTGATTCCTCCCCAGCCACCCTGCCCCAGGCTGGGCCAGGTGCCCTTGCTCTGTGCACCTGGTATGCTTAATTTGTCTGCCTCTCTCCTGTGAATCTGCATTCCGGCAGGGCGAGCCCTGCTGTATCTTACTAACCTCTTCATCCTCCTGTGTCTCGCCTGAGGTCTGGCACAAAGTGGCCACTGATCCATACCTGTTGAGGAATAGAAGAATGAATGAATGAATCCAAAGGGCTAGACCCTAAGCAGACTTAGTGACTAAACATGTCTTGACCCAGGAGCTGTATAATAAAGCCACTGTTAATTCAACTCACATTTATTGAGCACCTGCTATATGCACAGATGCATAGATTACAAGAGCCAGCATAGTGTAGGACATAAATGTGGAAGCTCTTAGACAAACCGACCTCCATTCACATCTTGACGTCATCACTTCTTGGCTTCGTGACCTTGGAGATGTTCTCATTAACCTCTTTGTGCCTCAGTTTCCTCATCTGTCAAAAGGGGCTAATAAAACTTCTCCTTTCTGAGGGTTGGGAGATAGTGATAGGGACTCCTCAGTACGGTAACCAGGCTGGGATGAAATATCCAGTGCATGCGCCTGTTGTTCTAATCTTCCCAGCACAGTTGGTGGTCAAAACGTTGGGAGCTCAAGAGAGAATTCTCCTTCTCTCATGCTCATGCTGAGGGTCAAAGCCATTTTTAAGATTCCCATTTAACTCACTGGCCTGCAGGGCACCCAGCTTCTCCAAGCCTGAGGAGACCCATCTGCAGCGGCTCTCCTTCAGCCCCTGCCAAGCCCAGTGGGGAAACTGAAGCCAGGGTAGATTTCAGGTTCATTTCCTTCCTGACTTCATACCTCTGCTTTGCTGGTTCCTCTGTCCACAACATTGTCCCTTCTCCACAGCCTCTGGTGGCATTCTATTCATTCATTCTTCAAGTCCAATACAGCCATTTTAGCAGACCAGGGAGCAAAAGCAGGACACCACTCAATAGTGGAAAACTGTGTGGTCATGAACAAGAAATGTGAGTGATCTTTTACACTGAAAGACATCTAAGACATACTGTTACTAAAAAAGCAAGTTGCAGAAAATGTATATAGCAGAGCTTCTCTGACTTTGATGTGCACAGAAATGGCCTGGAGTTCTCGGTTCTTGTCAAATGCTGGTTGTGATCCAGCAGGTCTTGGATGGGCCTGAGATTCTGCATTTCTGACCTACTCAATGTGTTGCCCAGGCATCAGTGATACAGTAGTATGGGATATTTAGTTTGATCCCATTTCTATAAAAACAAAATGGAACAAAATAAATATATGTATGGGGGAAAGCAAAATAATAGGCCAGGCGAGGGGGCTCACACCTGTAATCCCAGCACTTTGGGAGGCCAAGGCAGGAGGATTGCTTGAGGCCAGGAGTTCCTGAACAACCTAGGCAAATGATGAGACCCCGACTCTACAAAAAATTTAAAAATTAGTTGGGTGTGGTGGTGTATGCCTGTAGTCCCAGCTACTTGGGAGGCTGAGCAAGGAGGATCACTTGAGCCAGGAGTTTGAGGCTGCAGTGAGCTATGATCTCACCACTGCACTCTAGTTCGTCACAGAGTGAGACCCTGTCTCAAAAAAAAAAAAAAAAGCCAGAGAATAAACCCTAAACTGTAGTGGTTATTTTTAGGTGTGAGGATGACCAGAGGCTTTCAAACACTTGTATAAAGTCTGGTTTTACAATAAGTTTTGCTATTGTAATTAGAATTAAAAATAATAAAAGTCCAGCCACAACACCCTGTAGGCAGAGATCTGTAAACTCCACCCCTTCCCCAAATGAATGGTGCTGCTCATCCAGACTCCCATCTCTGCCCTCTCCAGTCCTCAGAGCATAACAGGTTGGCCAGGAACAGCTGCTCAGGACACGACTGTGTGGAGCTGACGCTCCAGCTGTCTGGAGAGCTGTCATCATCTGTGTCCATGCAGCTGCGGTTTAACAAGGGCCTCCTGAGCACGAGGCCTGGGCCACGCCTTACACGGGCATTCCAATCCGTCATTATCCCCATTATCCAGATTAGACGACTGAGGTTCAGAGACACGGAGGGACCTGGATCATGCAGCTTGTCTAAGGTCCAGGCTAGGCTCCTAACGCACTCCCTGGTGTTGCCAGGGATAGGGCCCACTCTTTCCCCTCTTGCTGCCTGGGATATTCCTCCCCTAGATGTCCACATGTGTTATTTCCTAATTTCCTTGTGGTATCTGCTCAAATTTTTTTTTTTTTTTAGAAACAGGGTCTCACTCTGTCGCCCCGGTTGGAGTGCAGTGGTGTGATCATAGCTCACGGCATGCAGCCTCGAACACCTGGGCTCAAGTGATCCTCCCACCTAGGATCCCAAAATGCTGGGACTATAGGTGTTAGCCACTATGCCTGGCCTCAAATTTTACCTTACCAGAGAGTTCTCTGATCACCCTCTGCATAATAGCAACACCACCCCTACCCCAACCCTGCTTTTTTGCTCCCCAGAGCACTCATTGCCATGATCAGGGTTATAGATATTGGCTTATTTGCATATTGTCCCTCTTTTTCCACTAGAATGCAAGCCACATGTGGGTAAGGACATTGTCCATTTGCTCACTGTTTTAGCTCTGGGTCTACATAGTGCCTGGTTTAACATGCATTAAATGGATGAATGAATGAACAGTCTGCTTTGCCAGCAGTGCCTCCCACCCTGTTCACAGCACAGGGAAATAACCTGCTGCCTGCCCCCAATAGCACAGACTAAGCTGGCTTCCCCTTCCTAGCTTCCTGATGGGGAGTCCTAAGTAGGTCTCTTAAATGCAGAGGTAGGCACTTTGCCTGGGGCCCCATAATCTCTCCATATGAAAGGAATAAGCAAGGTAGGGCTGTAGGAGCCCCACTGTTTTACCACCATGCAGATGGGCTGGGGCAAAGACTGCCACTCTTGCTGGGTGCAGTGGCTCACACCTGTAATCCCAGCATGTTGGGAGGCTGAGGCAGGAGGATCATTTGAGTATAGAAGTTTGAGACCAGCCTGGGCAACATGGTGAGACTTCGTCTGTACAACAAATTTTAAAATTAGCCAGACATGGTGGTGTGGATCTGTAGTACCTGCTACTTGGGAGGCTGAGGCAGGAGGATCATTTGAGCCCAGGTGTCTGAGACTGCAGTGAGTTATGATTTTATTTTGCACTCCAGCCTGGGCTACAGAGCAACACACTGCCTCTAAAAAAACAAAAAAATAAAAGACTGCCTCTCTCTAGGACAAGAGCTTTCTACTCTCCAAAGAAGGGCCTTCCAAGTGTCAGGGCCATGCACTTGCTATTCATTCTGCCTGGATGCTGTTCCCCTGCTCTGCCTGTGGCTGGCTCCTTCTCATTTAGGTCTCTTCTCAGATGTCACTTCCTCAGAGAACCTCCTGACTCCTCCCAGCCTAAAGTGACCTTTTCACATCCACACAGGTACCTCTCTCTTCACACTCCCTGTTTATTTCCTCCGTTGCTCTTATAAACTATTTTCGTTTTTACTATTTCATTTATCTGTTTGTTCATTGACTGCCTCCACCTGGCCACCTTCATGCAAGATCTGTAGGGTAGAGACCTTGGCTGTCTTGTTCATGCCTGTCTCCCCAGTACCCAGGACAGGGTCTGGCGTATAGAAGGTGCTCCGTAAATATTTGTTGAATTAATGTTCTACCTTTCTCCTTCTAGAAATAGGGGAACTGAGGCCCAAAGGCGAGAAGGGACATGCTGCAGATTAGTGTCAGGACCTAGAGAAGAAGGCGGAGAGGTCAAGTGGAACTCCCGGTCAGAAGGCTCTGACCAAGGAGGAGGCCGATCTTCTCTCCAGCCCTCAGTTTCCCCACATATAAGATGCAACGAGGCAGCCATGACCCCTATCCAAGAGGCCTGGTACTAGGGGTGAGACTTCGCCAATTGCCAGAAATGTTATCTTCTGCGCAGCATCTGCGGACCCCAGACATTGCTAAAAGCGCCCCTAAAGCCGCAGAAGGAGAAAACTACAACACCCATGATGCCCCGGGCGGCGCCTGCGCAGCGCGGCAGACCGCAGCACCGCGGGCGCCCTCTAGTGGCGGCCCGGCGCGGCGCTCCACTCAGCTCCCCGAGGGGCGGGGGACCCGCGGCGCAGGCAGTCGGGGAGCGAGGCTGCAGCGGCGGAGCCCGAACCCGGAGAGGGAGCGGCGGCCGGATCGCAGCCCGCGAGGCCCGCCGCAGCCATGGGCAACCGCGGCATGGAGGATCTCATCCCGCTGGTCAACCGGCTGCAGGACGCCTTCTCTGCCATCGGCCAGAACGCGGACCTCGACCTGCCGCAGATCGCCGTGGTGGGCGGCCAGAGCGCCGGCAAGAGCTCAGTGCTCGAGAATTTCGTAGGCAGGTAGGAGCGGCGCGCACCTGAGCGCGGACCCCCAGCCCCGGGGTCCCCAGGGCCCCTGCCCGTGGCCCCGACGGCGCGGCGACCTCGCAGCCCGGGGCGCTGGACCAGCGCGCGGCGCGTCTCCCCTCCCCAGCCGGAGGGAGGCGGCCCTGCCCCCGCCACGGGAGCCCCTCGGGGGCAGCAGCGCCCCCGGCTAGTCTGCAAACGTCGTCAAGCCGCCGGCCACGGAATCACGCCCCCTCCTCCGCCCCATCCTTTAGGGAAGGCTGCGCTCCGCCAGGAGACCCTGGCAAAGGGTTGCCCCCAGCCAGTACGGGCACTGAAGGAGCGCGCATTACTCAGCGCCGCCCTTCGGCTCGCGAGTCCCCTGGAGCGGCAGCACCGGGGGCAGCGCACCCACCCCCACCCAGGCTCTACAGAGGACAGTCCCCTACCCCCTAGGAACTCCTGGGCTGCGGCCGGGGACAACCGCCCACCCACAGCCCCTAAAGAGGACAGAGCCCCGTGGGCACCGAGGACCAGGCACAGCCTCCCCCCGCACACACACCTCTGCGGCTCCCGCCGCCATCCGTGCGCAGCGCGGCGCAGGGGGGAGGCGCGGGCTGCAGGATGAGGAAGGGAAGGGGGAGGAGAAACCACTTCTGATCCCTTTCTGAGCCGCTGGCCCCTCGCTTGGCCGCGGCCCTGGGTGGGGGGCGTCTGTCAATGCCGTTCTCCCCTTGGCCTGGCAGAGGGATTGTGATGGAGAAGGCGGCGGAGGGCAGAGATGACTAAGACAGGGAAGCAGGATGACGGGGAGGGGGAGCCATTTGCAGAGCCTAATCCCCCTCCCGCCTCTGATCCCACAAGGCGCTGAAAGGGCCAGGTGGCGGAGTGCGGAGCAGCCACAGAGACAAAGGGTCCTGGGTTTAGGGGGGCAGGCAGGGTCGTGACCCCCCCTGGCATCACCCCCCACCAAAGGAGAAGCAGAAATGGCTTTTCTGGTGCTGAGGAGGGAGAGAGAGGATGGCGCTCTCGGGGTGCTGGAGGTGGGATGGGGGCTGGGCAGACTGAGGGAGGAGGTGGGAGAGTTGACGCTGACCTCCCCTCCATCACCTCCCTCCCTCATCTTCTTCAGTAACCCTTGCTTTCTTCCAATGACCTTCATGGCTAAGGAGGTGACTGGCACGTGGGAGAGGGAGGCAGGGGCCCCTACTCACAGAGCGACAGCAGTTCTGTCCAAGCCAGGTTCTGCTGTGAAACCTGAGACAAGTCACTTGCTTTCTCTGAGCCTCAGTGTCCCCATCTTTAATATGGACAGTTGGACTGGATGGTTGTTCCTGCCCCTCAAATGTCTAGGAAGCCCTGTGCCAGCCCTAGAGGTGACAGGGAGAGAAGCTGACTGCAGAGCTGTGTGTGGGGGATGTGGGAAAGCCACCATGGGGGCGGCTGCGCCCATCTGGACAGCAGAGGGGGAGACATCTGTCTCTCCAAAGGCTCCTTGCAGAACCCCCTTCCGATCCTGTGACCCCCAAACTGCAGAGACACAGGCAAGAGGCACACAGATGGGTCCCCTCCCCAAGGCCCAGCAGTCAGGGACACCCAGCACTTTACAGTATGCAAACTACATTCCTGCCTCTCATCCTTTGAACATTTGCTGAACTCCTGCCCTGTGCGAGGCCACGAGCTCTGGGCAGAAAGTGTGGAGTGGAAGAAGTGGCGACCATAGCTCTTATCTACGGAGCCCCTCCCATGTGCCCTGCAGTCCTACTGAGCACACAAAGCCCCCAGAGGCAAGGACCATGATGCCGTCCTGCAGATGAGGACACTGAGACCCTGGAGGTTGGATGCCTTGCCCAAGGTCACACATTCAGGAAGGGAAGCACCTGTTAGACTCCAGAGCCCAGGTTCCTAATCTCAACCCTGCACATCCTCTGAGTCAGGCCCTGCACTGAGCATGGGGACGTGCACGTGTGTGGGCCTCCATTTTCCCCATCTGTGGGATGGGAATGCTGACAGCTGCTGTCCTGCCTTCCTGAGAGGTGGCTATGGCTCCGGTGAGTTCATGGGTATATAAGCCCTTGTGTAAACACGGGGGAGTGAGTCAGTTAGGCTTGGGAACCTATGTGTGCCCAGCCCCTGTCCTCTTGGAGCAGGCCAGCCACAGCCACAGCAGATCTCAGCAACCGTTTGCTTGCTGAGTGACAGAGCAAGGTGTGGACTCTGCCCCAAGAGGCCTGGGCCCTCTTGCTGCCCTCCATACCCCAATGCCCTTGGCTGTGGTCCCTGCAGGAGGCTGTGCAGGATGTTGAGATGCAGGCCCAGGGCAGAGGAGGAGGGCTTAGCTTGATGTGGAGGAATGGGCGGGAAAGCATTAGTGATCCTCCCAAAGCTAGTGAGGACAGGGAAACTGAGGCTCAGTGAGGCTCCCCGCAAGCCGGCCCTGTCTGCTCCCTCATGGGCTCCTAACCTCTCCACCTAGGGCTGGGTCCCCAGACCCGTGGGCATGGTAATAGTGCTTTGCCTCCTGGGGCTTCCCAGGAGCCAAACCCCCAAGGGGGAAGAGGTGGAAAGTGCAGAGGGAGGAGAGGCTGCTCCAGGCCGGCCTGGGCTCGCGGGCACAGGAGAACACTGCTGTCCACTCTGCAGTGGAGCTGGCCCAGCAGCTGCCCGGGACCCTGCTAGGACTTGTGTGGGTCTATGCTACTTCTTCACCCCTCCCCGCTTTTACAGAAGGGAAAACTGACGCCAGCCCATTCAGTCATTTAGCAAACATTCATGGAGGGTCCACAGTGTCTCAGCCCCGGGGGATTCTGTAGTGGAAAAGACAAAGGCCCCGCATTCTAGAGGGAGGAACTCAGAAAGAACTGGAGAATGTGGTCAGTGTCGGGGAGGGCAGCAGGGGTGCTTTCCATGGGGAGGTCAGAGAAGGTCTGTAGGAGGAGGTGGCACCTGAGATGAGAACTGAGGGATGAGAAGTGGTGTGACTAGCTGGGGGAGGGGAATTCCAGGCCAAGGGAACCGCAAATGCAAAGGCCCTGGGGCAGGAAAGAATTTGGTGTGTTTAAAGAGCAGAAAGGAGCCACTGTGGCTGGTGTTCAGCAAGCAAGGGGGAGATGGGATCAGAGAGATTGGCAGGGGCTAGATCTGCAAGGCCCTTAGACCATGATGGGCGAGGAGTCCCAGTTTATTTTCATTATTGTTGGAAGCTTTTAAGTAGTGGAATGACTTGAGCTAATTCTGTCAAGGGTGTGACTTGGGGAGGGGACAAGGGAGAAGGCAGGAGACCCGGCCCAAGCTGCTGCAGTGGGCAGGCGGCAGCAGGGCCTGGCCAGGCCAAGGAGGAGGATGGTAGCGGAGGGGTTTGGGATATGCTGTGGAGGAGGGTCCCACTGGAGGATGGATGTAGAAGGTGAGAAAGAGGAATCAAGGATGATTTCCAGGTCTTTGACCCGCGCTTCTGGGTGAGCGTTGGTGCATCGGGAGGAGCAGATGGGGGGGAGGCGGGGGAAGACCAGGATTCAGGTCTGAGCATACTGAGCCTGAGATGCCCACTGGACTTCTAAGCAGAGGCGTCAGGTGGCAGTTTGGTGATGTAAGTCAAGAGTTCAGGAAGGCAGGAAGGCAGGCTGGAAATATAAATTTGGAAGCCTGCCTTCCAAAGTTGGTGTAGAGATGAGATTTAAACCCCTAAGAGTAGATGAGATCATGTTGGGGGTACGTGTAGACAGAGGAGTGCTCGTGGACCCAGCATACTGCAGCATTTCATGAACAGATGCCTGGCGCCCTAGGCCAAAGAGGTCTCCTTGCTGTCCCTCCAGCTCCCCTTTGTCCCTTTTACACACGCCCTCCTCCCAACACTCATCCAGGGCCAAGAGCAGAGTGTCCTGGAACAGGCTTCCCGACTCCAGCCCCCCATCCTCGCTCACTCTGGTGCCAGGTGGGTTGACAAACGGGCAGTGCCCACCCTCCCTGCCCTCTGGCCCCTGGGGAGGCCAGTGGGAAAGTACCGGGGGGCCGAGGCTCGGGCTCTGGAGTCAGACCTGCTGGGTCTGAAGCTCAGCTCTGCCTCTGACAACCTGAGAAACCTCAGGCATGTTTCCTAAGCCTACCCAGCTGCTATTTCCTCATCTGTAAAATGGGGATAATAATAGCGCCTCCCCCGTGAGATTATGGCGAACGGTGAAATAACCACTTGGGCTAGGCCTGGCGTAGAGGATGGGCCAGTTCTGTTCCTACCTGGGCATAGGCCAGCAAGCCCTTTGGGATGGTGCAGGCTGGGTGAGGGTGGGGGTGGGGAGGGGATCTTCTCCATCCAGGGTGGAGGAGGGGCCTGGTGAGTGAGCCTCTGCCCAGAGCCCATGGGGCCGCCTGGGAGGCAGGGCTTTAGGTGTCCCCATGGCTGTGCCTGCCCTCTACTGAGGCTCCCTGTCTCCCACCCATCCCCTTCCCCTCCTTCACATTCTCATCCCAGCATGGCTTAGTGCTGGTCTTGGCCTCTGAGAGCCCCTCTCTTTGTCAGGCCTAGCCCTTCCCATGAAGACAGCCCACTCCCCACTGCTAAGCTCTGTCTCTTCCTCCAAACATTTTGGAATTCATCATAGTGGTCCCATTTCTCAGATTTGAAGACTGAGGCAAAAGAGTATTAGGGAATAACTTAGACATCCTAAGTAGAGGGTTGCTGACCTGGAGGGGACAGAGGGAACTGACATTTCCTTGGCATTTACATAGTGCCAGGCCCTGGGGACATAGCTGTGAACAAGCCAGACCCATCCCTGCTTGGGGAGGCTCACAGCTGACCAGGGCAGACAGACGTTAAGTCCACAAAGAGCTCATTTGTTGTGTGTTTTGAAAAAGGGTGCGAGGAGCCTGATATTGAGGGGATGGGAGTCATCTGGGGGGGGTCAAAGAAAGTCCTCTGAGGATGTGGCATTTAAGGCTGGACCTGAGCAAGACTAAGACTTGGTCAAGCAAAGCGCGGACTACTCCGGGTGCAGGGCCCAGCCTGAGCAAAGGCCCAGGGTGAAGGAACCCAGTGGGCTTGAGAACCCAGGTGAAGGGCAGCGTGGCTGAGTGAGGAGCAGATGCCAGAGGTGAGACTAGGAAGCTCAGGCAGGTAGGGCTTGATGGGCCTGTTAGGGACCCTCAACAGCCACCTCCACCCTCCCCCAAGAGAGCTGCCAACGGCCACACTCTGCTCTGCCTCTCCATGCTCAGAGCACGCACCTGCCACATGCTAAGCACGTGCTGCCTGCAGACCACATGCGGAACACACACCTGGGGGCTGCACTTGCAGGAATGTGCCCACCCCCAGCCGGAGGACATCCTCTCCAAACCCCCACCACACCTGGTGGCCCAGAGGAGCTGAGAATGAAAGGTGACCCTGGCAGACGGCATCTGATCCTGGCGCCAGGAGAATCGAGTTTCCCAGGCCTTGGCTGGGGTCACAGAGTCGGACCCCCAGGGAAGCGGGTGCAGGCGGGCGGCGGGTTGGAGTGGAGGAAGCTGCTCATGGGCACAGTGCTGCCAGGCGTGGGGCGAGAGCAGAAACACAGGCCCACGTGCCGTATGTCTGAATATTCCAGTTATAAATCAAGCTAAGGAACTGCTAAATGCAATGCATTCTGCCCTCCTACCTTGACAAACACATCTTCACAACAACCTGGTCGCTGGGTTTGAATTTAGAATTTCAGACTCCTCAGAGTTCCGTGTCAGGATGTGGAGATGTGGGGACAGGTGGCCCCTCTCCCCAGGCCCATCTCTTCCCACTCCATCCCTCCTGGGCTCACATGTGGACACCCCAGCCCCCATATCCCAGCTCCATCTGCGGCCCCAGAAAGGACCCCCCTAAGGCCTGGGCTGCCTCCAGCAGTAAAATCAGCTCTTGGCGGGCAGACCCTAGTTGTGGGCTTGGGACTGCTGGAGAGGGAATTCCAGGGCACCCAAGTGTAGCCTAGGAGGGGAACACACACTCCAGCTGGGCACCTTCCCTTGGCCTCTGGGGACTTTTTGCCCCATGGGGAGGGTGAGGCCAGAGAAGGTTCAGAGAGGGGCCCCTAACCCCAATTTCCCAGGTCTAAGGGTAGTACCAATGTCCTTTTTTTTTTTTTTTTTGAGACAGAGTCTCACTCTTTTGCCCAAGCTAGAGTGAGTGCCGTGGTGTCAGCCTAGCTCACAGCAACCTCGAACTCCTGGGCTCAAGCAATCCTGCCTCAGCCTCCCGAGTAGCTGGGACTTCAGGCATGCGCCACCATGCCCGGCTAATTTTTTCTATGTATTTTTAGTTGTCCAGATAATTTCTTTCTATTTTTTTAGTAGAGACGGGGTCTCGCTCTTGCTCAGGCCGGTTTCGAACTCCTGAGCTCAAACAATCCGCCCACCTCGGCCTCCCAGAGTGCTAGGATTACAGGCGTGAGTGAGCCACCGCGCCCGGCCCCGATGTCCTCTTGGAACCAACAATCGATTAGTAGGAGCAGCAGAGACTATCATCCCAGGTTTTTAGGTGCTGAAATGACAGAGAGGGTAGGAGACCTGCCTGAAGTCTCACAGCAATCAAATCAGAGGCAGGGAAGGAACTGGCACGCGTCTCCTGCCTCCAAGTTAGGCCTTTCCATGTGTCTGTCTACCCTCTCTCCATAGCCCCATGTGTGCACGCACCACCAACACACCTGTTTCTCCTCTTCTACTCTTCCTGGGTGATTCTGGCACTTTTGTCCCCTCCCTGGACTGAAATCTGGCTAAGAAACAAGACTTGTTTGAAGAAGTCAGCTCTAACAACTTGGAATTACTACAGGCAATAGAAGAAAAGGAATATTGGGCTTGGAAGATGTTCAAGACATTCTCCTAAATGGCATCTTCCCAGTGCCCTGGCCCGAGGTCCCAGGATAGACCTCCCTCACCCCCACCTTCCCATCCATTTCAGTTCCCGAGCCCTGTGGCTTCTGCGCCCTGCCCCTACCCCCATACCCCATCTCTCTAGATCGACCACCATTACCTTTGTCTCAGCAGTGGGGGCAGCCTCGTTGTTGTCCTCCCAACCTATTCTCCACCCAACAGCATGGAACTCTCTATAGCCTTCCAATCTAGCCTCCTATGTTTGAAGCCCTCCTGGGACCCCCTGCCCGCAAACCCAAGCCCCAGCTCCTGAGCTGGGCCCCTGAGGCCTGATTACCAGCATCCCTCCAGCCAGTCCCTCCTGGTCGACCTGAGTGTGTTACTGTTCATGGAAAAAATGGGCTGTGCCCCCCGCTCCTGGGGGGCTGTTGCATATGCTCCCCTCTCACCTGGAAGACTCTTCGCCCTGCCCTGTCTTCCTCCTTCCCTGGCTTTTTCCTCCAAGTCTCATATCTGCCAACACCTCCTTGGTGCCTTTTGGGGTGATAGAAATGTCGTAAAATTAGATTGTGATCGTGGTTGCACAACTCTGTAAATATACTAAAAATCATTGAATTGTGCGCTTAAAATGGGTAAATTTTTTGGCATAAAATTGTACCTCAGTAAACTGTTTAAGAAATCTGAAATCCCCTGGATTGATCCTCACATGGCCCCCACGACCTGCCCCTCGGTGTGGGGCCAGGGCTCTGTTTCCACCCAGGATGAGCAGCTGTCAAGGAAGAAAGAAGCCCGTCGCCTTGGTCTGAGAGCTCCTGGCAGACAGCCGCTCCAGCCATGGTTAATATTAACGTCTTATCTATTCATTACCTTGCTATTCTTTTATCTCTCCGGCTCACATGCCTCTGGTCTCGATGCAGGGAAAGCAGGCCACTAGACTGGAAGGGGAGAAGAACCTCGGCAGGTGAATGCATGCTCACCTCTGACCAAAGTCCTCAGTTGGAGGGGACCCAATCCTGTAGCACACACAAAGCCCTCAGTACAAGGCGTGTGCTCAGGGAGAGGGCGCCACCGATGGGCACCCTCTGTTAGATCCTTCCACAGCCAGGATCTCAGGACGTTCCCTCCACAGCCCTAGGAGGGAGCTGCTGGATGTGTCCCATTTCACTGATGGGGAAACTGAGGCTCAGAGCAGGGAAATAATTTAGTGGGGGAGCTGGGGTTTCTTCTCATCAAGCTGCTGATGGTAAGAAATACAGGTCCAGACGTAGCTCCATACTGAATAATTTTGGAAATGTCCATAATGTGCTGTTAGGTGAGCAGAGAAGCTACCAAAGTGTGCACAGAAGCCCGGTGTGCGGGCACCTGAGGGGCCTGTGACTTCATTTCTCCAAGCCTCAGTTTCTTCCCCTGTAAGATGGGGAAACTGATCACACCGTCCTCACACAGCCATGTGAGGATCAGTCCAGAGGA
>NW_012138525.1:4783498-4820601 GCF_000956105.1 Propithecus coquereli | reverse complement strand
ATCTATTTCCATTTTGAAAATGTAAAGTCATCAACCCTTGGAAGGAAGAAAGGAGGAAGAGAGGGAAAGAAGAAAGCAGGACAGATGGAAGGAAGAGGAGGAAGGGAAGATGGTAATCTCTCCCTAGCAGGGAAAATGCTTGCCGTGGACAGAGCACTGACTCAATCACGAGTCCTGTGTACCAGTCCTACCCTGTCACCAACTTGCACCATGACCTTGGGCAAGACTCTTCCCCTCTTTGTGCCTCGGTTTCCACCCTGTACGATGAGGCTGATGGTGGGGAAACTGGAAGAGCTCGTCTTCACATCATTCTCTTGGTCAGCAGGGGTGTCTTGAGAGCCCCTTACAAACTGGGTGCTGGGATCTGGTGGAAAACAGGCCCAGCCCAGTCCCCACTCTCAGGATCATCAAAACATCAAGGAAAACCAGGGCCAGAACTGCCCTGCAGTGTTCAAACCTCAGCTTGAAATTCATGAGTTGTGACGTGGGCCCGCCTAGGGCCTCCTGGGGCAGTGGAACAGAGACGGACTTGTTGCCCGGGGCAGACTCACCTCCTCCCAACTGTGTTTCTTGGCCCAGCCCCTCCCTTGCCCCCTCAGTTCCCTGCTTCAGAGGGCACCTCAGAGCCCGCCCTGCCCCCTTGCCTTCTGCTTCCAGGGGCAAGATTTGGCTGGAAATATCCTCCCCCACCCCCAACTCTTCCGGCCAGCCTCCACCTTCCCACTCCGTCGCTACTGCGTGGGGCGCTGTGGTTGTGGAAGTCCAGCCTGTGTTCTCAGCATGCTCAAGAGCCACTAGTTTTTATAATCCCATTATAATAGCCACCATTTGTTCAGGCATCTGTTCAAATAAGCCTCACAGCAACCCATTTTACTGTTGTAGAAACTGAGGCTCAGAGAGGTGTGGTCATTTGTCCACAGCCACACAGCTCCCAAGTGGCAGCTCTGACATTCAATGCCGGGCCTGTCTGACCCCAGAGCCCAGCAAACAGAACTTAGAAGAGTGGCCACCACTGGGTACATGCCGAATCAAGCATGTTACTTCCTGGCACTGTTTGCGGTCAGCGGGGCCTGGGAACTGGAGTCCCTGAGCTCTGGCCCCAAATCTGGGGTCCTAGAGTAGGGGTGGGGGTCATGTTAGCCCTTTGGTGCAGTTTCTCCAGACCCCTCTGGGGGTGACAGTGCCAATTCAGGGAGCATCGGCGTTTGGAGATCCTGGGCGGTGTTTATTTCATCTTCCCTGTGCTTCAGGTTTGAAGGTGCCTCTGCAGATGGCCAGGCAAGGCCTCCCTGGGAAACCACCATCTGCTCCAAATGAGCGGGGAGCGCTGGCATGCCACCATCCCTGCCTCCCACACGGGCGTGGCACACAGCCGCCCAGGCTGGTGGGCCCGACACTTTTCTCTGGGCACCTGTTCTGTCCTCCCTAAGCAGGAGCTGGAGGCTGGATCCAGCCCAAATCCCTGCTGGGAGGGGTGCCCAGGGGGCCCTCTAACAGAGTGCTGAGGTGGGACAGTGTGTCCAGGTGAAAGGAAAGAGCCGTGGAGCTGCTGAGCCGTGCTCCTTCCTGCCAGTATGGCCGAGCACCTGCTATGTGCCAGGCATGGGCTCAGCTTTTTCCCTGAAAAGTCTCCATGAAGCCTCTTACAGCCACACTTGGTAATATATGACACCCAGTTAATATAACACTCATTTACAGCTGAGGACTTTGAGGCCCAGAGAATGAAGCAATCTGGCCAAGGGCACCAGGCTGGGGAAGGACGGATGTAGGATTTGAACCCAGGGCCTCTGCCTGGTACTGGCTCCTAACCACTGAGCCAGTGCTCCTTCAACTTGAAAGGGGACATGAAAATCACCTAGGGATCATGTTTAAAATCCAGATTCTGCCTCTCCCCTACCTCCGCCTTGAGATTCTAACCCAGCATGGCTGGGAATGTGAGTCTTAGCAAGCTGCTTGGAGAGTTCTGATGTGGGCCGTGTGAGGGCTTCACTTTGAGAACAGGGGCCATGCAGAGATGGGGCACCTCCCCACCGGGGCATCCCAAGAGATCTTGGTCTAAGAAGGGGCTCAGTCCCCAGACATAGCCCTGCCGTCTGATCTCAGCTTCCCAGAAGCTACTTGTCCTTTAAGCAGTGCCAGGGGGCAGTGGCTTGGGGTGGGCTGGCCCAGGCCCCTGCCTACCCACTGCCCTCCCCAGCTGGGCCCTGGGCTCCCCACACCCTCTATGTGGCATCTCAGAGATGTGCCACCTCCACCCCTAAGGCCCACCAGGGCTGGCTGGGCCCATCTGCTCAGGGGGAGGCCTCTCAGGGAAGAACTCCAGGGAAAGTCCATGTGTCTGTGTGGGGGCTCTCTGTGGGGAGTCCCATCCTTCCCAGCCCCTCCCACAGTTTCCATGGCAACAATAGTTGCCATGGTATTGCTGGGTGAGGAGCTGGTGGGGAAGAGGGTGGACCCTAGCCCCCACACCAACCCCAGCCTCTGTGAGAACAGATGTCCTATTTCCATAGCCCTGGGGGACCCCCAAAACTGGGGGACTGGGGGGTCACACCCCCACATGAGTCGCTGAGTAAAGGATGGGTGAGAGAGAGACAGGAAGTCCTCCCTCCCCACAGTGCTGTGCTGCCTGGCACACCTCTGTTCTAGCACACACCACACTGCATTGCATTATCTGTTTACTCGTCTGTCTCTCCTGCCACGCTGAGCTCCTCGGGGTGGGGAACTGTCTGACTCATCCTCTACCATCCCCACGGCCCAGCACAGGGCCTGGCACAGACTGAATTTAATTGAATTACATAAAAGCCAAGTCTGGCTCCTAGAGTTTGAGGTGGCACAGTTGGATGGGGAAGTTCCTAGGCGGGGGGTCCAAGAAGCACTGGGGTTTGAATCCCTGCTCGGTGCTATGACCTTGGTATGACTTTGAGTGAGTTACTTCACCTCTCAGAGCCTCAGCTTCATCTGTAAAACGATCATTTCTATATCACAGCACTGTTTTGAGGACTTGGGGGTTCAATCAGAATTAATTGAGCACCTCTTATGTGCTGAGTCCTGTCCTGGGCACGGGGACACAGAGGTAGACAGAAAGAAGCCGGTCCTTCCCTCCTGAAGCTCACAGTCTGGCAAGAACGAGAAACACTTGCCTGGCACGCAGACATGATTAATAAGCACAGGACTGACTCCTCCCCAGTAGCCTCTGCTCTCTGCATGGCGGGGAGTTGGGGGGAGGCCCCAGGAGGAGGCCTTGAACGTAGAAGCTCTGGGCCTAGTCTGTTGTCCCCAGGACCCTTTGCCCCTGACTCTGGGGTACAGGAAGACTTCATGAGGCCAAGTCAGGCTCTGGGCTGGGGCAGGAGACCTACGTTCAGCCTCTGGCTCTGTCCGAGCCCTGTATGAGCCTGAGTGTGTCTTTTCCCCTCCCGGGGTCTCCATGTGCCTCTCCATGGACAAGGCAGCTGGCTGGGTCTCTATGGTCACTTGGGCTCTGGCCCACTCCCTCCTTTCCTGGGCCCTGGGGATCCCATGACTGCCAATTCCGACAGCCTGATTACTGGAGAGGCCTCCACCCTCAGGCTGTGCCAGCCTGGGGGAGGGGGCCAGGGGAGGTGGATGAGAAGAGCCGACTAGACAGAGAGAACTAGCACTGCAACGGTCAGCCAAAAGGAAGCTGAGGTTGACACTGGCACAAACAGATGTCTGAGGTATAGACTGTCAAGTCTGGGGACAGGGAATGACTTGGGACCCCTCAGTCCAATCCTTCACAGGGGGCTGGGTCCACAGAGGGCTAAGGGCAGGGAGCTATCACTGTGGAGTCAAACAGATCTGAGTCCAGGGTCTGCTCTGCCAGATACTGGCTGTGAACCTGAATGTCTCTGAGCCTCAGTTTCCTCATCTGTAAAATGGGGATAATAACAGCACCTACCTCATGGGGCTACTGCATGGGGTCCATGAGACTCCCACCAAGCGCCTAGCAGGCAGTGGGCACTTAAGAAGCATGAGCTCTTTTCCTTGCCTCCTCCTTCCCCCTCATCCTCAGCCCCAGCCAGATGGGGCCCGGGAAGGGGAAGTGAGCCACTGTCCGTCCCCACAGCGGAAGGGAGAGGAGGAGGCACAGCTGTTTCTTAGGATCCACTCTAAGGCCACTGGACACATATGCATGTGGGACACCCCATGACTCAGTTTCTCCCACGCTCAATAGCAGTGGCTGGGTTGGGGCAGGGACTTCCTGTTGGCTCAGAACCAACAGGACATATCTGAGAGAGATCTGGGGAGTTGCTGATCTAGTCTCTTGGCAGCTCTGATGCATAAATTCTGTGACCAGGGGACTTGGGGGAGGGTCTTTTCCACCTTTCTGGGCTGCCATCTCCCCTTAGTGACCTCAAGCCCTTGTGCTAAGGTGCAGTGGGGCCAGCACTTTTGGTGGAGCTCTGCCTCTTCCAGCAGGACAGATACTCCTGGGACAGAACCCCCTCAGATCTAGATCCTCCTCTGACCCCCAACTGATTGCAGGGACTTCCTGCCTCGAGGATCTGGCATTGTTACCCGACGTCCCCTGGTCCTGCAGCTGGTCAATGCTACCACAGGTAGGTGCCCTCGTCCACCAGCAGCAGGGTCTGCCCTCCTCAGCCCTTCCCCCATCCCCAAGATGAGGTCCCGCCTTGCTTGCTGTATGACTTTGGGCCTCGACTCCCCATCTGGACAGTGGGGATAAAAATACATAACGAAGACGTGGGTAGTTCTGCTTGGGGGTTGGGGAGATCTATTACCGGTGGGAGATGGGACCCTGGTAGGTTTCCGGCCCATGATGCTACTCCCCTTCTCCTGTTCGCTTCTGGGGCAGAATATGCCGAGTTCCTGCACTGCAAGGGGAAGAAATTCACCGACTTCGAGGAGGTGCGCCTGGAGATCGAGGCCGAGACCGACCGGGTAACCGGCACCAACAAGGGCATCTCACCGGTGCCCATCAACCTCCGCGTCTACTCGCCGCACGGTGAGGAGGCCTGGCCCCGCCCCCGGCCTCCGGGACCCTCTCTTGGCTACGCCCCCTCGCTGGCACCTGCATACGCGGCCACCCTCCTGCAGGCTCAACCCTCACAGCGCCCCCTCCTCTGTGCCACCCTACCCTGAGCTCCACTCCCTGGGGCCCCGCCCCCTCTGGCGACGCCTCCAACAGGCTGCCGCCTTAGCCTGGCCCGCTGCCCTGATCCCGCCCACATGCCAACCGGCTCCTGCGCAGACCCTTCCTAAACCTGGCCCTGTTCCTAACTCCGCCCGCCCATGGCCACGCCCCTCGCCTTGAGCCCGCCCTCTCGCCGCCCTGTCCAGTGCTGAACCTGACCCTGGTGGACCTGCCCGGAATGACCAAGGTCCCAGTGGGGGACCAACCTCCTGACATCGAGTTCCAGATCCGGGACATGCTCATGCAGTTCGTCACCAAGGAGAACTGCCTCATCCTGGCAGTGTCCCCCGCCAACTCTGACCTGGCCAACTCGGATGCCCTCAAGATCGCCAAGGAGGTGGACCCCCAGGGTAGGCCCGGGCGTCTATTCTTAGCGTGAGGGGGAGCCCCACCAAGTGGTGGGATCAGATTTGTACCTTTAAAAATCATGTCGATCTACGGCCATAGCATTCCTGTACAGGCCTGATCTTGTCTTATCCCGGAAAAACAGTGTTGGCCACTCTGCGGAGAACAAGAACAGATGAGGGAGAAGAGGGGAGGCAAGGAGTGGGGTAGGGAGTGGCAGGGGGCTGAGGGGGGCGGGGTCAAGGGAGTGGGGTGCATGGGTCTGCGTGTGAGAGCGGGGCAGACGTAGACAGCCCTCTTGCTGGTGCCTGCAGGACAGCGCACCATCGGGGTCATCACCAAGCTGGACCTGATGGACGAGGGCACAGATGCCCGCGATGTGCTGGAGAACAAGCTGCTCCCCCTGCGCAGGGGTAAGTAGGCTACTCCCCTGACCTACTGCCCTGCCCTTCCCTGCGCCCCCTTCCCTGGAGGTTGGTGGCCCCTGACCTTGACCCCATCCACAGGCTACATTGGGGTGGTAAACCGGAGCCAGAAGGATATTGATGGCAAGAAGGACATCACGGCCGCCTTGGGCGCTGAACGCAAATTCTTCCTCTCCCATCCGTCCTACCGCCACTTGGCTGACCGCATGGGCACACCTTACCTGCAGAAGGTCCTCAACCAGGTAGGGGACCAGGCCAGGATGGGACCTGGGAAAGCGAGCATGAGAACAGAATGATTTAAGTGTGTTTTGAGAGTGACCAGCAGAGGTTAGCATCCCCATCATGCAGATGAACAAACTGAGACCCAGAAAAGCAAAGCAACTTGCCCATAGTCCCACAGCCAGGTAGCGGCAGAGCTTTGCTGACCTTTCTGTGTCTGGGACCTGCAAGGCGAGCCCTGGAACTCCCTGGGATGTAGAGAAGCTCAAGACCTTCTGTGGAGGGTGACACTGACAACGGCTTGGCTTTCGGGGCCAGGAATGAAGACCTTGACAGGCGACCCCAGGGGCTTCCCTAGGGTGTCTCTGTGTCTGGAGTAGGGCTTCTAGAACTGAGGCGTGTGTGTGTGTGTGTGTGTGTGTGTGTGTGTGTTGACGGGAGGGAGGCAGTGAGGAGTGATACAGACCTGGGTTCCAATCCCAGTTTTGTCACTCCCCGACTGAGACACTCTCTCTGGCTCTCTGAGCCTCTTTCTGCATCTGTAAAATAGAGATAATGGTGATCAGACCCTGTTTCACAGGGTCATTGTGAAGGTTCAAGGAGGTAGGGTGTGGGGACCTAGTGACAGTGAGTG
This sequence comes from Propithecus coquereli, assembly GCF_000956105.1. Lineage (NCBI taxonomy): Eukaryota > Metazoa > Chordata > Mammalia > Primates > Indriidae > Propithecus > Propithecus coquereli. The sequence continues at coordinate 4,813,802 of NW_012138525.1, read as the reverse complement.
CCAGAGCTTGAAAATTACCTTAAGGGCGGCCTTAAACCCAGAGGGTGCAAGGGAGCAGCCCTCTGGCCACCCCTGCCCCAGACATATTTGAGTTGGCCCTCATGGTCTCTAAAAATATTAAACTAGTCAAAGGTCAGGTAATTGCAAATACAAATTCAGGTCTCTGGCTTCCATTGCAGATTGAGTTAGCACTCCTTAGTTCAATTAGTACACCTCTGTGAGCACCGACTGTGAACCAGCTTTTCTCCTGCTGACCGGGGCAGCAGGGGTCAGTGCTGTGGCTGCCCTCCATGGCTTTCCATCTCACCACATCCACACAGCCCCTGGAACCCCTGGAACCCCATCCCTGCCTGGCCCTCTGAGCATCTGGCCTTGACCCTTTCCTCACCCTTGCCCTCAGCAACTGACGAACCACATCCGGGACACACTGCCAGGGCTGCGGAACAAGCTGCAGAGCCAACTGCTGTCCATCGAGAAGGAGGTGGAGGAGTACAAGAACTTCCGCCCCGATGACCCGGCTCGCAAGACCAAGGCCCTGCTGCAGTGAGGCTCCCCGCCCCCCCATCTCAGCACCATCCCAGCCCAGGGCTCTCCCAGGGCCCACTCCCCTGGGCTGCTCCTGCCCCTCAGGCCACACCACTCTCCCCCCAGGATGGTCCAGCAGTTTGCGGTGGACTTTGAGAAGCGCATTGAGGGCTCCGGCGATCAGATTGACACCTATGAACTGTCCGGGGGAGCCCGCATTAACCGGATCTTCCATGAGCGCTTCCCCTTTGAGCTGGTCAAGGTAGGACAGGGAGCCCGGGGACAGGAGGACTCTCTCTGACATGTGACCCCCCCCGGAGGCCCTAGGTGTGGGGTGGGCACTGTCTTGACTTCCCAGGTAGCAGGGACAGGCCCTAACCATCCTTTCTCTGCTTTCCCACACAGATGGAGTTTGATGAGAAGGAACTCCGAAGGGAGATCAGCTATGCCATTAAGAATATCCATGGCATTAGGCACGTATTGGGACCAGGGATGGGGGCCTAAAGCCAGAAGCAGGGGGTCTAGCACAGAGGCACAGGGAGTGGTGAAGTGGGCCCTGAGAGCCCTGGTCCCCAATCCTTTCAACCCCAACGTTCTGGCCCCCAGCTTGACAGGCTCCAGCTGGGGATGCTGGATGGGAGGCCTGGGCCACCCCCCTCCCTGAGACATGCCGGTCTTCTCTGCTGTGCCTGGGAGCAGGGCCTGAAGGCTAGCCCAGCTGGGCAGAGCAGGCTACAGGTGGCTAGGGATGCACCCTTTGGGGCTGGGCCCCGTGCCTATCCCTGGGGTGAGACAGCTCCCCCAAGTCCCACCCAGGTGGCTGAGCAAAGGTGCCCAAACCACTGGGTAGGGCCTGTGTCCTTTTTTGATGGAACAGGGCTTCTCAACGGTCCAGACCCCACTCTATTTCCCTTAGTCCAAAGTCGGCCCATTCCACCCCACCTCCCTCCATCTGGGCAAACCCCAAGCCTGCGGAGCAGGATTGGGAGGATTGGGAATTGGCCTCTGTCCTTAAAAGCTTATACCCCGCTCAGATCTACACATGTTCATCCAAAAAGTTCATTCAGCAGAAAAATTTAAAGCACCTACTATTCGCCAGGCAGTGAACGAGACCAGGATGTCCCTGCTTTCATGCAGGTTCAATTCTAAGGTTTGGCATGGAGTTTTCATACCAAAAACTGCATTCGCCAATACACAGGAAAAAAAATCTCTTCCTAGTCTTAAAATAAAATACTCTATTCCTGGAAAAGCTCTTATGGAGAATCAGTTTGGCAATTTTCAAACCATTTCTGGCCATAGAAGCTTCCATACGTGCAGACTCTTACAAGGAAACAGGACATATACATCAGACCGAGCAGACCTTGTCTTGTCCCAAAGAGCAGCGACTGAAAGCCCCTCATTTGAATCCCCCCTCCCATTTTACAGCTGGGGACCCTGAGGCCCAGAGAGCGGTAGTGGAAGGCCCCTTGGGCAGAGTGCAGGGGTTTGGGGAGGGGCCCTGCCTGGCACTCGTAGCCGGCACTGGCCTGTGACACTGTGCCCTTCTCCCGCTCCGGGCGTTCAGAACGGGGCTGTTTACCCCAGACATGGCCTTTGAGACCATTGTGAAAAAGCAGGTGAAGAAGATCCGAGAACCGTGTCTCAAGTGTGTGGACATGGTTATCTCGGAGCTAATCAGCACCGTTAGACAGTGCACCAAGAAGGTAACCTGGCGGCCCAGGCCAGCCCCCCGCCTCCGCCCCGCCCTGCACTGCTGCCAGGCGCTCCTTCCCCACGCCCCCGACTGCCTCCTCGGTAGCATGTCCAGACCTCAGCGGGTGGGGGAGGCAGGCCACCACAGACCAGGAGAGGGGGACCTTCTGAGGGGGCCTCACCCACCCCCGGCCCCCAGGCCCAGGGACCAAGGGCTTGGACATTGGTGAGACAGATCTGATGGCTGGCTGTTGACCCTGAGAGCCCACCAAGAGCTCCCCCAGCTCAGAGAGAATAGGGCCGGAGGGGACCCTGAGCCCCCTCCCTGCCCTCAGAGGTGGGGTCATCTTTGGGAGCTCCAGGGAGGGGTACTGGAGAAACCCTGGCCCTGGAGACAGGTGAGGTACAGGGCCTTCTTGGGCACTACTCTTTGGGCCTGGGTGGCCAGAGGGGTACAGAGGACCAGGACTAGCAGGCACCCTGACTCCCCACTGTCCTTCATCCTCCCCATCCTCACCCCACCTTCACTCAGGACCCTCACTCAGGGCCCCCCTCTTCCCTTCCATCCACATCTGGCCTTCCGGGGACAGAGCCTTCTCCCATCTGCTGTCATCTGAGCCTCACAGAACCAAGCAAGGACAGGGAGGACAGTACCCATTTCACAGCATGAAAATTGAAGCTCAGGAAATCAAGTGACTCGCCGGAGGTCACAGTAGCTAGGAGGTGGCGGAGCTGCTACTAGAAAGCCAGGGCTTTGGACTCTAAGTACAGTGCTCCTTGATTCCACCTCCCAGCCTCCTTTCCTTTCCTCTCCCCACTGCTGCCCTGGCCCCCTCTATCGCCACCTCCACTCTTTCTGTCTTTCCTCTTCTCTCTCTTTCCGTCTTTTGGAGCTCAGTTCCACCAGACCCCTTTGGAGGAGAGGTGAGGGATGCCCCTTGAAGAGAAAGAGAGGGACAGGAGTAGAGCAGGGAGCTGGAGAGTGGAGGTCAGGCTGCTACATTGCAACTCCAGGAGGCACCGTCTGCACTGTGGTCTATGTGAATGGAGCCCCCTGGAGTTGTGTAGTGCATGGCCTGGGCAGCTGGATGTAGCAACCCTGGTGGAGGTAGGGAATAATGCTGGGCTTTGAAGTCAGGATGAAGCAAACACAGGTGGCACTGGGAAACCTAGAATTGAGCAGGATGAGTGGGTGGGGTCCTGGCCTGTCCTGGCCTGGGCCAGCTCTTTAGGAGGACCTAAGGCTATGGACAAAGATGGCATTGGAAAAGAGAGAGCAGGCAGGTTCAGTGCAGCTGAGGAGTGGGAAGGGGCACAGCCATGGGGAGAGGATCTCAACTTAGTAGTGGTCTTGTATGGCAGCAGTCCCCAACCTTTTTGGCACCAGGGACTGGTTTCATGGAAGACAATTTTTCCATGGACGGGGGTTGGGGGGATGGCGAGTGATGGGGAGCAGCTGTAAATAAAGACGAAGCTTCGCTTGCTCGCCCACCGCCCACCTCCTGCTGTGTGGCCCTGTTCCTAACAGGCCACGGACTGGGGACTGCAGTCAGGGGCTTGGTCCTCCAGACCCTGGCCATACCCACAGAGCTCTGGGGATGCTTGGCAGCACCTGGGAGGTGCCAACCCTGGGTGGCAGCAGGGAGGGCCCAGTCCCACGCTCACAGTATCTTCTGTTCTCTCTTTCTCTGTGTCGGTGTCTCTTTCTCTTCCCCCATGCCCGTGCCATCCCTGCCCCTGGCCCCGGCCCTGCTTGGCTTTCACCCTCTCCTGCTCCCTGGCTGTCCCCACCTCCTCCCCGGGTGCAGGACGGGCCTCTTCACACCTGACCTCGCTTTTGAAGCCACAGTGAAAAAGCAGGTGCAGAAGCTCAAAGAGCCCAGTATCAAGTGTGTGGACATGGTAGTCAGTGAGCTCACGGCCACCATCAGAAAGTGTAGCGAAAAGGTATGACGGCCGCCTGGGCGGGGCTGGGCCCGGCCCTCCCTTCCTCGAGGCCATGGCCTTCTGTGGGCAGAACTATCTGCTGAGCAGGCCTGGCGGCCTCTCGGCCATTCACCTGGACCCTCGCTGGCCGGGTAATTCTTGCCTCGTGTCTGCTGCCAGCTTATGTTTCGTCTACTCGCACTCATGATCCCTCCAGGCCCCCACCCCTGCCAGAGGACTTTGCTCCAACCCAGGCATCCTCAGTGGCCCCTTTCCATCGATAAGAACGACAATGATGACAATAAGGAGTTGCCAGCTCTCTACTGAGTACCTACTATGTGCTTAGCACTGGGTTAAGCTGCGTGCCCTTACTGTGTGACTTAATCCTCTCGACAACCCTAAGAAGCGGGTAGTGTTATTATCCCCATTTTACAGATGGCAAAACAGAGTCTCAGAAAGGAAAAGCAGAGTGGGATTCAGATTAAGGAAGGTCAAGGGAAGGGGTCTGGGGTCCGGGCCTCCTGGGCAGGGGAGCTATCCCAGTCCCTCAAAACCAATTTGCCACAGCATACTGGATTACTCATTTTATGATAATCCATGCATGTTAGGGCCAGCCTCTCTTGAATTGTCTGTGACCTTTTAGACGCCTTTTCCCTATTCGTCTACTTTTGGGCATTTTGAGGATTTTTAGCCAGGTCATTTGAAGCAGTTCTTCCCAGGGGAGTGTAAGGGAATCAATTGCCAACAGGAGCTTTTCCAGAATTCAAGTACTGCCACCACCCCCACCCCGGCCCCCTGCAGACTGAACAGGAGCCCCTGGTGCTCTCCACTGAATCTGAAAAACTCCCCTATGCCGGGGGGGTAAGGGGGACATATCTGCCTTAACTTTGAGTTCCAGATTAGTATCATCTCCATTCTTTTTACTGAGCGGTGTGTTATGGAATCCTTGTATGTTGCTCTGTAAAGATTAGTCTTATGCCCTTTAACTGCTGAATTATATTCCACTGTAGACATGTGCCATGATTTATATGTGCAATGTCCTATTGACAGACATTTAGGTTGTTTCAACTTTTTGCTTTTGCTATTATAGACAGTGCTGTGGTGAACATCCTTATAGATATATTCGTAGTATTTATCCTATTGTTTCTTTAGAGCAAATTTTTAGATATAAAATGGTCAAAAGATATGAGCATTCACAGTTTTAGTAACTTTTACAAGATTAGCCTCCAAAAAGTTTTCACCAATTTATATTCTTCCAAATCTTATTTTCTGTACATTGGTTTGTTTATTTTGCTAGGTAATCACACTGTGAATATATCAGCATCCTGCTTTTTTTGTTAATAATATGTATTTAGGGGGTATTATTACATAGTCCATATAAATTTTTTTTTTTTTTTAAGACAGAGTCTCACTCTGTTGCCCAGGCTAGAGTACCATGGTGTCAGCCTAGCTCACAGCAACCTCAAACTCCTTAGCTCAAGCAATCTTCCTGCCTCAGCCTCCTGAATAGCTGGAACTACAGGCTCATGCCACCATGCCCAGCTAATTTTTTATTTTATTTTTCGTAAAGGTGGAGTCTTGCTATATTGCCCAGGTTGGTCTTGAACTCCTGGCCTCAAGCGATGCTCTAGCTTCTGCCTCCCAAAGTGCTGGATACGAGCCACAGTGCCCAGCTCTATATCGTCTCCAATTTTGCAATATTATAAATAACCTGGCAATGAACATCTTTGCAGATAAAGAGTTTTATTTTTCTTTCCCTAGGATTATTTCCTTAAGGTAGATTCCTAGAAGATTGATTACTAGATATAGACATGTAAAAACTATAGAACACTTTGCCGAATTGCATTTCCAAAGGAAAGAGTAATTGTAAAATTTTGAAAGCGACCCAAATATCCACCAGGAGGGGATGGGTAATATGTGACGTATCACACAGACCACAGAAGACTACAGCCGTTAGAAGGGCAACACAGATTTGTTTCCGTTCACATGTCTCTCCACAGTACTGAGGGGAAAAAAAGCAAGTTTCAGAAAAGAATGTATGGTATTTGGGGGCAAAATAATATATATGAATGCTAAAGTTCCAAAGTCATATTCCCCAAATTGCTAACCATTATTTTAAAAGACGGCAAGGCACGTAGGAATCTTTTCATTTCTACTTCACAAATTTTACTCATGTTCAAATCTTTTACAGTGAGTCTGTACGATTTTTGTGAGCAGAAAAATGGATCAACGAAACCTTTAAAAAGGAAAGCTTTAGGCCCAGCACGGTGGTTCACACCTGTAATCCCAGCACTTTGGGAGGGAGAGACGGGAGGATTGCTTGAGGCCAGGAGTTCGAGACCCGCCTGAGCAACATATGGAGACATTTCCCCACCCCCCAAAAAATAAATAAATAAATAAAAGGAAAGCTTTGGTCAAAAAGGAGGAAAATACTACCTTTGGCTTTTGATTTGTTTAATAGCTTGTATTTTTTCTTTACATGGCAAAACTCACCCATCTTTGTCTTTTTTTTCTCCCAAGTTTTCTAAGTTTAGCAAGCCACTTTTGCCAGAGGTTTGATAAGTGTTCAGCTCTAAACTACTCCTGAGATTAGACTTTCTATCTCTGAATGAAACCTAGGGTTTTATGTCGGGCACGGAAGGTGCTATTCAATCCTCACAACAACCCTAAGAGGGAGGGCGCCATTACTACCCCATTTTACACATAGAGAAACGGAGGCTCAGAGAGTTCTAGTTGCCTTTCCGAGGAGAGTTGGCAGGCAGGGGCTGGCTTAGAACCCAGGGCCCTGTGGCTCCAGGGCCTGTGTCCCTGACCACTAAACCAGTGGGCTCCAGGCTGACAACCCCCTCAGCCAAGGACTGAGAGAGGAAAGTTCCATTTTAAAAACTGGCTAAAAGTCCTGGAAATGCTCAGAGGCAGCCAGAATGGAAAAAGATGCTTAAAGGGAACAGAACTTCTCAAAGGGGCTGAGGCTGCCTTGCTGTGTGTGACATGTGGAAAACTTGAGAAATGTAACAGCCAGGCGGTTAGTGGGAGAATTGGTCATGCTCTTTGGCAAATTGCTCCCTCCTCCTCCTTCCCTGTCCACCCCCAACCCTCCCAACCCTGCCCTGGGAAGGAGCGCTTGGGACCACCCCAGAGGCAGCTTGGGACCATCCCAGAGGCAGCTGGTGGCGGTGACTCTGTCCATCCGAAATTCTGCCCACACTTGGAGACTACAAGGAGTGGGAGTCCCTCCTGCAGCCTCACGGGCAGTGGGGCCCATTGGGGCCCTCCAGCTGGTGTTTTTAAGCCCCTGGTCTCAGACTGCCCCTCCCCAGGTCCTCTGAGCTTGGCCACATCAGCCACACCCTTGGCCCAGCCACAGGATGGGTGGGATGTGAGCATTTCTTGTGTCTGCCTCTCCTGGGCTGGCATCCAGGGTGCTGCTTTCTCCCCCATCCTCCTGCCTCTCCTGGAGCCCCTCCCCCCCAATCTCCTTGGCCTCTGTCTTGTCCCCAGAACTACCCACTGTGACTCAGGCACACCAATCCCTAGCTCTCTTCCCACATAGGGGGACCCACCTACGGGAAGAGGGACAAGGAGTGTTCCTAGCTTTGCCCTGTTACCCCACCTGGGCCACATATGGCCACCAAATGGGGAGGGCTGGCCAACAGGCCTGGGGGGGTCCCTGTGGGTGGGCTCCCACCATCAGAAGCTCAGTGAGTCTCCCTCCCCAAGGAAGAGCTGTTCATGAGCCAGGGGGCCGAGGACCCTATGCCCACTCACCCTGGCAAGGAGGGCAAAGACATTCATCCTTCATTCATTCCCTCATTCCTTCAACATGCCCTTTTTGAGCACTGGCAGTGTGCCTGGCCGTGCCCTGGCCCCTGGCTTTGGGGCAATTACAACCCAGTTGATTTGGGGGAGGCGGGGTGCCAGGGAGACCCCTAACTCAGCTCTTGGGCAGTTGGGGCAGGCTGAGGGCACGATTCACAGGCAGAGGGGGAAGGGTCTGGAGCACCTGCCCATTCAGCCTCAGTTAATAAGAAGTGGGAAATGGGTGCTGCTGAGCACCTGAGGGAATGGGGGAGAGACAGCTTGGCCAGCCAGCTCAGAGCTGGGGCAGATGTGGCTGGGGATGATGGCGCCAGGCCGGCATGGAAAGGGAGGCGGAACTGGGTGGATTCTACCAAGAGGGCCAGGCCCAGCCAGGCCCCCGCGGGGTACTGCTCATGCTGCTGGCACCCCACCTCCGCATGCCCCCCACCCTCGCATGCCTGTGCCTGTGGCTCTCGCATGTCCTTTGGTATGACCGCTGGTTTCCTCCCCGAGCCCCCACCCTCCCCCCGCACCCCGGCTCTGACAAGGAGCATTGCCTGTTCCCAGCCTGACTCAGGAGGCCAACGGGCACCTTGGGCCCTGCCCTCCCCCGATTCCTCCCAGATGGGAATCTGGACGCTGTTCCCTACCTTATTCCCCATCTGGCTGTCCCTCCAAGCCTTTAGGAAGGCAATGGGTAGCCCTGCGGGGCAGGGAAAGGCCTCGGGAGCGACAAACGCGGGACCGACCTAGGTCCGCTCCCAAGATGGCTGCCGCGACGATGGCGGCCGCGGGGCAGGAGGGCCGTGGTTTCTCCCATGGGGAGCGCCCCTTTCCCCCGAAGTTGCCCAGGTAGGCCAGCGAAGAGGGTCTGGAGTTGCCATTTGGAACCCACACTTGGGGGAAAGCGGAGGCCGAGGCTTGGTGCCGTGGGCGTCCTGGGACCGTGGGCCTTCTGTGTGCGCCTCCCTCCCCGCGCCCCCGGCTCCCTGGGCTCTGGCGGGCTTGGGTGCTGCCGCCCGAGCCCCCGCGTACGTGGCTCTCTGCCTCCCCTCAGCTCCAGCAGTACCCGCGGCTGCGGGAGGAGATGGAGCGCATCGTGACCACCCACATCCGGGAGCGCGAAGGCCGCACCAAGGAGCAGGTGAGCCGCAGCCTCGCAGCCTCGTCAGCTTCCGCGCCTTCCGCTCCTGACCCTGGGGTCTCTTCCTCCTTCCTATTTTATCTCTTCCGTCTCAGTCTTCCTCTCTCTCATACTGACTCTCTGCTTCTCTGTCTTTTTTTATTGTGGTAAAATACACATGACATAAAATACACCATTTTAACCGCGTTGAAGTGTACAGTTCAGTGACGTTAGGTACATTGTTACTGTTGCACAGCTGTCACCACCATCCATCCAGCCGCAGGACTCTTTTGCAAAACTGAAACTCTGCCCCCCAAAACAATAACTCCCCGTTCCCTGCTCCCCCAGCTCCTGGCACCCACCAATCTCCTTTCTGTCTCTATGAATTGGACTTTTCTAGGTACCTCATGTAAATGGAATCATTCGTCACTTAGCATAATGTCTTCAAGGTTCACCTGTGTTGTAGTAATAGCATGTGTCAGAATCTCTTTGCTTTTTAAGGCTTGAATAATATTCCATTATATGTATATACCACATTTTATTTATTCATTTGGGTTGTTTCCATTTTGGGACTATTGTGAATAATGCTGCTGTGAAGATAGGTGTACAAGTAACTGTTGACGTCCCTGCTTTCAATTCTTTTGGGTGTATACCTACAAGTGGAAGTGCTGGGCCATGTGGTGATTCTATGCTTAAGTTTTTGAGGAGCTGCCGTACCGTTTTCCACAGTGGCTGCACCATTTTGCATTTCCATCATCTGCTTCTCTGGCTTTCTTAACTTTCTGGCAGTCTGTCTTTCTGGTCATCTGTCTTTGGGCCTCTATTTGCTGTTTCTCTAGGTCACTCTCATAGCCATGCCCCCGTTTATGTCATTCATTCATTCAATCATGAACATAGTCCCTGAATGCTGCCTCTGAGTTTCAAGGAGCAGAGATGGTCAGGGCCCACTGTGGCCCCTTAACGAAGCTCAAAGGCCAGCCCTCTTTCCTCTGCCATCCCTCTGTCTGTATCCACCTGTGGCTCCTGTTTCCTAGCCCCTGTCCTGACACATTCCTTCTCCACAATGGTGCTATCTCTATTCATTCACATTTTTGTTGATACCATGTTTTTAAATTGTTATTGATTGCTTTTTTAATTAAAAACATTCAACCAGTATAGAAGTGATTAAATTACAAAGAGGGAAGTATTCCTCCATTCATTCTTCCTCACCCCCAATCCCTCCTGAAAAATAAGCACTATTTTTAACATAAAAATAACAATTTGGTGCACCGCCCTCCAGGCATTTTCCTAGGCATGCAAACACACACACACACTCACTCACATACTCTCACTCACCCAGATTCCATCTTTGTCTTAAAGAAAGAACCATAATCCTCTGTGTCTTGCCTTTTTTCTCTTTCTCTCTTTTTTTTTTTTTTTTTTGGAGACACAGTCTCACTCTGTCACCCAGGCTAGAGTGCTGTGGTGTCAGCCTAGATCACAGCGACCTCAAGCTCCTGGGCTCAAGCAATCCTCCTGCCTCAGCCTCCCGAGTAGCTGGGACTACAGGCATGCGCCACCATGCCAGGCTAATTTTTCTATTTTTAGTAGAGACGGGGTCTCACTCTTGCTCAGACGGGGTCTCACTCTTGCTCAGGCTGGGCTCGAACACCTGACCTCAAGTGATCCTCCCGCCTCAGCCTCCCAGAGTGCTAGGATTACAGGTGTGAGCCACTGCACCCAGCCGCCTTTTTTTCTAAAGCTAATTGTAGCAGCTAACATCTGTCGAGTACCTATTACCTGTCAGACACATGACCTGCTTCATCTCCTTATGTGTCTTCACCAGCCCCTGTGAAATAGGAACCCTTCATTTATGGAATTTGAGGGTCAGTGGGGACAGGCCCCAGGCTTACAGGAAGCAGTGGGGCTTAGGTATGGACGTAGCAATCTTTGTCCCACCTGAAAGTCATTCTCATCACGACTCAATTATGAATTCCTTCACACTTAATAATTTGCAAGGAAGGGTCTTCCCATGCCAGAACGTAGAAATTGTCCTTACTCTTGAAATAGCTGCAGAGTGTTATCTTGTTTACAGGGTATCATAATCTGTTTCATCCCCTGATGCCTATTGGCTTGTTCCTAATTTTTCTCTATTACAAACTATACTACATTGAACCCTCAGGTACATATATCTTTGTTCACTTGATGAATTTATCTGTGAGATATAATTCTAGAAGTGAATATGTGCATTTCAATGTTGTTAAATATTGCCAAATTGCCCTGCATAAAGGTGATACTAATTTACATTTCCACCGCCTGTATAGGAGAGGCTATCTCCACGTACTTGTGCCAAACTGGTCGTTATCAATATTTATTATTAATTTTATAGGCCTAATAAGGGTCTCAGGGGGGGGATGATGGGATGGGTAAATTCATACCTAACAGGTACAATGCACACTATATGGGTGATGGACACACTTATAACTTCGACTCAAACTGTACAAAAGCAATCCACGTAACCAAAACATTTGTACCCCTGTAATATTCTGAAATCAAAAAAAAAGAAGAATTTGGGGGAAAATAAAGCAAGGATAAAAATCAGAAAAAATAAATAAAAAGGGTCTCATTGTTTTAACTTACATTTCTTTATTAATGAGGGTGAGCATTTTATACATATCTTTATTGGTTGTGTGCATTGCCTCTGTGGATTACCCACTTGTGTTCTTTGGCTGTTTTGATTTGTGTGTCTGTTGTCTTTTACTTACTGGTTTAAGGGACTCTACTTAGTATGGATTCTAACCTTCTGTATGTGCTGCAAGTATTTTTCTCCCAGCTTGCCCTGCATTTTAAAACTTTGTGGTGTCTTTTGCACTTGCCCACTGACCTGTGTGTCCTTACAGGTCATGCTTCTTATCGATATTGAGCTGGCTTACATGAACACTAACCATGAGGACTTCATAGGCTTTGCCAAGTGAGTGCTCCCTGGGTAGAGAAGGTGACACCTCCTGTGTGTGTGTGTGGGGTGGGGGTTGCCCAGGACTGCTAGGTTAACCCTTTGGGTCCTGTGCCCACTGAACAATGGACAGTGGAGAAGGGCCTCTGCAGAGGAGAAGTTCTGAGACTCCTCCCCTCTCTCCCATTAGTGCTCAGCAGAGGAGCAACCAGATGAACAAGAAGAAGACTTCAGGGAACCAGGTGAGTGAGCCCCAGTGCCCCAGCCCGAGGGATGGAGGGTGCCACATGGACATCAAACTGAAAGCCCCTTCCCCTGAGGGGAAGGGTCCCATGGGAGCCAGGGAGCCTGTCAGCTGCCAGCCACAAGCCTCCCGCTCTGCCTCAGTAACCCTCTCTCCTCTCTCCCCAATGCCTCTCGTGGTTGCTATGGTTACCTCTTTGCAGGATGAGATTCTGGTGAGTACCAGGACTGGGGCTCTTGGCTTGTGTAGTGAGGGGGAGGAGGGGGTCATTGGTAGTGGGGATTTGCCGGGGGCAAGAGGGTGCCCTTTGGTTTGAGCTGCTCGCACACACCAGCACCTGGTGTCCCACACCTTACCCTCAGGCCAGGCCTGGACCCATCCACTTGTCCATCAGCGTGCATGAGCTAAGCACCTACTTCACACGGCAGTAGACCATATGGGGCTGTGTGGGTGGAAAGGCCTGGCAGAGGCCTGGCACTGAGTAGGTGCTCCTTAAACATCCGTCGGTTGGATGCATTCACGCGTGCATGCGAGAGAGACGTGTTTTGAAGAAGGTGACAGCCATCGCACCAGAGAGTTGAGTAAAGAAATGAAAGAAAAGTCAAGAGACAAGTCACTCTTCACCTGGCTTCCTGCTCTCTGTCCTTCAGATGTCCGTGGAAACACCCCTCATCAGGAGCCCTTTCCCAGCCCCAGTTGTACACATGAGCCCGGGGTCCTCAGCTTTTCTTTCCCTAGGTCCCAGAGGCTGTGGTTTCTTTGTAAGACTCTAGGTGCTTCTGTGGTTATTGGCTTAATGTCTGTTTCCCTCTAGGCCTCTAAGGGGAGGGCTGAGTCGGTTGTGTTTATCATTAAATCCTCAGCCTCAAGCCCAGTGCCTGGTGTGCAGTAGGCGCTCAACAGAATGAAGGAAGGAAGGAATGTAATATTGCAGTTTGATTCAGTTTAGCCAATACTCACTGGAGCCTCCACTCTGCTGGCCTCGGATAGGAGTCAGACCCTGCCCCCAGCTCATGGAGACCTGGCCTGTAGGCAGGGCCCAGCCAAGGCCCCTGAGAGTCCCCAGGCAGGGTGGGGGTTGGGGGAGGAGGAGCTCCCTCGTGCAGGGCTCCAGAGGAGGCTGGGGGTGGCCAAGGGGAGGACGAAGTCTGCTAGTCAGGGCAGGGAGCAGGTGGCAAGATCTGCTGATCAGATCCTGAGACACAGAGTGGACTCAATTCCAAAGATGGTGACAAGACACTGAGGGGTTCCTCGCCTGATCAGGACAGGGTAGGAGATGGATGGCAGGATGCCTGGCTCTTGTGTCCCTGTTAACTGGCAGAGGCATCTGGGGTCTCCCCTCAGCTCAGCTGCTGACTGGCTGTGCTGCTTGGGTTCTCAGCAAGGTTCCTGGGGAAGCCAGAGAGGGATAAGGAAGGCTCCAGAAGCAAGCCTGGCCCCAGAGGGCTTTGCTGCCAGCCCAGGCCTCGTTGGGTCTGCTCTGGACGACGCTCAGGGGAGAAGCCAGGGAGGTGAGGGCCAGGGAAGGGGACAGAAGCAGCTCCATCATCCTTTGTCAGACCCACCACCAGGGCTTGGCCAGTGACCCTGCCTTTGGAGCAGAATCCATAGACCCTGCTCTGTGGCCACAACTCGGGACAGTCCTGGGGACAGCTGCTTCCTGCCATGGAAAGGGACTTTTGCCTGCTAGTCAGCTTTCTCCAGGAGGAAGGGGCCTGGTCATCGACGGCTCAGCCCCGGGGGACCTGGGGCCAAAGACTCTTAGAACCATACTAATGCAGCATTCACTTATCCAGGCCACAAATATTTACTGATCACTTGCTGTCTGCCAAACACACTCTGCAAGGAGCTGGGACATACCGGTGACCAAGAGAGGTGATAATTTAGCAGAGGAGGCTGCATCAACAGATAATCTCTCCCTCACACACATAAGTTAATTTAAAATCATAGTCATTGTTACAGAAGACGACTTAAGGGAGTAATTAAAGATTATTATGGGAATCTTGATTTGTGGGAGGCCAGGGAGAGCCTGCCTGAGAATGGGAATTCTGAGCTGACACCCAAAGGGTGAGTAGGAATTTGCCAGGCACAAAGGAAGGAGAAGCCTTTCTAGGCAGAGGCAGCATGTGAAAGTCCCCGAGGTCAGAAACAAGTCTTAGAATAGATTAGACCTTAAGCTTAAAAGACATTCAGAGTTGTCTCCTGCAATCAGCCACATAAAGTCTGCTTGCACACTTTCAGCGATGGGGAGCTCATCCCCTACTAAGGCCACGGGTTCCTTACTCGGACAGCTCTATCAGAAGGCTCTTTATCCTGAGCAGACCTCTGCCTTCCTCTGTCTTCCACTCTGTCCACTTGTGGTTCAAACCAGGGCAGGTCTGGCCCCCACCATCCCCGACCAGCCATGCCTCTGAGCGTTGGAGGAGGGGTGGGCTTTTTTTTTTTTTTTTTCAGCATATTATGGGGATACAGATGTTTAGGTTATGTATGTTGCCCTTGCCTCCCCACTCCCCGCCAAGGAGGGGTGGGCTTTTGAATGCCTCTCTTCGCCTACCCCATCCCACCCCTGGGAAGCTGGGCCCCTGCCCACTGACCCCCTGCCCCTCCCCCTCCAGGTCATCCGGAAGGGCTGGCTGACCATCAACAACATCGGCATCATGAAGGGGGGCTCCAAGGAGTACTGGTTTGTGCTGACCGCTGAGAATCTGTCCTGGTACAAGGATGACGAGGTAAGCAAAGGGCCACTGGTCGTCATGGGGCTGGGCTGGTGGCCAGAGTCAGCCTCAGACCCTATCATGGGCTTGCATGGACCAGACCATGCAAAAGGGGCTTTAAAAAGTCCCATTAAAGACCCATGGGTGGAGCTGGTATGCAAGGATCAGAAACAAGAGATCCTGGGGGCCCTGGGGGAAGGTGCCCCCTCACCCAGGTTGGAAGGAGAAGGTGGCTTGGCACAACTGGGGAGCTTGGGGCTGAGCACCTTGGAGAGGGTGGGCAGGGGCCTAGGTGCCCCTCCCTGACCCTGCGGCCCAGTGGCCTTCCTGTTTTCCCGCTCCAGGGCGTGCCGCCTCCTCCATGGCCCCCACAGGCCCATGACACACACAAGTCCAGCTGCCAGACACCCAGTTAACCCCTGCGCCCCAGTCCTCTGAAGCCCTGCGGTCCGAGGGAAACGCCCAGAATACCTCCAGGCCTAGGGGCAAGGAGTGATGGTGGCCTGCAGAGCCACCACACCAAACCCCTCCCCACCCACTAGGGCACACAGAAGCCCCCTGCACCTCCTTCCCCTGTTGCTGGTCTCCTTTAAGAATGAGTCTATTTGGCTTCCACATCTGGATTCCAGAGGTGACCAGAGAGAATGGGGAGGGTTAGGGGTGGGCTTGTGGTAATGAACTCCAGCTGGCCAAGGAGTGGGGGAAAGGACCCACTTCTTCCTGAGGGGGCTGTTGGAGGCCAGGGCACTCTCCATGCGGGAGCGGGACTCTGGGTGGGGGGCCCGTGATTTGGTCTCCAAGCCGTCTCCTAGGTCCCTGTCTCCCTCAAGTCTGCCCCGGGCAGGGACCCCATCTCCCCACCTTGGGCAGGGCCCTCTGTCGTCACTGGCGGGGGCGCCAGGCCATCTGGACCTCATTACCCCAACCCTGGCCTCTCCCCAGGCACGGGGGCCCCTGGAAGGGATGGGGTGTGAGGCAGCCTGGGGTACAGGGGGGTTCACTTCCTGCTCTGTCACCCAGGCTGGCTCCCTTGACACCCCCGTGGCGTCTGGCCCCCCTATGTTGAGGCTCCTTACACAAGGCCAGGGGGGCGGGTGACCTGAAGCTGAGAGGCCAAGACTGGCTACCCTGGAGGGAGAGAGGAGTGTAGCTGAGAGGGGTCCCCTGTCCTCGTACCTAAGCATGTGGGTCTTTTTCGAACTTTCATGTACATTCGAGTTCAGTTGTGTGTGAAAACCAGCTCTGAGTAATATATGTGGGGAGGTGGGAGTGGGGTGTGGGTGGTGGGTGCTGTAGGTAGGGCGTGTACATGTGTGTGGCTTGTGGGTCTTTTGTGTGGGTGTTTTGCAGGAGAGTGTGTTTGGGGTATAAGCATCTAGGTGGAGGTGTGTTTGGGATATGCGGGTCTGCGTTCGCGTTTGGAGGCAGTGTGTGTGCCTGCGGTGTGACTGGGTGCGTGTACCTGTGCGTGGGGTGTGCAGTGCAGGTGCCGGGGGCGTGAGGAGGGAGGGTGTGAATGTGGGCTATCTGAGAATATGTGTGTGCATTTGGGATGTAAGAGGGGGAGGAGCAGTGTTCCACCGCCAGGGTATGTGTGCCTGGGTGTGTGTGCATGCCCTTGTGGCGTGTGTTTGTGTGTGTGTGTTTGGGGCATGGATGTGAGTTTTAAAGTTTGGGTGTGCTAATGTGTGTCTGAGTTCTGGGATGTGTGTCGAGGTACATGTGTGTTGAGTGTGAGTGGATTTTTGCACTAGGACTGCTGGGGACATAGAGGTGGTTCAGGCTGGGGGTAGAGTGGTCTGTTCCCCTCCTCCACCCAGCCACCAGCCCTTGGATTTTGGGGGTGAGGGAGGCACTCTGGGCAGACAGGCGGCTGCCAACATCCCCAGTCCAAGCTGGCCCCCCATCTTCTCAGTCTTTCTCCGCCACCCTCCCCTCATCACCACTACCCCCCACCAATCACACAGCAGGGTGGTACCCCATCCCTCTGCACCTCCTCCCAGCCCGCCCTGTGCCCCCAAGCTCCCTGCCCCAGCTCCAGGCTCCGGTTCTGGGATGGCGGGCGGGGGTCGATCCAGCTCTCCAGCGGCGGCACTGAGGGTCTAACCCAGCCCAGCCTAACCAATGTGCAGACTACTGTACAATTTGGGAGTCCTGAACAGATAGTCTAAACACTGGGTAGACGGAGTGGAGGTGTCCTCTGGTCCATCCAGGCAGCAGTGTCTGTCCGTCGGTAGGAGCTTCGGCCCCGTCCCCTGGAGATCCGAGGATCCCCCAGCCCCAGCGTCCCCCCAGCCCCAGCCCAGCCGCCCGTGGTCCCCTCTCTGCTCCCAACTCCCCTTCTGCCTCCTTTGACGTGGCAGGGGTGAGCGCGAGCTGGGGCCGGGAAGGAGGGGCCTGGGGAGGGGGCTGGCCGGCAGGAAAGGGGGGAGGAGGCCGCTCCTACCTAGTGTCCAACCCCAGAGCATGGGGCGGGTGGTGGCGGGGCCTCCCTTGAACGGTTCCAGATGTTCCCTGGCCATGTGTGCAACTTCCTCCTCTCCTCCCCCAGCCGCCCTCTGGGGCTCCCGGCCACCCGCCTGGCATAAAGAGGGCTTTATGTGGCTGCATGGGCCAGGCGGGTGTGGGGGGTGGAGAGGGGTGGGCAGGATGACGCCAGGACCAGGGAGCGAGGCCCCCCTAAGCCCAGCCCCCCACCTGAGATCCTAGACAAGGCTCATGCCCCAGCCCCCTAAGTCCCTGGGACCCACACAGACCCTGCTCTGGCATGGATCCTATGATATCGGGTGGGCAAGTGTGCCAGGAGGCAGAAGCCCTTCCCTGCTCCTGGAGCTCCATCCTAGGGTACCTCCTACCCAAATCCCAGAACTCCTTCCCTGGGACACAGCAGCCTACGGACACATGTCAGCCCACACCGAGCATACACACGTGTGCACATGCATCTAGCACCCCACATGCCTGTACACAGATACACATGACTCCTAAAAGACAACTCTAGATAAACCAAACATATATAGCCCATTGCACAAACTCTGTGCAGGTAAGTATGTGTACCCACAGTCCAAGTCCCACAGGCACGTCCCTGCACACTTGTAGGCATTCACAATTGCCACGCACATCTACAAAGTGTGCACACATCCACATTGGTATGCGAACATGCTCACACTGACACATGGTTGGGTTGGGCACCTCCCCAGACACACGTGTACACACACACATCTATGCAGTACAGGCACATGAACACACAAACACAATGGTGATAGCATATGTACTTGGGTGTGCATGTGTTGGCACAAACACACAACCACACACACGTTGCGCTCACAGACATACCATCTCCAGGCTTGTGCTGTGTGCCTGATTGCTAACACATGGGTGGCCGGGGGGAGTGGGCTGAACTGGCCCTTTGAAGCTGCCGGGGCTGATGGCCCCCCTTTTCTGGTCTCTGCAGTCAGGAAATGAAGTCAGAGGCGGCCAGGCTGGGGGCGAGAGGGGCCTGAGTGCGCAGCCCCTGCCTGGGGCCGGCCTGGCTTGTGTCCAGGACTTGCTCGGGGAGGGGTGTGGGAGCCACAGGAAGCCTCACCACCCTTCACCAGGCCCTTGGGCTCTGGCACAGATGCATAGGTGGCAGGACTGGCTTGAGCGCCATTGGGGGCCAGCAGTGCCCTGCAGACCTAGGGCTCTATGGCCAGGTTCTTACCTGGCAGCACCTATGGAGTGGGAGGGGGCTGGTGCCCTGAAGCCCCAGGCCACTCTGGGGGTCCACAGCGCCAGGCACATAGCATGGAGCACTCTTAGGGAGTGAGGTGTGGCAGAGAACAGTGCCAGCCTCACCCATCTTTCCCCTCTCCACCCACAGGAGAAGGAGAAGAAATACATGCTGTCTGTGGACAACCTCAAGCTGCGGGACGTGGAGAAGGGCTTCATGTCGAGCAAGCATATCTTCGCCCTCTTTAACACGGAGCAGAGGTGCCTGCCTGTCCGACTGGGGCTACTGGAGCCCCGGACCCTGCTAGCCCCAGACTGCCCGCACTGAGTAGAAACTGGGTACACAGATCCAGGGAGGAGAGGGACCTGCCCCAAGCCCACAGCAAGCCATCATTTGACAGATGTTTACTGAGTTCCTACTGTGTGCTAGACATCATGTCACAGTCTCCTCCCATCCCTCCCTCTCCCCTCTCTCCCTGCTTCCTTCCTTCCTTCCTTCCCACACTCACTTCTTTAGTACCCACTCTGCATGAGACACTCTGCCAGGCACTGGGGACAAACAGCCCTAGTCAGACCTGGTCCTCTTCTGTTGCTCAGTGTCCTGTGCGGCCAGTGGCAGTACCAAGCCTAGCCTCTCACTTCTCAAACTGAGGCTGACCCTAGTGGGCTGTCTCCTGCTCAGAGACGGGGGTTCAACACAGCTGCCATCGGAAGAGACCTCAGAGAGCAAGGGAGGGAGCTGACGGGAGTCTGGGACCCATGCTTGGGGCTACACTGTCTTATGGATGTCCCTTTTACTGAGGGTTGAGTCCCTTTCTAAGCATTTTACTGCTCACTTCACTGAATCCTCACAATGCCCCCAAGAGGCAGGAATGATTATTCACCCATCTTCCAAATGAGGGAAGGCTGAACAGAGAGGAAGAGTCTTGCGGTGGGGTGGGGGGGGTGTCACACAGCTGGGAAATAAGAAAGCCAGGACTGAACCCCAGGCGTGATGACACCAAAGTCAAGTCCCTACATGACCTTAACCCCCAAGGAGGGTGGGACTGTGCCCCACCTCCCCTCACTGCCTGCCCCGTCTTGCAGGAACGTCTATAAGGATTATCGGCAGCTGGAGCTGGCCTGCGAGACGCAGGAGGAGGTGGACAGCTGGAAGGCCTCCTTCCTGAGAGCTGGCGTGTACCCAGAGCGTGTTGGGGTGAGAGGCAGGGCAGGGAGGGGACAGAAGGGGGCCCTGGGGCTCCATCCTCAGTGATGCCATGTCATGCCATGTTTCTGAGCCCTTATTTGGCTGAGAAATAGCAGGAATCTTCCCTGCTACCTGCCCTGGGGTGGGATCAGAGTTAAGTCTTCTGGTCCTCCCATCTTTCCCCAATGGCAGTTTTAGGTGTCCTCTTCTCTGCCACACATGGCATTTCCTGCATCCCCTTCCTGTGATGGTGGTTTCTTGTGACTGCCTTCTCTTTTCTCCTCTTTCCCTGCGGCGATGTCTGGAGTTGCTTAGAGTTGGGGTGCAGTGTCCCAGGTTCACTCAATCCCTTCCCTTTTCCTCTCTGTGTGTGTCTGCTTTGTCTGTGCTCCCTGGTGGCGGTGGCGGTGGTGGCATCGCTGGTGTGGTGGCCTCTGTGGCTCTGGTGTGGGCCTCCCAGGACAAGGAAAAAGTGAGTGTGTCCCCCTCTTGCCTCCTGCCGGGCATCTCCAGCCCAGCACCAGCTCTGGCCAGGTCCTCAAGCAAGGGACCTTGGAGATGCCCTTTTCTAATTTTTGGATTGGGAAACTGAGGCAAATTCTAGGCACTGGAGTCAGAGCTAAGATAAGGCTAAATGAGAGGAGTCTGGGGTCCTGAGAGGCTCAGGGATGGGCAGAGAACTGAGACCCTCTGGAGCTTGTGGGGAGCTAGGTGTCTGTGTGTGCACGCCAGTTGCTTCTCTCTGTGCCTTAGGTTCCAGGTACCCTTGGAGGGGCTGAGATCCTGAGGGTGCCTGGAACCTGGTGGATGGCCTGGCCACCCTGATGCCCTTCTGTTCCTGACGGCAGGCCAGTGAGACTGAGGAGAATGGCTCAGACAACTTCATGCACTCCATGGACCCACAGCTGGAGCGGCAGGTGGAGACCATTCGGAACCTGGTGGACTCATACATGGCCATTGTCAACAAAACCGTCCGGGACCTTATGCCTAAGACCATCATGCATCTAATGATCAACAATGTGCGTGCACCATCACATGGGGACAGGGTACTCCTGTGGGGCCAGGGAGGCAGGCAGCCAGGTTGGCCTGGGGAAGACTCTGGCCAGCCCTATGGGACCAGGTCCGGGGAGGGAGGCATAGTCCAGACCAGAACTGTCTAATGAAATATAATGTAGGCTTAGGCTATAATTCTGTATTTTCAAGTAGCCATGTTAAAATAAGAAACTAAAATAATTTTAATATATATTTTAAATCCAGTATATCTAAAATACTATCTTTTCAATCAGTCTAAAAATTATTTAACCCAATATGTCAAAATATTATCTTTTCAACATTTACTCAATCTAAAAATATTGACAAGATATTTTACATACTTTTTTTATACTACGTTTTCCAAATCCAATTCAGACATTACATTTTCATTGGAATTTCTTCATCTGAATTTAGATTTCATGGAATTTACAGTTGAAAAAGTAGATTCACATACCCAAGTTATTCCAGACATGCTAAAATGTTTTCCAAGAGGGGCCAGGAATCTGCATCTTTTGAGAACCCTAGACCATGCTTTGAAATACACACCTCCCAGCACCACCGTAACCTGTGGCTTAGCGAAAGAGCATGGCGCCCAGTGAAGTAGACTGGGCTTGAATCCTGGCTTCACCACAAAGTCTCGGTGTGACTGAGCAAATGAACTACCGTCTCTCAGCCTGTTTCCTTATATGTAATACATGGATAATAATAGAGTTGAGGACTAAGTGCATATAAAATGTGTAGAAACACATGGCCTGACACATAGTAGGTACTCAACATATATTTAAACAATTAATAACTGATACTTGGGTGTAGGGTTTAGAAAACCTCAGCATCTCTCCATGAATGTCCCAGAGCCTGGGCAGGGCTGATTAACACCTGGAAAACATCAACCCATCCCTACACACGAGACTCATATTTCACCTAATCCAGACACACATTTACAGCTGTTACTCTCAGTTCTCGAGGGCTCAGGCCATTTTAAACTGTCATCTTCCTTATTTTGGTTCAAAGGAGCATGCAAGTCCTTGGAGAGGGTCTAATTACCCCATTTTATGGATGAGGAAACAAAGGCTCAAAAAGCTGACAGGTGTCCTGGTGGCATGATGGGTCCTGAGTCTCCTCTCATGTCACCTTAGCTAGGTGACTTTTCCTCTCTGGACCTCAGTATCCCCATCTGAGAAAAGGGCAGTGGGGGGGGGCTCTCCAAGTTTAGGGTGTTGGAGCCGAGCGTGAAACCCCGAACCCCATGCTCTCAGTCCAGCGAACAGTCCCAGAGGGCCAGGCAGGGTGGAGGGGGTGGCACAGGCACCAGGTCCCAGTCTCCTCCCCTCTTCACCCACCCGCAGACAAAGGAGTTCATCTTCTCGGAGCTGCTGGCCAACCTGTACTCGTGCGGGGACCAGAACACACTGATGGAAGAGTCAGCCGAGCAGGCACAGCGGCGCGACGAGATGCTGCGCATGTACCACGCGCTGAAGGAGGCGCTCGGCATCATCGGCGATATCAACACGACCACCGTCAGCACGCCCATGCCCCCGCCCGTGGACGACTCCTGGCTGCAGGTGCAGAGCGTACCGGCCGGACGCAGGTACCAGGGCCGGCCCCCACGGCCCCAAAGCCCCCCAGCCCGGGGCCCGCGGGAGGAGTGCCGGGACCGGGCAGTGGCGCGCCCGTGTCACCCGGGCGGCTCCCACCTGGAGCGAGGGGCGGGGCTTAGAGAGGAAGGGGCGGGGCTTTCGTGGGCGGGGCTTGCCGTGGAGCGCTGGCTGCGGGGCCGCGTGGAGCTGGAAAGTTGGCGCCGCTGGGGGTGGGGCTTAAAATCCGGCGACCACCTAAGGGCGCGGCGGGGAGGGGCTTGCGTGCATGGGCGTGGCCTGCACCGGGCTGGAGGCGGGGCCTCAGGCTGGGGCGGAGCGGCTCATCTCTCTCCTTTCCTTGTGCCCGGTTCCCTGTCGCCTGCAGGTCGCCCACGTCCAGCCCCACGCCGCAGCGCCGAGCCCCCGCCGTGCCCCCAGCCCGGCCCGGGTCGCGGGGCCCTGCTCCTGGGCCTCCGCCTGCTGGGTCCGCCCTGGGGGGGGCGCCCCCCGTGCCCTCCAGGCCGGGGGCTTCCCCTGATCCCTTCGGTCCTCCCCCCCAGGTGCCCTCGCGCCCCAACCGCGCCCCACCCGGGGTTCCCAGGTGAGTAGGGGCTGAATGCGGCGGGAGAGGCCGCCAGGCGGGCGAGGCCGAGAGGGAGGTGGGGCCGGATTCTAGAGCACCGGACTTGGCCACCAGAACCGGCCCTCTCCATCCCAGGCACTCTGACCGTGGGTGCCAGAGTCACGGACGTGTGGCCGAGGGGTGGCGGAGCCTGCTCCCCAGGGAGCGCTGAGTCCCGGAGGTGGTCGTTTCTGGGGAGGGGGCTGTGGGGCTCATCCCACCTGCCCCCTTCTTTCCAGCACTTGCATGGCGCTTTTTTAAAACTCTTGGCCTCCACACACTGCATTCCTCCTCCTTTCCCCTACTCAGTCCTCCATTCTCTATTCTGTCAACTCTTCTCCCAGCCCCTGGGGAGCCTACCTTAGGTCCGAGGGTCTGAAGCCAGATCCTCTCTGGAGGTGTGGATTTGGTTCAGTTACACGCAGGGCTACCCTGATATAAGCACTCCTACTTCCCAGTCCTGACTCTTGAGCATTCCCAGGGAGTGTCCAGCCACTGGCCCACAGGAAGAGGCCAAGCTGTGACTGTGTGACCAGCAGGGTGTGTGATGTGCGTGTGGGCGTGCACACGGGTGTGAGAGTGTAAGAATGGCACCCAGGCATGGGGTAGGACAGGGAGCAACTGGGGAAAGGTCTGGGAGCCATGGGCAATCTGTTGGCTTTTTTCCTTCTCCCTGCTTCTGGCCCTACCTGGGCTGGACCACTGTGGTGGGGGTGGGGGCCGGGGCAGGCATGGGTGAAGGCTGCCCCCATTCCCAGAGATTCCCAGGGAAAATTTCATCCTTTGGCTTTGCCATCATAATCCACGACCCTCTTTCAAGGAAGTTTACTCTGATATCTAACTCAGTCTGCCCTGTTTCCACTGGCCACGGATCTCTGAGGAAGAACACATCAGAACAACAGCATCTGTTTATGTTTCCAGATGGCTGGAGGGTAGGGCTGTGGGTCTAGCCTCCGTAAACCAAAACGAACCAGGCATGGGGCTTGCTCTATGGTGATCTGATGACCAAAGCAGCTGGGTAAAGGCAGGCAGCATGGTATCGGGCAAGAGCACTGGACTGGGAGTCTAAAGATGCTGGTTCACCCAGGGCATTTAGGCAAATCATTCTCCTTCTGCAGGCTTCACTTTCACTTCTACCAAATAACATTCTGCCTTTCTCCCAGGGTTGGTATGGAGATCGAGGGAGATAAGTGGCTATAGGGATGCTGTGTTAACTGCAAATGTGGCTATAGAAGCACTTGGCTAACTGCCAATGTGAGTTCAGACTCAGACTCAACATTCTCAAGTCTATGCTGAGGTGTGACATGAGAACTGTAAGGTTTGGTACCTGCTCTGACTTCAGACTTGCTAACACACGGGAAACATTTAGCAGATCATGGCCCTGCCTTGGGGAAGACAGCAGTCTTGGGGAGCTTCTTCAAGGCTGCCTGTCTTCAGTGAGGGACGTGATTGAGATAAGGCTCAGGTGGGCAGGAATCAGGAGGACAGGTGGGCAGAGGAGTAGAGTAGGCTGCACTGAGGAAAGCCGCTGGCCAGAGAAGAGTGCAGATGGAATAAGGAAGAGTTCTGTGGGTAGAGTGGGGCAGGTTGGAGAGCCTGCAAAGTCCACAGAAGAGTTTGGCTTGTTGGGGCTCAATGCTGTAGGCAGTAGGGAGCCATGGAAGGCTCTTGGGCAGAGAAATGACAGCTGGACCCTAGAAAGCAAGCATTGTCTCGATGGAGCAGCACGGGTGGTCCTCTGAGCACGCCAGGCATGAGTGTGCAGGGAGCTGGTGCAAATGCCTCTGTGTGCGGGCGAGCTTCTGTGTTGTGACTCAGCCCACGCGTGTGCTTCAGCGTGCCGAGTGGCTGCATGCCCCAGATCCGTGCTGCACGCGCCAGCCAGTGAGGGTGCGGGGCACTGGGAGGTGCAGGGGAGGAAGGTGTATGCGTGTTGTTTGTGGGCATGTGTGTTAGCGTGTGCATGCAGGGCCGTGGGGCCTCACAGCATGTGTGTGCACGCCCAGGCGTGTGCGTATGCGTGTCCTCAACCCCCAGGCCTGCCCCACCCGTGCGTGTGAACTGCCATGTTGATTTCGTGCTGTCTTTCAGAATCACTATCAGTGACCCCTGAGGAGCGTCAGCCATGGTAGGTACATGCCTCTCCGCCTGCTGCATGAAGGGTGTGTCTGCCCCGCTGCACCAGCTCCGCACTGCGGGGCGCACCCGGGACCTCAGAGTCAGGCTCCCCGCCCCTTCCTTCTGCAGCTCCAGACTTCCTCTTTCCTTTTCTGCCCTCCTACCAGCTGGCTCTCTCTCCTCCCTTCCCAGCGAGCCTCGGGACTCAGGGGACTCAGTGTCACTGCCCAAGGCTTCCATGGCTGAGCCTGGGGGCTCTTGGGACAGGCTCCGTGTCCAAGCAGCCACACATGGGTGCTTTCTGGAGCCGTCAGAGAGGGCAGGGACCTCGTGGTTTATGGCGTAGGGGCTGGGAGCTTGGAGGGGGTTGTGTGTGGGGCTGGACTCAGGTGGCCAGAAGCCTTTGATCTTCATCCTGGGCGTGCTACACTGGTTGCCCAGTCTGAGCCGTGCCTGGGAGCTCTGGCAGAGCAGGGGCCATGGTCAGGGTCCTGCCTCCTTAGTAATGCAGGCTGTCGAGCAGTGACCTGGGGTGGAGGCTGTGGTTGTCTGAGGATTTTTGAAACCTGGGAGTCCTATGCACCATCAGCCCATGCCATACCTCACAGGCAAGGCAGGCACACAGCCCCTTTCCCTGCCTCCTCAGTATCACACACGCTCATGTGACTGAAGACAGGTCCTTGGCCCCATTTGAAGCACCATAGCCAGCCCTCCAGCTCATAACACCTTGGCCTGTTACTCCTAGGGGTGATCCCAACACTTTTCAGCCAAGGGGACGACAGTCTGTGCTGGCCTGGGCAGCCTGAGTTCCGCCAGTGAACCCACCCTCCACTCTTGCCTGGCCGCTGACTCTCGCTCTTCTGCTTTTCCCCAGCAGGAAGGGCCCAGCCTCACCTACGCGACCTGCAGTCCCCCGACCAGCTGAGGCTCCCCTCTTAGACTTATAAGTCTGTGGCCACTGGCATCCGGCTGCCTGCCCTCCCTGCCTCCCCCAGGGTCCCTTCAGAGGGCCCCTGGGCTTTCTGACTGCCCAGAGGGGCCTCCAGCGCTCCCTCCAGCCATCTCTGTTAGCTTCACCCTCCTGGTTCAAGCAGTGTTCTTTCTCCATCAGGCCTGGTGGCTATTGTGTGGGGCTCCCCAAGGCTAGGGGTGGCCCTGGGCCAGTGGGTTGGAAGACAGGGTGACCAGAGAAGAGGGAAGCCCAAGGGTGCCGAGCACATGTCTGGAACTGTGGGTGCACTGCCTGAGTGATGTGTGAGAGGCCAGCGAGCATGCAGGCGGGAAGGCCACCACACCCCTACCCGGACTACCTATGAAACTCCAGCCCAGCCACCCGCCGCCCATCTCCGACTTCTTCCCCTTCCTCCCTTCTCCCCTTCTGCCCCTCTTTCCGGGAACCTCGCCCATGCACACACCTTTCCCCCAACCCCGCGCCTTCCCCAGTCCCCTCCCTGGCCGGCGTGGCGGGGCAGCTGCACTGCCTTACCAGCTCTCTCCTTGCTGTGTCTCTCCTATT
This sequence comes from Propithecus coquereli, assembly GCF_000956105.1. Lineage (NCBI taxonomy): Eukaryota > Metazoa > Chordata > Mammalia > Primates > Indriidae > Propithecus > Propithecus coquereli. Next base: position 4,787,083 of record NW_012138525.1, on the reverse strand, counting down.
TTCTCTCCCGGCTTCTCTCCAACTGCCAGCCGATCGGGTCAGGCAAGTCCATCCCGTCCTGAGAGCCCCCGGCCCCCCTTCGAACTCTAACCAGATCCCTTCTCTTCCTCGGAGGCCTCTCTTTCCAAGCCTGCCTGGACGGCTGTTCTGTGACTACCATTGGCTCCCCCAGCCACAAAGCCGCCCCCTTCATCTGTGACTTAGTCTGTTGTAGTGGTGAGCTGACACATCCAGGCTTGATGTTGGTGAAAACTTGTGCCCCTCTGCGGTATCGCTCCTGCCCTGTTCTATAAATATCTATAAATACTCATATATATACACATATGTATGGCCCACAGCCTCGCCTCTAGTGCTGGGAATCAATCACTGTGCCGTCCTTGTGGAGTCTGTGGCCCAACTACAAGGGAACGCTGTCCCCTGACATCCCCGCTTCAAAGTGTGCCACATGCAGTGAGCCTTCCTGTCATGCCCTGCCCGTGGACAGCCAGCCCTCCCGTCCCTCCCCTCGAAGCATGGGGGCGCTGTACAGGCAGCCGCGTGGTCTGAGGCTACCAGTCTTGTCTCTCGGCTAAGAATAAAACCCGTTTCTGGATGACAAGAATGACGTGTCCTCTGCTGGCTTGTGTTTTCTCTGGAGCTCAGGGGAGGTGAAGGTTTAAACACTGGGGTGTCCGGGTGGGGAAGGGCCCAGCCATTGCTACGGTGCTGTCAGGAGTACTGAAGAGGCCACATCCTTTCCGAGGCCTCCTTGGAAAGCACCTGGGGCTTAGCTCATCTTCCTCCTGTGACCCCCACTCTGACCACTAGGGAGCAGGGCCACAAGCTGAGACTGGCAGGAGGACCCGGGGCTGGGGCTGGTGCCCTAGAGGGATGGAAACAGGACGAGCAGGCCACCAGACCCACACAGGCCAGGGGGACGGGGGGGATGGAATGGAAGATGCCTGGGCTGGAAGTCGGCCCCCAGTGTTCCCTCCCGTTCTTAGATCAGGCTCCTCAACTTGTTGGCCATCAGAGCAGGACTGCTGCCCATACCCACTGTGGCAGTCCCCTGGAGTCCCCCAGGCTTCACCAAGCAGCGCCCAGGTGACAGGTCCCCAACAACCCCCTGGGACATGCTCAGACACTCCCAGCTCTGAACAATCAGAAGCCTGCCCTCTGCTGCCTGTTCAGTGGCACAGACCCCAGGACCCAGTAACAGAAAAAGGAACACACAAGGTCCAGCAGTATAGCTGAATCCATTTATTCGGAAATAAAAAGCAAGATAAACAGGAGCCGCGTCACCAGGGTGCCACAACCACCTCCCTGCACCCTTCCTCTGTATTAGGATATCAATAAATAAGTTTCCCAGCCCCAAATAATTATTTGAACCTCCTCCCCGTTGTTTTTAAAAGGTTATCTTGGCTTCAGGCCTATTCCCCATTTGCCAGCTCCAAACTCTGGTATGATACAGGGGGTGGCCCTACCCCCGAATATACAAAATATTACACATACAGTATATACAGGCGGGGGTCCCGGCCGGGCCAAGTTAGCCCAGTGGGGCAAAGCTGGCGCTGCCCTCTGAGTGAGGGGATGGATGCCCCTGAGGGAAGGACTCCTTGGGGTGGGGGGTGGTGAGGAGGCCACCAGCCAGCCCTTGCTTGTCCCCAGAGGCAGCCTTCTTTTTTGTTTTTTCTTTTTTTTTTTTTTTTTGAGGCAACCTCCTTAAAAAAAACAAATTTATGAGCCTCTGACTTTTTATTTTGCTAGAACAAAATAATCTCCTCCCAATTTTTTTTTTAAAGGTCATCTTGGTTTTAGATGTCATCCCCATTTGCCAGCTTTTCCAAACTCCAGTATGATACAAGGCCCTACCCCCAAATATATAAAATATTACACATACAATATATACAGGCAGGTGTCCCGGCCGGGCCAAGTTAGCCCCAGCTGAGCAAAGCTGAAGGGTGCTGCCCCCTGTCCTCTGAGAGACGGATGGATGGATGTCCCTGAGGAAAGGACTGCTTGGGGGTAGGGAATGGGGGGTAGGGGAGGGTGAGGTTGTCCCCAGAGGTAGCCTCCTTAAAAAGAAAATAGATTTATCAGCCTCTGGCCCCATCTAAAAAGGAAAATAATTTTTTTTTTATCTACCTAAGACGGGAAATAATCTAGTTGTTTAAAATTCCACGAAGAAGGAATATAACACAAATTTTTTTGTCCAGGTAAGAATGGAACTAATCCAATTATTATCAACCTAAGAAGGGAAATAATTCAAATTTTTTTTCTGTTCTTCTGTTTCTTGTTTTTAGTTTTTCTTTTCCCCTAAGAAGGCAAATAATGATTTTCTACTTTTGTTTTGTTTTTGTTTTTTCTGATTTTTCTGTTTCCTCCAGCCCCAAAATTTGTGTTTTTCCTTCTAAGAAGGGATAAAATTATTTCCATCTATGAAGGGAAATAATCTATTTAAATGGAGAGAAATAATTTTTTTTTTATTTTTGTGTTTTTAAATTTTTTTTGCTCCCACCCATCCGATTTTTTTTTTTTTTAATGCAGCTAACGAGGGAAAGTAATCTAAATTTTTTGGTATCACTTAACAAGTGAAATAATCCAATTTTTCAAATCTGGCTATGGAGGAAAATAATATCGTTTTATTCTTAAAGGCCAGCTAAGAAGCAAAATAATTTATTTTCTATGTTGGTTTTTTGTTTCAATATTTTTCTAATCTTGTTCTCCTCCAGTTCCCGAAGTTGTTTTAATGCCTCTGAGACATGAAATAATCCAATTTTTGAAATGTAGCTATGAAGAGAAATATATTTTGTTTTTCAAGCCAGCTAAGAAAGAAAATAGTTTTTTTCCGTTTTTGTTCTTTTTTCTATTTTTGTGTTTTCTAATTTTTCTGTCTCCTCCAGCCCAAAATTTGTTTTTCCTTCTAAGAAGGGAAGGAAAATATTATGTAAATTATTTAATCTACCTATAAAGGGAAATAATCTATGTATAAGTCCAGCTATGAAGGGAAATAATTTTTTTTTGATTTTTGTGTTTTTAAGTTTTTTTTGCTCCCACCCATCCGATTTTTTTTTTTTTTTAATGAAGCTAACGAGGGAAAATAATCTAAATTTTTTGGTATCACTTAACAAGTGAAATAATCCAATTTTTCAAATCCGGCTATGGAGGAAAATAATATCGTTTTATTCTTAAAGTCCAGCTAAGAAGCAAAATAATTTATTTCCTATGTTGGTTTTTTGTTTCAATATTTTTCTAATCTTGTTCTCCTCCAGTCCCCAAAGTTGTTTTAATGCCTCTGAGACATGAAATAATCCAATTTTTGAAATGTAACTATGAAGAGAAATATTTTGTTTTTCAAACCAGCTAAGGAAATAATTTTTTTCCGTTTTTGTTCTTTTTTCTATTTTTGTGTTTTCTAATTTTTCTGTCTCCTCCAGCCCAAAATTTGTGTTTTTCCTTCTAAGAAGGGATATATCTTAATTATAATCCATCTATGAAGGGAAATAATCTATTTATAAATCCAGCTATGAAGGGAAATAACTTTTTTTCTATTTTTGTTTTTTGCAACTTTTTTCCCCTCCTTCCAGCCCCCAAATTTGTTTTTAT
>NW_012138525.1:4772592-4783003 GCF_000956105.1 Propithecus coquereli | reverse complement strand
GGCTATGGAGGAAAATAATATCGTTTTATTCTTAAAGTCCAGCTAAGAAGCAAAATAATTTATTTCCTATGTTGGTTTTTTGTTTCAATATTTTTCTAATCTTGTTCTCCTCCAGTCCCCAAAGTTGTTTTAATGCCTCTGAGACATGAAATAATCCAATTTTTGAAATGTAACTATGAAGAGAAATATTTTGTTTTTCAAACCAGCTAAGGAAATAATTTTTTTCCGTTTTTGTTCTTTTTTCTATTTTTGTGTTTTCTAATTTTTCTGTCTCCTCCAGCCCAAAATTTGTGTTTTTCCTTCTAAGAAGGGATATATCTTAATTATAATCCATCTATGAAGGGAAATAATCTATTTATAAATCCAGCTATGAAGGGAAATAACTTTTTTTCTATTTTTGTTTTTTGCAACTTTTTTCCCCTCCTTCCAGCCCCCAAATTTGTTTTTATCTTTCTAAGAAGGGAAATAATTAAAAATTGTTTCAAATACTGCTACGATGGTCACTTGAAAATAATCCAAAAATTAGGTCTTAGTCCTGGCCTAGGTGGAAGGGGTCTTATCTTGAATCTAAGGAGAAAAGGCTGACTGGGAGTGGCAGGGTGGGATGGGGGCAGCACCACTTCTCCAAGCCTTGCTGACACTGTAAGACTTTCAGGCCATCCAGACCTTGAATTGGTTCTTTGCCTTATTCCGGTAGAATAAGGGCAGGCAGGGGTTGACGCCCAAGGCCGTCTTGTCATGGGGGTACTGCATGTCATGAAGCAGCTCCATGATCTGCTGAACAGTGTGGTTCTCAGGACCAGACCCCCTCCTGGGCACTTTTTGTGCGGGCTCCTTGTCGGCGAGGCTCACTTCATAAAAATCTTTGGGGAGAGAGGGGCAGTGTGCTGAGCCACCTGCAGCCCTTCTCTCCTGCTCCTGTCCCACCCTGTCCACGGGCTCTACTTACCCCCCTGCTTGTGAGCTCCAAGCTCCTGGAGGGCTGAGGGCCCTGGAGTGGGCTCCTCCGCAGCGCTGTGGGTGTCTGGCAGGACTTGGCTGTGGTCCTTGTCGCGCTGGTTTAGCAGCTGCATCATCAGCCCCTGCAGCTCCAGCATCTTTGCCTGGAGGAAGAGGTGCTCAGCGCCCGCACCCCACCCCTGCCCATGCCCACAGCAACGTTCCGGGCCCTACCTTCATATCCTCCTTCTCCCTTGCCATCTGACGAACATACTCCTCGTTCTCATGCTGCTGCTTCTTCAGTGCGGCTTTCTGATATTGGTACAGTATGACATACTCCCCTGCAAAAGGACACAGTTCAGACTCCGGGGCTCCCCCGACCCTATGGAGAGCTCGCCCGGCCATGCCCTGGTGTCCTGGCTCACCAATGGTTTCTGTCTCTCCAGCCAGCTGGACACAGCGATGTTCCAGCTCGTCCACTTGCTCTTTCAGATCCACCTTCTCCTGCATGAGTGCTACAAACCGGTTCTGGTGCCAAAATAATGGGGTCAGGTCTGGGCAGCAGGCTGCCTGCCCCCACATCCCTTCTTGGCTCATGTCAGGAGAGACTCCCTCACCTGAAGCTTCTCCATGTCCACCTGTAGGGCCCGGTAGGTTTCCCCAGACACAATGTCGCCCCCAATTCCAGGGCCAGGGCCTGCCTGGAGAGCCGAGCAGCGCACCTTCTGTTCCCTCATCTGCCCATGCAGCTGGGCCTGCTCCTCCTCAGCACTGGCCAGAGCTGAGCTGAAAAATGTCACCTGCAGGCAAAAGTGAGTGTGCTCGTGGGGGGACACAAAGGACTGACAGATGAAAGAGAGCAGAGAGGAAGCCTCCCAACTCGGAGCCTCAGGGGATACACCTGTTGTTCACAGGTGGCTGGTGTCCGATCACTGGCTTCCAAGGAAAGGGGGTGTCAAGAGAAATCAGAGGGCAGGAAAGGTGGGACAGAGAAGGGGTGAGAAGAGTTATGTTCACCATGGCTTCTCGGCTCTCTAGGTCCTCCGGGATGCCCGGCTTGGGCCTAGCAGCCTCCTCATCCGCTCCCGCCTCCTTGCCAGGTGTGTCCTCCTTGCCAAGAGTGTCCTTGTCAGGTATCTGCTCCTTGCCAGGAGCGTCCTTGTCAGGTATCTGCTCCTTGCCAGGAGCGTCCTTGTCAGGTATCTGCTCCTTGCCAGGAGCGTCCTTGTCAGGTATCTGCTCCTTGCCAGGAGCGTCCTTGTCAGGTATCTGCTCCTTGCCAGGAGCGTCCTTGTCAGGTATCTGCTCCTTGCCAGGAGCGTCCTTGTCAGGTATCTGCTCCTTGTCAGGAGTGTCCTTGTCAGGCATCTGCTCGTTGCCAGGAGTGTCCTTGTCAGGTATCTGCTCCTGGCCAGGAGTGTCCTCTTTGTCAGGTATCTGCTCCTTGCCAGGAGTGTCCTTGTCAGGTATGTCCTTGTCAGGTATCTGCTCCTTGCCAGGAGTGTCCTCTTTGTCAGGTATCTGCTCCTTGCCAGGAGTGTCCTTGTCAGGTATGTCCTTGTCAGGTATCTGCTCCTTGCCAGGAATGTCCTCTTTGTCAGGTATCTCCTCCTTGCCAGGAGTGTCCTCCACTCTCTCCTCCTTGTCAGGTCCCTCCTCCTCCTCTGCTCCCTCCTTGTCCAATCCATCTAGGGGCAGCCAGAGGAGTCCTCAGAAACCCAACAAGGGAGGCAGAATGGACCACCTCCCTCACAGTGTGATCTGGGCCAGCCACTCCCCCCAGAATCACCAGCTGTTCTAAAGGTCCCTCTCCCCCTCACTTACCCTTCCCAGGGTCAGCCATTAGGCTCAGCTGGGCCTGGAGCTGCTGGTTCTGTTGGCTGGCAGCTTCTAGGAGCTCCTAAAGGGCCAGGAAAGAGGGTGAGAAGGCATGGAGGCTGCCAGGCCCTCCCCCTCAGGGGCCCAGCCCTCAGCAACTCCCTCACCTGGGTCTCCTGCAACTCCTGGTGGGCCCTCTCGGCCACCATTGCGCCCTGAGCTTTCTCTTGCTGCAGCTGATCCATGGCCTGGGTCTGCTGCAGGAGCTCCCTGTGTAGAGTCTCCCTCTCCGAAATCAGCTGCTGGACATAGAGCAGGTACTGATCGCGCTCCTGCTGCAGACTCTTCGCCTCGTCATTCTTCAGTTCCACCTGGGGGAAGACCCTGGATGTGAGGGCAGGTTTCCAGACTCTGAGCCCGTCAGCAGGGCAGTGGGGGCAGGGTGGGGACTCAGGCGCAGGCCCCTGGCCCCTCGCTCCAGGCCTGTCTCCCTTGCACAGAGCCCCACGACTCCTCACCCAGCCTCACATCCCATTATCTTCTTCCCACCATTTAAACTTTAGGCCACAGATGGGAGGAAAAGCAAAGGGAGCCAACCAGCAAGCATCTGTTAAGTGCACACTAAATGCCTGATACTTTACACACATTATCTCATTTAATCCTCAACACCTCTTCGAGAAAAGTGCTAACTTCTTTTTCTTTTGTTTTGTTTTATTTTTTTATTTCTGTTTTTGAGACAGAGCCTCACTCTATCACCCTGGGTAGAGTGGAGTGGTATCATCATAGCTCACTGCAACCTCAAACTCCTGGGCTCAAGCGATCCTCCAGCCTTGGCCTCCCAAAATGCTGGGATTACAGGGGTGAGCCACTGTGCCCAGCTAGATGCAAAGTACTTGACTATCTGCCAGCGGAGCCGTGACTGGAATCCAGTCTGAATCCAAAGAGCCGCCCGTCAGACTACCTTCCCCTAGGGTTAGGGGCGCTCAGTGCCTCTAGCTGGGATGATTATGTCCAGACCTGGGAGAAGCCCAGGGCTACCCACCTCTCAAAGTCAGAGGGCAGGAAGCAATAGTCACAGGACTGCTCTGTAGGCTTCTGGGGTCCCCTGTCCCTCAGGCTGGCACTGCCTTTGTCCTGGCCCAGCACCTCCCCCCGTTCTCAGATCGAGCAGTGGTTACCGTTTCCTTCAGCTCTCCCAGCTTCTCCTGTAGCTGGCCCAGCTTCTTAGCCAGCTCCATCTTCACATGCTGCTCTGAGTGCAGTGCACTAGCAATCTCCATTTTGTCATTGCTCTGGACAGAGAGAAGTAAGCTGCAGCTGGAGACCCCAGGACTCGAGGTCCACCTCCCACAGCGCAGGGATGGGTGGTGACAGGTTGGAAACCCATCCCCCCGCCACCATATAGTGGAGTGGGGCTCTGGTACCATTTCACATAAGGTCTACCCTGCCCAATTTTACAGGTGGGGAAACAAAGTCCCAGAGGGCAAATGAGGAGGGCTGGCTAGCCAAGTGGGGGCCACGTACCATTTTGATAAAGCCGTCCTGCAGCTCGGCCAGCTGCTTCTTGAGCTCAAGGTTCTGGGAGACCGCACGACTGATGGTGGCACGGTCGTTCTCTATGGTCTCCAGGATCTTCTTGCGCTCTTCTGTCTGGTTCCCCCAGAGTTCGGCCTGCTGCTCCAGCACCCGCAGCCGCTGCCACTGCTCCAGGTTCTGTTGACTCAAACTCTCATTTTCTTGTAACTGGGCATGCAGCTGTCCTTCCAGGCTTTCCAGCTGCTTTTGCAGCTGCTCAGCTTCTGCCTGTAGCTGCTGCTCGGTCTCGGAGGGCCCTGCTGGGGGCTCCGGGGGTCGGGGTTCAGCTGAAAAAGGAAGCGTATGATAAAGGCCTCTGGATTTTCAAAAAACCCTCTTTTTGGTCCACAGCTCCTCTCCCCAAACCTTGGCTTCCTGGCTAATAATTCCTCACACTCATATCATGGTCAATCTTTCAAGCCATTATTGTGCTCAAGACAACTGTGGATGGGTGACAATGGGCATTCCTTCCTCTGCAAATGTGGCCACTGAGGCTCAGAGAGATTACAACACTTGCTACCTCCTGGCACAGACCTCTTTCCCATTGTCACAAAACTCTGGCATCTTCCCACCTCCTGGGGGCATTCTAAGCTACCCCCATATAGCCATCCGACACAATCCTCCTCCCAGGTGCCCCCGGTCCCAGCGTACCTATCTGGCTCTTCAGTTCAGCCAAACTGGCCTCTAGCTCCCGCACCTGAGTCACACTGTGCTCCTTTTCCTCCTTCAGTATGCGCATCTGCCCAGAGACGGGGAAAGAAGCACAGGGAGAGACGCTGGTAGATGGACAGACCATCACCTCCCTCTGTGTCCCCACCTCCACAGACCCGAAACACATGCCCACCTCTGCCTGCATGCCCCAGCAAGCCGTAGGATTCCCATTTTACCCAGAAAGATCAAGTGACTGATCTCTGGAGGGGGTTGCAGGGTCAGACCTCACCTTTTCTGACATTTCGTGCATTTTCTCCTGCCACATGGCAGTATCTCCTTTCAGAATCTCTAAATAATGGTCTCTGTCCATCTGTAATCGTTTCATCTTCTCCGTAAGCTGCAAGAATGAGCTCAGAAGTTAGGAGGGGCTGTCCCTTGTTGCTACCTGCTCCTGGCCACCTGTGGTCATTCTCTTTCCACATCCCCCCTCCCCAAAGCCTCACCTCGGCCACACGTTTCTCCAGCTTCTCCCGATCCTCCAAGATCTGCTGTAACTGCAGGCTGCTATTATGGGCTTCGGTCGGGGTAGTGAACTGGATGGTGAAAAATGAGGAGGTTAGATCTGGGGGGCCCAGGCTGCTCCACAGAATGCTCCCCAGAGGGCTGGAGCTGGGCTCGACGTACAGCTCAGGGTCAGTAAAGGTTTCTGCCCTCTATTATTATGACCATGTAATAACAAAGGTGTTGGCTTAGCTCCCTGAAGGAAGTGAACAGACTCCCAGACTAGCCATATAGATGTAATCTATAGAATGATGGTTTTCAACCAGGACACTTTAAAAAAAAGTTTAAAAAGCCCCTGAGATTCTGATTCCAGAGGTCTAGAGCAGGCCCCAGTTTGTGGATTTTTAGCAATCTCTGGAGGATTCTATGGTAGGACCAGAACAAGGATCCAAATTCTCCAGCTCTTGACTAGAAGCCACCCCCCACTCCTGCAATGGTCCCTAGAGACTATGGTCCCGGCTGGATGGGGCTCGGACCACTCCCCAGGGCTGCAGCCTCACCTGCAGCAGCAGGAGCTCGGAAAAGTCCAGCTTCTTCTGCATTTCGTCAAACTGATGTTTCAGGGCCGCCTTCTCAGACACTAGCAAGCGAAGCCTCTCTTCCAGTTCTGAGTTCGTCTGCTTTAGGTCCTCATTATTTTTGCTGTGGCCAGAGGCAGTGGAGAGAGGAATGAACAAAGAACAGAAAGGACCGTTTTGGTGATCAACCCACCACCCTCGCCACACAACCACGGAACTGCGGCACTGGAAGGGACCCCAGGAATCAAGAGTCCCAAGTGGCAGGCTACAGAGAGGACCTGAGGCTACATCATGAGCCCCGTGGCCCTGCCCACATCCAAACCTGTAGAACCACCTACCATGCTCACCTGTATCCCTCCCACCTCCCACCACATCACCCACACTACGGGCCCCCGCACCACCCACCCCACCTTCCCCCATCCTACTTGTTCTTGTATAATTCCATCTTGAGAGCATCTCGCTCTTTGGTTAACTCCTTGTTATCCTGCGAATACAGAAAGGTTACATCAGGATTTTTCAGGCGGAAGATACAGCTGGCACACTAGTAACAGCAGCTACAGTAGCTATTTCACAGTAACACTTCCTCACCCCGAATCACACCACGTATTTTCAAGGCATTCCCAAGCCCGTGGTATCATTTCTTTTCAACAGTCTGAATTAAGGGTGGAAGAGCAGGGAAAGAGATCGAGTTTACAGCCGGCTAACAGAGGCCCAGATGATACTGCTGCTGCTACTAGCACTATTGTCACCAATGTTCAAGCCTTTATCAAGTGCTTCTCCAGGCACCGTGCTAACAACCTCAATTCAATCCTCACAACCACCATATGCGATGGTCACCATCATTATCTCCGTTTTGTAAAGGAAAAGCAGAGTAATAGAAGTTAAGTGCTCACCTAAGGTCATGTAGAGCTGGGATTTGAACACCCAGGTCTATCTAATTCTCTAAGCCCATTTTTTTCTCCTGGGGTGGGGGTGCAGATATGAAGGGTGACATTAATCTTTTTGTTCACTTTCTGAATGGATGATACATTCACATAGTCCAAAACTTAGAAGGTACAGAAATGAAACATCTCCCAGCCACCCTGTTCCTCTCCCAGTGTTTTATGAATCCTTTCAGATACATTTTCTGTGTATTACACCTAGTAAACACACACACACACACACGCGCGCGCGCGCGTGCACGCATCCCCTCTCTCTATACAAATAGTAACATACCAAAGATATTCTTCTGTGTCTGCCCAGCCCACAGACCATATACCCTCTCCCTAGCACGTGGCCAAGGCCACTGCTCAGCCAAAGGCAGGGTGGGCACTCGGCCTCTGGGCTCTGCATTCAGTGCTCACTCCCACAGCACTCCTCCAACTCATGCACGGCAGCCAACTCATCCCTAAGCAACTGCTTTTTTTTTTTTTTTTTTAATTTTTCCCCTTTATTTTTTGTTTTAGAGACGAGGTCTTGCTATGTTGCCCAGGCTGGCCTCAAACTCCAGGCCTCAAGTGATGCTCCCACCTTGGCCTTCCAGTAGCTGGGACTATAGGTGCGCACTGCTGCACACCCCAGGCTGCTCTGACAACCATACAACAAAAGCAGCAAGAAATGGCCCGTGCTGCATCCCGGGCAGCAGGACACTCCACTCTGCAGAAGGGTGTTCAGGCTTACTCCCCCATCTGGGAAGCTGGCCTGCCAGCCAGCGGCCAAGCAGGTGGCTGGGCTCACCTTGTCCACCTGCTTCTGTTTCGTGGAGACAGCAGACAGAGTCCGCTCCAAATCTCCTATGCGCTGCCAGGAAGAGCGCAGGCGGCTGGCAAGGTCCTCGGACTCGCCTGGAATGAGAGAGAGAGTTGAGATGGAGCCCAAAGGCCTCCCCTGAAGGCTTGCCAAGGCGCCAGGCCAAAGGCTGAAGGGGGCCCAGATTCCCACCTTCTTTCTGCCTGATTGCCCGTTGAGTGTGGAAGAGGGCCGAATGAAGATCCGACTTCTCAGATACTAGGATCCCTATGGTCTGAATGTGAACCTTTGGGAGAAAAGCCAAACAAGTGCTGAAAGAGAGGGAAAGAAATGTTCTCTAGAGGACATGAGGGGACACCATCCAGGCCACTCACCTGTAGTTGTTCCCGTAAGGCTCCCTGTTCCTTCATCGACTTTTGCTGATATTCTTTTTTCTCCTATAGAAAGAAGGAAGAAAGATCTCTTACTTGGAGGAGGCAGAGATGGAATAGCAAAGGATGTGCCCCCAGAATGCCACCAATGCCCCAGGGCAGACCCACCCATGAGACCAGATTATCAGGAACCCCGTGGGGAATGGGGGTGGGACCCCAGGGGCAAGCCTTCTCTAGGCCGGGAGTGGGCAAGGTAAGCCTGGGGCTCTACATCTGGGTCCTTCCCTAAACCCATCAGCCATGTCATAAGCAAAGAAATCACATTACTTTTTCCAGCTGATCCATAAGTTCTTGATTCTGCTGTTGCTGTAGAGAGAGTCAAAGGAAGGTGACTGAGGTGGTCCCCCCGACTCTATTCCCCAGACCAAGAAGGGGTGGGCGGGGGCCAGGAATGGATTTTAAAGGCAAAGTTCTCGACCGTATGGGGACACGAACTGACAAAACTCCCCTCAAGCTCCCAAGGTCAGAGAATTTGTGTCTTTGCTGGTTTTTGCTCACAGCTATAAAACTGAAAGCCTGAATTTGGATTCTCTTTAAAGGACAATTAACATAAAACTCAGAAATGGACTTAGAGAAAAGAAAGACTTCCCTTCCGCCAGCTTGTGATTTAGAAGGGTACATTCACTCAACAAATATTTACTGAGCACACACTACAGGCCAGGTCCTGCTCTTAATAACAGGGATATAGGAATGCAAACGACAGAGGAGATCCTTCCACACTGTGAGATCCTTTCACCCTGTCGTCTACATTCTAGTGGGCCTTGAAATCTGATACTCAGAGCTACAAGAGACCTTCCATACCCTCTAACTCTACCTCCTCAGGAAACTCAAGCACAGGGAGGAGAGGTCGTTTGTCCAAAATCAAAGACAGAGCAAATCAGGGACTGAGCCGGGGAGGGAACACAGGGCTTCTGACAACACGCCAAGCTCGCCCTTCCACAAGAGCCAACCACCCCAGGGCAAGTGTGGCGAGGACGAGCAGGGCTGTCTGGAGAAGAGAGAAGAGGCAAAGAGGGCAGCGACAGAAAGCCATGCGGCATGCTCCGTGCTTGGGGTCCCTCCAGCTGAAGCCTAGGCCCCCAGCACCCACTCTCCCTTGGCAACAGGGGCCCCCGGCCTCTTTCTTCAGAGCCCCAAGGGGAAACTGGAGCCCAGGATGGGCAGCGTGGCATCAGGGAACCCCACTGGACTCTTACCAATTCCTCTACTTTGCTACTGAGTTGTTTGTTTGTTAGATAGCTGGAGTCCAGGGCTACCGCTAGCTCGTGGTACCGGTTCTGAGGCGCATGCAGAGAGGAGGAGTGGAGGAGGGTTGGGGGGAGAAGTAGAGAGAGCAATCATTAGGGTTGGGGGTCTGTGGGCTGTCTCAGCTGGCAGAGGGGCACCCAGCCCCCACTGTGGGAGAAGGTCAGGGCTGGCCTGCAGGGTCACTGGGCCACAGTTCAGGGCCACTTACCTCCATTTCCTTCAGGTTAATGGACGATGAAAGGCCCGTTCCATTGACGTAGGATGTAGACTAAAAGAGATGAGGGTTCACTCAGACGCTCCATCCCCTCATGGCTAAGCCCTCTGACTTCCCTTCTTCCCCACCAACTGGCAAAATTTTCTTTTCTGCCTAACTCAGACCCCTCTTTCCATCATCCCTCTGTGCCAACTTCTCAGCATTCTTATCTCCCCGCCGTCCCTCCCTCCTGAGCAGCTCTCAGCCTGTGCTCCCATAGCAGGATAGACACGTAACCGGCCCTGTGGTCCGACTCCTTCCCCTGCACAGCTCCAAGGGGGAAGGCCCAGAGAAGAGGTGACCTGCTCAGCGTTCCCCAGCAAGTTGGCTGGTCCCACGAGCATCTCTCTCTCACGAACGCCTGCCTCCGTTGCCTCCTATCATATTTCCTTCCCCTTCGCCCCCCTTCTGGGCCCTAATTTCTGGGGTACCTCAGACACAAGATTATTGATATGCTGAGAAAGTTGTCGCAGGCTCTCAGTCGATGAGAAAGTCCTAGGGATAGAGATAGGGGTCAGGGGTGCAGGTGGCTCAATGGGAAAGAGGGTCATGGGCAGTGGCCTGCCCTGACTACCTCCCTTGGAGGAGAGGACAGGAGGACAGAGGCCCCGACAGGAGACACTCACTCGATTTTGTCCACAAGATCAGAGACATCATCAGCATCATGGTCCTGTTTGGGAAGAAACATT